>NW_006788200.1:4078735-4092617 GCF_000442215.2 Lipotes vexillifer
AAAAAAAAAAAAAAAAAAAAAGTGCCCATGCCATTCGTTTGAAGAAATCTTGGGCACAGATACTTAATACTTGATCAGTAATTTAAAAAGGAATAAAAGGAAAGCTTTTTTAAATGCGCCTTGCCAAGGTGTTGTCGCAGGTGGGGTCGTGCCAATTACCAGGAGAAAATTACTTTTCACTTATTTTACGTCCTTTCATGGTGCTTTCAGAGAAACAATGACCGCCAGGTATAGATTAGTCCATCACCAATGTGAAATACATTAGGAAAGAAAGTGACCCATCTTGCCAACCAGAGAGTCAGACAGAGGTCACTGTGGAAGCACAGAAGGCTGTGAGAGGCTCCTAGATAGTTAAGGAGGAATGGTGGGGCCTTGCCAGCTCCTGCTGCAGTATGTTGAAGAATCCCACGTGAGCTGAGACCATAAATTGGCTCCTGGAGCCCAGAGGAGACCTGAATGGGGTGTGGCTCGGGGGACGTTCCCTTTAGGAGGTCCCAGGCCGCAGGGAGCCCAGGGTCAGTGATGCAGACTCCCTCGGGTATCTACCCAAAGCCCGGGGAAAAGACAGGGCTGTGCTTCCCACACGTTCAAGGAAACAATTCCCCTCTTGCCCAGGCTAGCTGAGGAGCATTTTTATTTGTTTAACTCAAATTCTAGAGACTTCATCAGAGGGGGATCCTGCAACTGGATGATTTAGAGGAGCCGAAAGTCAGGGCTGCCGGAGCATCAGTGGCCCTGGGCTCATCGTCTGACCCCCGACCCTTGTGCCTGGGAGGTACTGGCCCCCGCGGATTCACTGAGCAGTAGATACAGAGCACTCTATTTGCAGGCTGGGAGTGGCCATGGCAAGGTTGTTAAGGATTGCTAAATAAGCCTAGCTGATCCGTTCAAGGAATACTGATTTCCTGGTGAAAATAAATTGCGGTTCCAACAGCTCAGTTCCCCTGCCTGTCTAGGGTAGGGGGGCAGTGACTGCGCCAGCTGCTTTCCTCACCAAGGCTGCCTCATTCTCCAGAGTGGCTCCTGGGGACTTGCAGGGGTTTGCTCTCCCTTGCTGTGTGAGGGAGAGAAAGTTCCAGGGCTCTCCAAAAATGTGCGGCTACACTACCTGGAGAGGGGTGTAGAGCAGTGATACAGGTAGGGCAGGCACTGGGAGCTGGGCTGTTTCCATTCAAACCCTGACTTTTCTGCTTTCTGGCTTCCTCACTACTCTGGCAAGTTGCTTCACCTCTCCTGGCCTTTCCTTCCTCATCCGTAAAACAGGAAAAATAACAATACCCAACCCACAGGCTGACTTTAGGGATGGAATGACTAAATGCATGGAAAGTACTTAGAATAGCACCTGCCGTTGGTAAGCTGTAGCTCTCCTTTACCAGGCTCTGACTGTGTGTGTGCGCGCGCAGGCACACATCCGCTCTCCCTGATTGCTTCCCTGCATCCCTCTCAGGCTCACAGCCTTTCCTAGACACAGCCTCACCTGGGGGAACCTCAGAGGCAGAGACCTCCCTGCTTTGGCTGTCCTCAGAAGCAGCCATCCAGGTCCCTTTAAGTGCCTCCTCTTATTGCAGCATTTACCCCATTCATGTCCAGTAAGACAACAGGAGGCCTCTGAAGAAAAGAACGAGGAGGAAGATGCTGGAAGAGGCTGGGGAAGGGGTGTTGCACTAGCTGATGCTGACAGGTGTGCCCTTGGGCCTGCCTGCTGGGTGAGGGGGAGTGGAAGGTGCAGAGAAGTTGGGGTGGGTATCATGGGGCATGCGCATGGGTTTAATTTTGCCCTTTCGTTCCATGGTAAAGGAGAATGAGTTTGTTCCACAGTGTTAAAACCAACAGGCTAAATTTTGTGGCTCTCATCTCACAAGCTCCCCAGCCTACACAAATTGCCTTCTATACCCTGGATTCGGATGTCCAGAGCTTTTTGGTGGAGGCAGGGTGGTGTCAGGTTAGAAGCAATTTTTGGGGCACTTTTTTTTTTTTAAATAAACGTATTTATTTATATTTGGCTGCGTTGGGTCTTCGTTGCTGCGCGCGGGCTTTCTCTAGTTGCAGAGAGCAGGGGCTACTCTTCGTTGTGGTGTGCGGGCTTCTCATTGAGGTGGCTTCTCTTGTTGCGGAGCACAGGCTCTAGGTGTGCGGGCTTCAGTAGTTGTGGCATGTGGGCTCAGGAGTTGTGGTTCACGGGCTCTAGAGCGCAGGCTCAGTAGTTGTGGCACATGGGCTTAGTTGCTCCGTGGCATGTGGGATCTTCCCCGACCAGGGCTCAAAACCCGTGTCCCCTGCATTGGCAGGCGGATTCTTAACCACTGCGCCACCAGGGAAGCCGTCTTGAGCAGTTTTAATGTGGCTCTCAGAATGGCTGCTACAGAGCCAGCAGCTTCCCCTTTCTGCTCTCTGATGCTGGCACAGCTCTGCAGCTGAGGAAGTGGAGCCTTTCTTTTCAGCTAACATGGGGGGAACCTTCCGTGAATTGGGGAGCACCGGCCCCAGAGACGCTGACGCCTTCCTGCTAGGGAACTGAACACCCGGCTAGGGAAGGTGGGGAGACAAGCCAGGACCAATGTTCCTTAAGGCCCATCAGAGTCTCTGCCTGACCCGGAAGGCCACACAAGTCAGTCTAGCCCAGGGTGTAGGGTGGAGCACCCACCTAAAGCAGTGCCAGTCTCTGTCTAGAATCCACTGGAAGAGGTGTGAATTGCACCAGCAGGGATTTAGGCTAGACCTTTCAAAACACAGTCAATTAATGAATCTGTAAATGTTAACTGGGTTCCTTGCTGAGTTATGATGAGGTTATAAAGGAAGCACAGGTATAAATACGTGAGCCAACTGTGATGGCAGACCCAAGGGCTAAAGGCTAGAGCCGGTGGACATGGCAAGGGAGAATCTCCATGAAGTGGGAAGGTCATGGAAGGGAGACCAGCTGAAAGGACAGTAGCCCAGAAAGGTTAAGGAATTTGCCTGAGGACACACAGCTTCTCAGTAACAAAGCCGGGTTTAAAGGGAGAGTATTATACAGGTAAGCGGAAGCAAAGAGGTAGCCCAGGGCTCTGCACAGAAGAAGCGGAAGTGGGCTGTGTGAACTGTGTGTGGGGACGGTAGGGGAAGCACGCGCCCTGCAGGAGCCAGAGCTGCCCCTGGGACACATGGGAGAGCAGGCGAGATGGATGACAAAGAGGAATTCTACGAAGGACTTAGAAGCCAGGCGCAACAGAGGGAGGGCAACACCTTGGAAGTGTTTTGGTGTAGGAACCAAATTTGGTGTAGGGTGGATAACTTTTATGCTCTAATGTAGCCTTTTCAGTGTGTTCCAAGCTTTGTTCAATGTGCATGTATTTCTTTTTAAATCAGTGGCGAAAAAAGATGTTCATTTAAAAAAAAAAAAGAAGAATAGGCAGAGAAGTCTGGATTTTCTCTCATAAACAATAAAAGCCATTGGTAGTGTCCTAGGAAAGCAGTGCTTTGGTGAAGGTGGGGTTTGGGGAAGATAAGACCGGCAGTGGTGGGATAGATGGATGGCTGCAGGTCAGAGGAGGGGTGTGGGCTGCTGGTGGTGAGAGGTGAGGCCTTGGGGATCTGGGGTATTTGAGTGGTCGATGGGGAAACAAACATCTAGGAGCAATTCAGAAAGAACACTTGTAGGGTCTCGGTGACCGATTGCATGTGGGGGGGTGAGGGGCGGAGGGAGAAGCAAAACTGGAAGCAGGCTTTCCAGCCTTGGGCAGTGCCATGCAAGAATACAGAAATGGAGAGGAGCTGGACAGAGGCGGTATGAGGATTAGTGGACTTGGGAAGGCGTTGTTTCTCTGAGGCGTTTGCCCTCCATGCAGGAAAACTTGACGGGAGCAGAGGAAAGGCATGAGTAAGCTTTGCTTCTCAGGCCAACAATCGTCTGGTAAGTTCCCTACAGTGGGCATCACTCCATAAGAGTATTTGAGGTCAGGCAATTGAAGCAACCTCAAAAGTGCCTCTGGATCCTTCTCTTGTAAGATATTTTATCTGAGCCAAATCAATGCAACTCTCTTGTGAAAAATCAGTTTCCCTGGAAAATAAAGTTGGGTTCTAGCCAACAAGTAGTATTTGGCAAGCCCTGATTAAGAAAGCCAGTGTTCAGAGAAGTTGTGAAAATAACAAGTCAGTTAGGAAGGTAAACACTGGGTATCTAATGCCATTTTAGGGCTGTGACAGCTGTTCTGTCTCCATCAGTTGTAGAGCCTGAAACTGCAGGTTTATTTTAAGTTCTCGCTGTTACAAACCTGTTGACCACCCACGCCCCCTTTGCAGGCTTTGAAAGGGGAGACGAATTGACGATGACCTGGACTGACCACAATTTCCTTTCCCAGTTCAGCGAGCAGAAGCCACCAAATACCCAACAGCTGGACCTAGAGAAAAAGCCACTTGCCAGTCACCCAGGCATCTTGACTGTCATTCACAGTGTGAGCTGGGCTTCCATGAGAGCAAAGATTTCCAATGTGGTCCTTGGTACAAATTTTCAGGTGATTTTTTTATTTTTCTTTTTTTTTTTTTGGTCAATGGCTATGTTTCTTGAAAAGTTTTACGTAAATTGAATCCTATTTTAAACTCATCTGAGCTTTAGCTATTTAACAGAAACCTGTAGGCCTGTGCTTCTCAAACTTTAAGGTACACACAGATGACCTGGTAATCTTATTTAAAATGCAGAGTCTGATTCAGTGCCGGGTGGGGGTGGGGGCAGAGGGCAGTATCTAAGATTCTGCGTTACTAATAAGTTCCAGGCTGCTATTGATGCTGCTGTTTGCAGATCACATTTTGAGTGGCAAGGTTTTGGAAAATCCTTGAAAAACCAAATCTGAATCCCCTAAATTGCACTATAATCACCCCTTAATTTTAGTAAGTGGGGATGTTACTTGCATTTGTTTGTTGGGTGGATGGAATAATTGCAGTGTGTAAAGTACCATTCTAAGTGCTGTGTATTGTACAAGGAATGGAAAATTTCTCCCAAATTCGATTCAAGTACTCTTAAAAATTGGATATCTCATGCCAAAACCCACCCTTCCTTCTCCCTGGCGAGTAGTAGGGAACTGAATTGTAAGAGCTCTCTCATTCACTACATGGTTGGGCAGGTTAGAAAGCCCAAGTGTCCTCCGGGAATTATTTTGACCGTGTCATCTGTCTTCACTGATACCTGACATCACCCAGAACGCCACCCAGGGAGGATGGCAAAAGGGAGGCATGAAGTTGGTCAAGCGGCAAATGCCAGCTCTCCTGCTGACAGACCCAGAGCCAGTTTCTTTCTGTGTTTCCTTTGCGGAGAGCTTGTTGGAACTACTCACTCATCCTGGTGTTGAAGCCCTGTTGTCAAGCACAACAGGGTTATTTTCAAAAACTAAACTGTTTTTGGTGAGCTCCTAAGAGCCACAAAATGACAAAGTAGTCACTTTTATAAAGTGTCTGAAAAAGTCTAGTAATTATTGTTCCAAACAAGCCTCTCTTTCTCTTTAGTTGGTCTAACATGGAAAGAAAAGGGAAATCTTTCCCAAATGAAAGTGAGCGGGGCCGGCCCCAGTTGGTGGCAGGACATCTGGGATGGAGGACCCCTGTTCCTTTCCCCAGCAACACCTTCTCCTGTGGAAAAGCACGCCTCCCACAAAGCAGCAATGTGCGGTGGGAGAACGTGTTTACGTTCACAGGGCTCTGCATTTTCTGGTTTTGGAGGGAGGCGAGTGGTGGGACACAGAGTTGGAATTTTTTTACATCTAAACAGTAAATGAAGTATTCATGTAATCTCTTTCCTGAGCTCATGGAAAAACTCAAGTCATCCAATGTTAGTTTTACACATCAGGGCAGTTTTTCAACGAGATTACCTGACTTGTCCCGGAGCCTATAAATCTTGCTAGAGGGAGAGCTGGGCTGGGGGAGGCACAGCTCCCAGGCTCTCACACACACGGGGCATCTTCCCTAAAACTGTGATGCAGCCAATGCTCCATCCCCAGGGGAGACATCAAGCCCAAGCTTGAATCTCTTTGAGCACTTCCCAGTGTCCTATGCCAAGCAGTCCTGTTGAAACAGAGAAATGTTTTGTTTTCAATCAATTAAATGATTATTTTCAGATGATTACCCTTCTGTACGTGCTAAGCTATCACATCTTTTCAGTGATCTCTACTACATAGTGCAATTACTGGGAGAGGTAAGCGACTCGTATCTGTTGGCCACATTACATGAATTATATCATGTAATCTACCCTAGAGTCCTGTGAGGTAGGTTTCGTTATCAACTCTATGGGAAAAGTAGCAACTGAGGCTCAGAGGGGTTGAACAACTTGCCCAAGACCACACAGCTTGTAAGTAGTAGGACTGGGATTTGAACCCAGGTCCCCTGCCTCCAGAGCCTGCACTCAGCAGCTTTGTTTTACCAATGCCATCACTCCAGCAAGGCTGGCAATCTACCTGGTGGATCCTGGCTTCGGCACTCAAGCTTTAAACCTAAACCATCAAGCGAAGTTGCCAAAGGCTATTTCCTCACTTCTCAGCATGTATCCTTCCCGGAAACTTCCTTTCATTCCTTACCCTACCCTTCTGGTCGGGACCACCTCGATTTTATAAAGGAGTTATTTTACAGCAGCTTAGACTAGACAATCCATGGAGGCTGCTGTGTTCTTAGACCTCAGCCCAGCTTTCCAGCTCATGGTCTTAGCAGCCGCCCACCTTGACTCACTGAGTAGTCACTGCCAAAGACACCTCTTTCTTTGCACGAGCACTGTCTGCGGACAAAGCCAGCAGATAAGATTTTTGATGTGGAAATCATCAGAACAGTCCTTCCTATCCCCTGGCTTTTCTTCTCGAGGCTCCAGAAGAAAAAAGAAAATGATAAACCCTACAGTGAGGAAAAAGGACTCATAGATAAAGTGGAGCTAAATCCCAGGCGCCTGAATGCTGAACTTAAAGCCACTGGAGAGGCATCCTCCTCCCTCAGAAAGTTGTTTTTAGGAAAGTCCACTCATTCCAGACTGAAGTATGTGTTTGACAGTCCTCCCCAGCCGGCAGAATGAGCCCCATCTGAACAGAGACAGGCAAAGGGATCATCTCCCGCAAAGTGGCAGAGGTCCCAGCGCGGGAAGCAGCGCCCCACAGCTAGCCAGGGGAGGGACTGTCCCAACCCTCCCTCCAGGGGAGATGGGATGAGAGGAACGAGCAAGGGGATCAGGGAAGGACCTGGCTCTCCCCAACGTCAAAACCACCCCAGAACATCCCCTAGTCTTCAATGAGGAAGGTACAAGCTGGGGTTAGAATGTTCCAGAAAACATTCCGTAGTCTTGTGGTCTTTGGTTTCCTGAGCACCAGCCGTAGTCTAGGAACCGCTCAGTGATAGGGTCCAGCTTGGATCCTCTGCCCCACCTGGCAGTGATGGTGGCTCTCTGAAATCCTCCTCTCCTGTGGCCTCTCAGGGTCTCCCTGGGCCTCGGTTCTGTCAGGGTTCCTGCTCTGTTTCCCCTCAGTCTCTCCAGATGGGTGCTCCCCAGGGCCTGCCGTCTCCTCCTCCTGTTCTCCAACACGCGCGCCCGAGGGAGACTGCCCAAGTCCAGGGCTTTAGCCACCACCTGCTAGTGTGATGACTCTAATCTGCATCTTCAGTGCTCACACCCCCCCTGAACTTCAGACCTTCAAAGGCAGCTCCCTCCTGCACATCTCCACCCGGAAATGTGGGTGTCTTGTCAGGCATGATACGAACGCACCTGGAGTCGTGCCTCCCTCCCCACGGGCAACCCAATGTGCACCTTCACCAGTGCAGCGTGCCCGTCCTGCATCTGATCATCCCAGCTAGAGACCTTGAGGTTGTCCCTGACTCCCCACGCCGCTCGCCTCCATGCCCTCGGGTTTCCCAGTCTCGTCCACGCTACCACTGAAATCGCCCTGAAACCTGACCCGCCCTCTCCTCTCCCTCCACCACACTCCCAGCTCAGGCCCTCAATGGCTTTTACTCCCTCTGCTCTCTGCCCCTCCTCCAGTCCCAAACTGCTCTGCTCCAGCCTCTTCTTGCTTCCCTTCCCCTCACTCTGATGATCCCCTCCTCCCTCCCTTCTTTCCAGCAATGTCCTAGCATGTCCAGGCCTCTGTAGACTGTGTCCCCTGTCTTCCACACTGACTCTCCCCTTCCTTTCTCAGATAATCTTCTTGGAAGAATTGTCCACACCCTCTACGGCGCCATCACTTCAGCAAACCACCATCATCTGGCTTCGCCCTCCTGCTCCCATAGCCAAGTCCCCAGCGCCTGTCTGTTTCCCACAAAGCAGATAAGCTTCAGATGTGTGTGCAGCGGTACTCGCTGCTCACAGCCCCCTCCTTCTGGGGCTGCCCACTGCCTCCTGCTCTCTGTCAGCACAGCTTCGCCTCCTTGCTGGCTGCTCTCTGCCATCCCTCCCCTCCATCACCTGTCATCACCCACCCCTTGCTCCACATGCCCAACCAGAGAATCCATCCGCTCCCACGCCTTCAGCTGCCTACAGCTAAGGAGGACTCCCATGTTTGGATCTCCATCCCAGAATCCTCGACGGAGCGCCAGATCTTTACATACAACTGCCCACAAGACAGCTGGATGAGTCGCAAGCACTTAAAGTCAGTATGTCCAAAACCACTGACCCTCTTGCGCCAAATCTGCACCTCCCTCCATATCCCTCATTCTGAGAATGGTGCTACCATGCAACAAGATGCCCCTGCCAATAGCACCTTAGATATCCCTGGCTCCACCCCCCCCGACCCCCCGCCACTCTCTGGGTACAGCCTCCGTACTCTGCCAAGTCTGTTACCTCCTAGACACCCCCTGGTGTGCCACCCTTTTTCACACCCACGGAGCAAGCTCTTGGTCCCCTCCTGGTCACCTGACCTTCCTGCCTCCAGTCTTGCTTATTTTATGTTGTCCTCTCCTAGCCTGCTCCTGCCCCTGGCCTGCTTCTCCATCACCTGCAGGACTCTTAGCTTGGGTCTGGGTCCTGTGACATGCCTTCCCTTCTCTCTCTCCTTGACTCTGCCTCCGTGCTTCAGCCAGCCAGACACTTTGAGGGCCCAGAACACCCTCACTTTGCCTGGCTAACTCCTTCTCACCCTTCCAGCCTAGAGCAGGTGCCACCTCCTGTCAGGCCGGTGCTTCCTCGAGGCTCGCAAGGCCCCAGCTGCCCCTCCCCATAACAGCTTGTTTTCTGGCCCGCGGGTCTCCAGACTGTGAACTTTTTCAGAAAGAGCCTGGACCTCACTCACACATCCATCTTTGTCTCCCCAGGCTAGCAGTGCCAGGTAATTGGTGGGCGATTAATAGGTGCTTGAGTGAATACTTATCTCCCTGCCAGGTGACTATTTGTTTACTTGCTCTGAGCTCCTCCAGGGCAAAAATCTTGTCTTTGCTATCTTTTTGCAGCATCTTTCTCACACTTAGTGCTATACAGATGTTTATGAAAAGAGACATTTCTCCAAAGAAGATATCCAGACTGCCAACAAACACATGAAAGAATGCTCAACGTCATTAGTCATTAGAGAAACCCAAATCAAAACTACAATGAGATATCATCTCACACCAGTCAGAATGGCCATCATCAAAAAATCTAGAAACAATAAATGCTGGAGAGGGTGTGGAGAAAAGGGAACACTCTTGCACTGCTGGTGGGAACGTGAATTGGTACAGCCACTATGGAGAACAGTATGGAGGTTCCTTAAAAAACTACAAATAGAACTACCATATGACTCAGCAATCCCAGTACTGTGCATATACCCTGAGAAAACCATAATTCAAAAGGAGTCATGTACCAAAATGTTCATTGCAGCTCTATTTACTATAGCCCGGAGATGGAAACAACCTAAGTGTCCCTCATCGGATGAATGGATAAAGAAGATGTGGCACATATATACAATGGAATATTACTCGGCCATGAAAAGAAACGAAATTGAGCTATTTGTAATGAGGTGGATAGACCTAGAGTCTGTCATACAGAGTGAAGTAAGTCAGAAAGAGAAAGACAAATACCGTATGCTAACACATATATATGGAATCTAAGGGAAAAAAATGTCAGGAAGAACCTAGGGGTAAGACAGGAGTAAAGACGCAGACCTACTAGAGGATGGACTTGAGGATATGGGGAGGGGGAACAAAGCGAGAGAGACGCATGGACATATATACACTACCAAATATAAGGTAGATAGCTAGTGGGAAGCAGCCGCATAGCACAGGGAGATCAGCTTGGTGCTTTGTGACCGCCTGGAGAGGTGGGATGGGGAGGGTGGGAGGGAGGGAGACGCAAGAGGGAAGAGATGTGGGAACATATGTATGTGTATGACTGATTCACTTTGTTATGAAGCAGAAACTAACACACCATTGTAAAGCAATTATACTCCAAGAAAGATGTAAAAAAAAAAAAGAATGAGTGTGTACCAAGGTGGCGGACACCACCCTTCTCCATCTTTTCTCAGTCATAAGATTTACTCACTATCCATCTTAAAGTTAGCAAGCTGGGGGAGGAGAGGGGTGCGCGTGGAATGCAGAGGCAAGTGTGATGGGTAGAATATTGTGGGAATCAGCATGGCCTGAGACCGGTGAGGCATGTTTGGGCTCAGGACCCTGCAAACCTCGAAGAGGGAGTGAAGGAGTGAGGCCCGTAGGCCCGCTGGTGGACGCTGGGGAGCACGGGAGAGAGGGGCTGGTTGTGAACGATCTTGGGCCGCGGAGGGGGAGTGGGCGGGGCGCGGGGCGTCCGCAGCCCGCCCTCCGCCCGCTCCCCGCCCCTCGGGCGGCTCCCTGCGCTCCGCTTACTTAACCTGCCGGCGGCGGCGACTGCACTCGCACTCCCGCACCGCTCGACCGCCCGCTCCGCGCCGCCTCTCGCTCCATGGCGCTCCTCGGGCGGCTACTGCCCCTCGCCCTGGCACTGGCCCTGGGCCCCGCCGCCACGCCGGCGAGCCCCGCCAAATCTCCCTACCAGCTGGTGCTGCAACACAGCCGCCTCCGGGGTCGGCAGCACGGGTAAGAGGGCGCCCCCACGGGGGGGCGGAGGGACTGGGCGTCGGGGCCGTCGGAGCGGGATGGGGGCGCCGGAGACAAAGCCCGAGCCTAAAGCAGGCTGTGTGGGACGCTCGGAGGGACCAGCCCTGCAGGAGGTGGAGGGAGGGAGGCAGGCGGGGACGATGGAGGAAAGTCAGCAGGAGGCCCTGTGTAGAGGAAGCGGATGGGAGAGCTGACCCGTCACCCCAACTCAGGCCAAGAGCGTGAGAGGGATCCCGGGCTTTGAGCTTCTCCCAACGGAGAGCGCTTGGCGGCTCTCTGCCCCGAATCACCGTGAGAAGGTGGCCAGGGCAGAGAGGGAGCCCACCCAGCAGGGCACAGATTCCAGTCCAGCCAGGTCCTTGTCCAGCACCTTCAGACGTGTCGCTGGGGCCACACAAGCTGGCAGCAACCAAGGCCCCCAAGGCTCCTGTTCACCTGTCCAGGCCTAACACCCACGACCTGGCACCAGACAGTGCTCTCCAGGCACAGCAAGGGCGGTGCGGCATCTGCTCCCTGGGCAGATGAAGAGCAGGAGAGTGTGCTGAGCCTCACGCACGTTGTACAGATGGGGAAACAGTCTGGAGGGGACACACCACTTCCCCTCCGACCTTCAGTATGTACTGGAGCTGGGATTGGAATCGCTCTTAAAACACTGGCTGGGTTTGTAAATTTGGGACATTATCATTGCAGATATTCCTTTGAGTCACCGAAGGTGTGCTGGTTTTAGGGGGCAAACCCAGGCAAAAGGTCTGACCTGGTAAAGACCCTGGCCCAGACCCAGGCAGAGGTGGGCAGTGTTTCTACATCCCAAACTAGGCCCTCCCGCTTCACACATAGCCAGGCTTTGCTGCAGCTTCCAGCCTACCTGGGTGCACCGCCTCCTTTTTCACAACTAGGTAGAACTGTATGTGGATCGTCATGTCACAGCCCAAATGCCACTGGGTCTGGCATTTGCTCCCAGGTGGTTCCCAGACCACCATGTGACTGGGCAGATCTGTACTCAGATCAAAACTCACGGTTGGAAGTGATCAGAGTTGTCTCCATAGGGCTTTACAAAGCCTTGGCTCCCCGCCCTTCAAAGCGCCCCCTCCTTGGGAGCAGTCATCCTTGTACCCTCTGCCTGTGTGTGGCCTTGTGGCCTTACTTGGCCTTTCAGGTGCCCAGGGCTGTGGGGAGGGGACTGATGGGAGTGAGTCTGACCCCTCTGCAGAGTGAAAGCCATCCAGGCCATGCTGCAGCCTCAGCACCCTGTAAGAGACAGGAGAGCACAGGGGATGTCCCGGGGTCTTTTGGGAAGTGAAAGATGCCCCTTTGACTTAGGCCGGGTACAGAAGGGTGAGGGGACAGGGCAGAAAGACGAGGGGGAGACGAGGCATAAAGTCAAAATGTGAGCACCTGGCATTGTCATTGTCTCTGTCTCACCATTGTCCCTCTGCCTTTCTTACCAATGGAGCATGTCCTGTTTGGGTGCTGCAGTCCTCCTGGGAGGTTTCTGTTCCTGCTGTATCTTCTTAGGCACTAAGTCAAGAAAAAGCCCCAATAGCATGCCCTGCAGCACTGTTACCCCGAATGGTGGCTCTGTGCGCTCCGCGGTGAAGCTTCCCCAATGATGTTGACTGGGTTCCAGCAGGAGCCACCTCTGCGGCAGGCCTCCTTCCTGTCAAAGCCCAGAAGAGCCACAGACCAGCTGGAAAATAGGTTTTCTTTTTCTTTCTTAAATGCAAATGCTCTTTATTATGAAGTTCAGACATTAGATCAATTTCCTCCCTCCCCACCCTCCCCCCACCCCTGCAGGCTAATCCTCTTGATCAGCTGCTTGCAGTGCAGTTGGAAAGGCCTATAGTGATCTGTGATGGACAGGATGGTCTAAGCAGTCCCTGGTGTGCACCCTCCCCCAATAAAGTCTGGACACACAGGCAGGTGAACTGTGACAAACAGTTGCAGACACAGTTGCGTTTACTCTGATCTAACTGTCCGTGAAAACCTCGCAGGGCTGCCTGACTTTGCCCTTGGGGGTGGCACCCTGTGCAAAATGGATAACCTTGTTCAAACTCCGGCCATCTTTTAAAGTGAGATCTGGTGGGAAGGGAGAGGTAAGCTCTTTTTTAAAGGAAATGTATGTGTGCTTCACATGACGTGAAGGAAGAAATAATAAGCAGGCCCTGCTCACCCTTTATCACCGTCACCACTTTTGCTTCCATCTTTACCACGACACAGTGAGCTCTGTAGTGTGTGTTCCCATTTTACAGATGGAGAAACTGTGGCTTAGTGAAGTGGAGTGCCTTAGTCCAAACACAGAAATATGTTGGGAAAGTAGTGACTATGACGTGGTCCCTTGACTCCCGGCTGTTATCTGTGTTGCTATAGGGAAGGAAAAAAACAGTACTGAAAGAGAAGTAAAAATGCAGTCACACTTCCAAATATCAACAGCCAAAACTGGACTGAATTTTCTGAAGCACTTGATTTTCAAATCCAAGTTGAACAGCAGAGCTGTTGTGCTTGAGGTAGAAGGCCCAGAAATGGGGTGCTCATTTTGATTAAACTTCAGCGTAAATTTCCTGTGTACACAGCCCACCCCTCCCACCCCGATGAGAGAGGGAGTGCGTCACAGAGCCCCCCAGCCTCCGCTCCTGTCTCAAAGGGCAGCAGCAGTGGAAACTCGCTCCTCAGAGGAATGTTGGAGCCACATCCACAAGAGACACTGAAGATTTTGCCAAACGCCTACGGAAAGTTGCAGGGAATTCATCAACAGTAATTGTTTCCTGCTTGGTCAGACAGAAGAACTTCTGAAATTGTACAGCAATAAACAGCACCTATGGCTGGAGTGTGGCCAGCGGGGACTCTCTCAGGGTAATCTGGGACCGCTGTAACCTATGAATGCCGA
>NW_006788200.1:4092627-4092855 GCF_000442215.2 Lipotes vexillifer
TGCCGAGCAGCAAACTGAGAAACAAGTTGGCTTCTGTAAAAATCCTCTGGAGGCTGTGGGCATTTGGTCAGACCCAGCCGGGAGCAAGGGGATAAGGGCTGTTCTCCCTGCTGGCCTGCGGTTTCCTCTCTAGCCTCAGCTTCTCTCACCCTCAGGTTCTTAACAGTAACTCACTAATATTTACTGGGCTTCCTTGGCCCACTCACCTTTGCCTGCTGCACCACGAAC
>NW_006788200.1:4092875-4096866 GCF_000442215.2 Lipotes vexillifer
ATCCAGGTGGTAGAAGAGACAGGGCAGGGAGGTAAAGGGTCAGTGTACTCTCCCACCCAGTAACCTGACTCTGAATATTTGAGAATTGACCAAGTTCCTGTAGCCATATGACGGGGACGGCAGGTGCTGCCCTCACTGTGGTATCAGTGTCTTCCCGAAAAATACCATGCATCTCAAATAATGGCAATTGATTATATTTGTAAGGTATCAGAGGAAATGATATTTAGAATTGATACCTGAGGTTCTCTGGGCATAGAGGTTGTGTGAAAGCCCTTAGTCTCCTCGCTTTGCTTTTCTCTGGCTTGTGATTCAGCCAGGTGAACTGCCTGCCTCTGGCTCAGGAAGACTGCCTCCCACTTGTCACCACACAGCCACAGCTGCCTCCTTCCCCAGGGGCTCCCAGTAACTGTCCTGCCACCACATGGCCTGAGCATGGTTTGGGTCAGAACTTGGTACACTGGGTAAAATACACAAAAACAAAACCCCACGTCTCTGGGAAAGCAGACTTCTCAGCAGAACCTGGGTGTTTGCACAGGGTTGCTCAGGATGCTTCTGAGCTGGGTGGTCCTGGGAGCAGGTCATTCCAAGCCCCTTTGCACCTGATCTGGTGCTCAGCTGCATCTAGAACATGGAAGAAAGAACAAGGCAGAACACCTGCCCTCAGGGTTCTTTGGAGGGTAATTGAAGAGAAGACATACACGCCCTGATCAGTTTTGGGTTCTGTTTGGTAGCCAGCATCAAACAAGGGCTGTATCACCGGTCAGAGGTGGACAGAAGTGTGTCACCTGGGGCACTGGAAGAGGGCTTTCTGCGGGGAGTGGGATGCAAGCCGGAGCCTAAGTAATAAACGACTGAGTTCAGTGAGTGAGCATCTGCTTCCAAGGTCCTGACAGCAGCTGGCCATGCCCCCTAGTTTCCAGGGTAGACACTTCAGATAGGCCGTGTTTGGGAGCCAGGCAACTGCCTAGGGATGCAGAGGATGTCTGTGTGTGAAGCTGCCTGGGAGGTGCTGGGGCCCGGACCTCATGACCACAGGACCAGCGATGCCCACAGGGAGGCCAGGTTAAAGCCTGTGGATGTTTGGGCTCAGTGTAGAGTTGAGGTGCAGAGAAAGGCTGGGGGGCCTCTCTCTAAGCTGCTGTTCTTAGCAAGCACACCACTTTTACTTAGCTGATATTCTCCATCTATAACACAGAGTCTAAAATTTTTAAGATGTTTGTAATTACACTTACCAAATGTCTGTGTCCAAGAAGAATGGTTAAATGAAATTACATCACTGTATGAGATATACTTTGACAATTTTTAAATCGGGGGGGGGGATATTTTCAGGGGGATGCTGGAAATCTAGGTCATGAGGGCCAGAATGTACCCCCAAGCCAGCCCCTGGAACCAAGACCGAAATGACTGTATCTTCTCCATATCTAGAACGTTCTGGTGACCCAGGAGGGCCCACGTGGTGGGAAGGATGTGGAGGTGGGTGGACACGCTGACCATCTTGCTAACACGGCAGCTTTTGTTTTCAGCCCCAACGTGTGCGCTGTGCAGAAGCTTATCGGCACCAACAAGAAGTATTTCACCAACTGCAAGCAGTGGTACCAGAGAAAGATCTGCGGCAAATCCACGTGAGTATCTGCTACTACCCGAGACCGCCGGCCACTGGGGAGGCTGTGCTCGATGTGCACGGGCTGCAGTGGCCCCTGGGCGTGGGCTGGCCTTCTGGAGCCACGAAGATGCCTGTGCAAACGTGTCAGGGGACTGTGTGCTTGGGAGTGGTGTTTTCTGTAGGCTGGCCGATTTTGTTTTTCATTTTTAAGGCTCCTGACAATACTTGGATACATTTTTCAGGGCTGACCTGGGATTGCAAGAAACATGAAACACGGTGTGGGTATGTGTGCGTGCGTGTGTGCGTGTGTGTGTGTGTGTGTGTGTGTGTGTGTGTGTGTGAGTGCTTCCTAATCCTCACTAAGTGATACAAACACAAATATTCAGTGGAGAAGCCATCAGCCTCTGACTCTGGGAAATTTATACCCATTGGTGAACTTATACCCGGTTCCTGCCCTGCAATCCAAAAGACTTAGAGTGCCTAGAAATATGCACATAATAAGACAGCATAGCATATTAAGAACACAGGCTCAGACTCCCTGATTCAAGGGCTGGCTCTGCCACTTACCTGGGCAGGTGGCTTCACCTTTGGAATCCTCAGTTGCCTCATCTGTAAAGTGGGAATAACAATAGGACTACCTTATGTGATTGT
Source organism: Lipotes vexillifer (assembly GCF_000442215.2). Lineage (NCBI taxonomy): Eukaryota > Metazoa > Chordata > Mammalia > Artiodactyla > Lipotidae > Lipotes > Lipotes vexillifer. The sequence goes on from NW_006788200.1 coordinate 4,095,130, forward strand.
TATGAGGATTGAATGAAATAATGCACAGAAGAGGCTAAATTAGGTACCTGGCACATAGTAAGTGCTCAGTAAATGCCACCTGCTGTTATTTGCAAATCTCAGCCCCTCAAACAGAAGTGAGACACCGGGGGTGTGGACACCTATGGTTACAGGAGGCCTTGCTGGTGCCTCTGTCAACACAATCAGCACGGAGGGAGACGGCATTCACCCCAACTGCCCTGCGGTCTGCGTGTTCTAACAGAGTTCCGGGGAAACCTAATCTGTTTTGGCACCAACCATCAAAAGATCTCAAAGCTGGCTCTCTCCTGCACACAGGAAGATGTGCCGTGCATAACTCCCTGAGCCACTTGTGAGGAACGGACCTTCTCACCTGTGTAATGAGAGGATTAAGAGATGCTAAGCCGTGATCTTGAAGCCTTCCCCATGTTAGGGGTTTTTAAATTATTGCTTGTGACTTGCTTTTGAGCAGATGTCTCCTCTAACTGAAGGAAGGGAAAAGGCTCTTTCCTTGAGATGTACCTGGAAATAAATATCCCAACTTGTGACCCTGACTGTGTCCTAACACAGTTATCAACTCTAGTATGGATCCGGGAAATTGTAGATCAGGGCAGAGGTGGGGAGAGACCAGTAGCTCCCTGGGAGCCTGTCAGGGGCAGGGCCATGACAATTGGTTCCCCACTTGACCAAGCCCAGCCACAAAGGCAAGAGTTGAGTGAGCTAAGAGGACCCACCTCCCAGGTTTAGGGAGCAAACAAACCCCCAGCTAGAATTCTTGCTGCTGTGGACAAAAAGAGGTTATGCAAATAATATACCACACATCCTTACCTGGAACCCAAGTTAAAAAAAAAAGAAGAAAACCTTCAGTACTCTTTGACTTTTCCCATGTGTGTATATTATCTACTAAAATAAGCAATTTATTACTTAATTAAACACAGAGCCAGGCCTCACATAATTGCTTCTGGGAAGACGACCAAAGCCCTGGTATCAAGCATCTCAGAGCCCTGGGTTTCAAGATGCCACCTTTTTGTTCTTTCTGGTTTCCCTAAAAATGGGACCCACTTAGGATGTCAAGCTGGCAACAGGGTGGCGTTGGCCGTGGTATTTCAAGGTGGCCCGTGCTGAAGCATTTGTCTGACTAGTTAACAGTAGCTTGGGAATATTCCCCAGCAGTTCCCAGGTTGACGCTGTTGTGGGCGATGAGTTGCCTTGGCTTATTGGCTCTCGGTACCTGCACCCTTCTCCACTGATGTGCCAGGACAGGTGCAGGCGGCACAGCTGTATGTTGGCCAGGTGTTCTTGATAAGGGGTCATTAAGATGTGATGGTGCAGCACCAGTGAGCACAGGGGAGCCCAGGCACTGGGGGAAGGAATAGACAGGTAGGTGTGGGTGGGGAAATGGAGGTGTAGAGCAGGGCCAAGCAGAGCCCAGGGCCCAGTCCCAGCCATTGAGCTGGTCTTACAAAGCCAGAGGGGGTGACCTGCACTTACAAGTCTGCGATGTGCTGTTGCTTTGGGCAGCTTAAAAAAGGGGAAATGGGGGGCTTCCCTGGTGGCGCAGTGGTTGAGAGTCCGCCTGCCCATGCAGGGGACATGGGTTCGTGCCCCGGTCCGGGGGGATCCCACATGCTGTGGTGCGGCTGGGCCTGTGAGCCGTGGCCGCTGAGCCCGCGCGTGGGGAGCCTGTGCTCCGTAACGGGAGAGGCCACAACAGTGAGAGGCCCGCGTACCGCAAAAAAA
>NW_006788200.1:4096928-4099283 GCF_000442215.2 Lipotes vexillifer
AGAGGCCACAACAGTGAGAGGCCCGCGTACCGAAAAAAAAAAAAAAAATAATAATAATAATAATAAATAATAATAGAGGAAATGGGGACAGAAAATCATGAGTTGAAAAAAAAATAACTTCACGATGCAGGATAAAAAGGTCCCTTCCTGGAACATGGCGTGCAGTGTCAGGAAGGTGAAGCTGACCGGGGAGAAATCCAGAGAACTCAGGGAGGGAGAGGGGAAGTGGTTGGATTCATCTCCACTGTCCCTGAGAGAGCTGAGAAGGAGCAGCCTTGTAGTTTGCATGTGCCGGGGATTAAGACCCATGAAGGGGCTGCCATCTGGGCACTGGGAATTCAGTGCCATAGCTGGTCAGGAGAGGAGAGGGTTGTGCTGGCTGGAGTTGATGTCATCCTGGTGACAGTGGGTCCCTCGGTGCATTTATTTGGGAGATGACAAGACTGGGAAACCGCAAGCATGGTTGTGGTTGGAGCAAAGAGGGCATTCTCAGCGTGGGGTCAGCCTGGGCAGTGGGGATCTTCCTAGCGTGACTCCAGGGAAGAGGCTGGAGCAGAGGTGTGCACTGGGATGCACGGCAGCAAAGGTCACCAGGGGGCCCAGGACCCACAGGAGAGTTTGAACTTGAAAGCAGATAATTGGCACTAAGTCCAGGACCAAGGGATGAAGGCTTTGCCGGGTCAGGTCACACAGAGACCCAGAAGCCTGGAGCCAAATGTCTGCTGCAGTGAGGCCCCGACTCCACCTGCACAGAGGGAGGGAGGGGAATGGCCACATTCAGCACTCAGCACTCCCATCAGGCCACTGCATCCATCATCTTTAGACGATAGCTTTTCTGTATCACCGAAAAGAGTCTTGGTGCTGTTTGTCAAGCCTGATGCATGGATTTTATTATAGGAAGTGGTTACCAGTGGGCCCCTATTTAGTGACTTGAGTGAATTTTATTACTTAGAAATTCATTTAACTTCAGATCCTAAAGAGCACCAGTGTGATACAACAGCTAATCAAGCAAAGAGGGTCATTTCAGTCCTCGGTTATGATCAGTAACCATAACATTTTTATATACAGCAGCTGAAGCAATGGTGCAGGAAATTGTGCTCAGGAAGCCTGGCTGCCTCTGACAGGCCTTCTCTGTAGAAGCCCCGGCAAGAGGGAGGCCCATTTAACAGCCAAGTCAGAGCTGACATCATGGGGATGTAATGAATCACAGCAGGAGCTCAGGGATCCTCAGTGTGGCACAGGGAGGGCCAGCGCAGGAGCTAGCAGGTAGGGGTGGCAGCTGCCCGTTCCAAAAGGCTTGACGTTGTTTCACAAGCAACGCAATCCACAAGCACGGTAGCCAAGCCAAGCTGAGCTGGCAGGACATTCCGCCTTCTCTAGTAGCAAAAAGCGTTGCTTTGCCCAAGGGCTGAAATATCAATACCTCTTCAGCACTGCTTTCAAGTTTAGACATTTCACCTCTACCAAAGCCAGCTGGTGTATGGTTGAGATCTTCCATCATTTGGCAAAGCTGTTACCTGTAGATCTCATTCGGGCAGGGCACCCAGGGACATCTGCAGCGAAGCTGAGGAAGAGCCTTCCTTTCCTCCCTTTTCTGTATATGCCACAGCCTCGGTCCCGAGAGGAAAAAGGAGAGGATGGTGAGGAGCCATCTAGGGGTGACAAGCTATCCTCAGACCCACACCAGCGCCTCCTTCCCTGTTTCATATTCCCTGTGCAGCCCCTTGGGACCGCGTGGCTAACCTGCTCTGAAATAACTCTGGTTTGACATATGCCAAACACCTCTGTTGTGCAGTCCTTCCTGAAGGTTCTCTCCCATTCTGTAGACTCCTAGGAGTCAGCTTAGCTGACAGGGAATCTTGTTCTGTTGAGGATTTAGGTAATAAATTTTGTGGTTTTAAGTCACTAAATTTGTGATGATTTGTTCTAACCACGATGGACCCTCTCTATTAACTTTCATAGCTGTGTTATGGGGAATTTAGTACATGTGATTTGATCAGTGGGGTCTCCTGCAGGGCATGGCTTTCAGTGAAGTTATTAACCTATAACTTCAATTTGAAATTTATAGCTGGAATTTTTTAGGAGGAAGCTCCACAACTGAGTGCTTAGTAAATATCAAGTCGCTGCTAAGTGCTTTTCATAGGTTAGCTTGTTCAGTTCTCACAGTCATCCCTTAAGATCAGTGTGATCGTTAGCCCATTTACAGAGGGGAAGACTGAGGCTCAGGAAGCCTGAGCAACCTGCTCAAAGTCATCCGCTGGTAAGTGGGAGAGGTCCAATTATTCTACATGCTGCCCCCGGGGGAGAACCAAGCCCAGCAGCTAGTTTTGGTGACACGGGGGGGGGGGGGGGGGC
>NW_006788200.1:4100441-4113069 GCF_000442215.2 Lipotes vexillifer
GGGGGGGGGGGGGGAGCCCAAGTGAGCAGCCCTGGAGCGCCTGGGTCAACTGCCCCAGATCTCTGTCTTCAGCCCTAAAACCTGTGACTCTAAGTCCCAGGGAGAAGGCCCCCTCAGGATGAGCAGAGGCCCTTTGGCCCAGAGCCACCAACCTTTTCCTGGTTGCTCACCCACAGCTTGGTGGTCACTGAGAACCCCTGTTGCAAGGGGACTCCCTCCCTAGTCAGATGGAGAGCATGGGAACTGAGGAGACACAGCCAGCATGCAGGAGCCCTCCCCACCCAAATACCCTCACAAACCATGTGCAAACAGACGTCACCAAAAAATGTAAGTGTATTTTCCCAAGGTTCCATCTCATCACTCGCCAAGCTGGACCCTGGTGAATGGGATAGTGGTGGAGTCTTTAGTGGTAGACAGTAGGTTAAAACAAGCCCTTTTTTACCAGGGGGCTCAAGATTTTCACTTTCTCCTGGGAGGCTTAAGAGAGCTCAGCCGAGTGCGGGAAATGAACCCATCCAGGCAGGCGCCTGTCTAGACGACGTCAGTCTGTGTTTGTTCAGTGATTCCCTTGGAAATCATGACACGCTGGGTGGCTTACCTTCGGTCACAGGAAGCTGGCTCTCAGGCTCCATTCCTTACCGCACTATAATCCCTAGGTGTTTACAGCCGTCACAGCGGCCAGAATCGTGAAGCGTGCTTGGGAGAGAGTGATTGTTTTAACTTATTATATTACCTCCTTGAACAATTATTTTGCGGAGAGAAAAGCCAATGCTTCTCTCTCTATCGAGTCGTGAGTAAAACTTTGGAGGGGAATGGAGGAGAGGTTTGAGACTCTATTTCAATTCTTTAGGCCTTGGATTGACACTACCTTTTGCACCCCACCCCTGCCCCTTTCAAACGCCCTTCTAAGTCAGGCACCTTTTTCTGACTTTCTTCCTCAAATTCCTCTTCTGACTTGGGAAGTTGGAATAAGAAAATTAGTGTCTCATTACCCTAGAGGATATACTTTTTCTGAGGTTTTTGCTTATTGGACTGTGTCAGGCCAAGGAGAAGCCAGGAGCCTTTAATCAGAGCAGCTTTTGCTGATAAGATCCGATCCAGAGACCAGCAGATTGGTTCTCTCTGTGCAGGGAAGCCAGGGAACCAGGGAGGCACAGATGGGGGCTCCCTGTGTCCATCCTTTCCTGCGTTCATCCTGGAGAGATGAACCTCTCTGTCAGAACCACGACCCTGTGATTGCCCCAGGGACCCGTCTCCCCACAGCATGTGTATTCTCCCCAGGGCCAGAGCCCAAGGAAGGTGGCACACGGGGCTGAGAAAAGGGCGTGTGAGTCCTGAAGGGTTTGGTCAGGATGACCTCAATGGGCTGTCTTCTTGGTCTGCGATTTACAGCTGCCCTCTGCTTCTCCAGGGCCCGGCAGGCTGGTTCTGAAAAGACCTGGTATTGTTGGGATAGTTGAGCAGGGTAACAGCCAGCTGCGGAAGCGTTTCAACCCATAAGGCTACCAGGCTGAGGGTGAGAAGCGTGGGTCACCCCATGCACCTAGAGAGTGCTGGAGGTGCCAGAATATGGGTAGCACAAGGAAAGAGGAGGGAGAGGCCAGCAGGGCGAGAGGATTAGAAGGCTTCCGGGCAGGGAGCCACACTCAGCTAACCAGGAAAAAGCCTTTGGCTAGGGGGCTGAGCCCCCGCAGGGGGTGGTGTGTCTCCCCACGCCCAGCCTCTGTGGGACACGGGTACAGAAAGCTCACCTGGAGAGAAGGGGCAGTGAGTGCTGACAGGGGTTAGCTCTGATCACATCGGAGAGACCATCTGTGTCCTTTTGATGTCAGACTTTCCAAATCAGTCTACTTTCTCCCAAACGGGCACTGTCAAGAGCAAATGGAAAAGGGTCTGGACTTGCTGAAATGTGGGGAGAGTCCAAGATCTGCCCCTCCCCAGCTGTGATCATAAGAAACTCCTTTGCCCCCAGAGCCCTTTCAGCTTTCTGATTCCATGCATTTCCTTCTGCACGCGGAGACGTCCCTGCTACGTCTGTCCCTGCTCCCCTGCCCGGCAGCCTCCGTTTCTCCTGTCATTCTCCCCATCTCTCCCCGCCTCCACACACACGTGGCCACAGGAACCAGTAAGTTCACACTTGGGGGGCTGACTTTCTGTTGTCCTCAAGGAAATGCTGGTGAGGCCCCCTGAGCTATTGAGCTGTCTTGTGGCTTTGTAGGATGGAACTCAGACGCTGACACCCTGGAAGAAGGGTCTTTGGCCAGAAAAGTCTTTGGCCGGGGGCTCCAAGGCATGGAGTGTCAGCACCGTGTGCATGGGGGACCCCAGAGATGATGAAGGCTTTGAGGAGAAGATCCCCCCTCCAGCTGTGCTTCTCCAACTCCAGGGAAGGTCACCCAGGCACTTTTAGAAAGAAGCTAAGCTCTGGGGGGCTTGACCCCAACCCCAGCCGTAGAGCCCTGGCATTTATCAGAGAAAGCCTGAGATTCCACGCATGCGTGTTCCCGGTCCTACAGACTCAACGCTTGCGGCTCTCCCTAGGTTTAGCTACGAGAAGCTGGCAGACACTATCCTACTTTGATAAAGTGCTTCTCTACCCCCTAGAAATAATCCCATTGGGCTGGAGTTGTGAGTGTGAAATTGGAAGTAACCTTAGAGGTCATCTACTTTAACTTCACCTTATTTTACAAAAGATCAGGAAGCTGAGACCCAGAGAGAGAAATGGACTTTCAAGGCCACCCTGCTAGTTGCTGATGGATGACAAGCCTAGTCTCCTGATTCTAATACTGTTTAGTTACATCCTGTTGCCTTTGAAAGGTTGTGTGTCAGTCAGATCTCACGTTTGCTGCAGAAGATGACTAGTTTTCAAAGAGAAAACCGTGGGTTAGTCAAGGTCAGTCCTGAGACCACCAGCCTGTTTAACCCTTTTAAATAGGGCTGAAAGGTTAGAAAGGAAAAGGATGGGAGGAAGGCTGGGAGAGAAGGGGGAAGGGGAAATCAGGAGGATGGAGAGAGCAGGGCAGAGAAGAATGTGCATGGTGTCACTCCACAGAAATGTCCTGGGGGCTCATTTCTGGCACAGTGACACCCATAGCTCCCTAGCAGCCTGAGCATCCTAACTAATCTGTCTCTGAAAGATTAGTTAACAGAAGATGAAGCGTGGATAACAGATGAAGCAGGCTTCATCTTCACATGACTCACCCGGGCTTCCCTGAGACAACTCCAGTGGAATTAGTAAGAGCAGGGTGTCCTGGGCTCACTGAGAGCACCCTCCCCCCTTCCAAAGCCCAGACTTCTGTCTGATCTGCCTGCTTCTCTTCTGGTGATGTCATTAAACATCCTGTGAGTGGCCGCAGTGAGCGGCTCTGTGGTAAAGCCGCTGCAATTCAAGGCTGAGTTCTCTCCTGTCCTGAAGGGCACATCCATGTGAAAGAAAGGAAGGGGCAGGACAGGGCTGTTGGCTTCTGGTTCCAGGGCTTCCGAGGAGGGGCTGTGCTCACGCCGCTGGTGCAGGGGTGGCAGTCGACGGGACGGGGGGTTTGATATGAAGCAAGTGTTTCCTAGAACACTTCCTTCCTTGTGACGTTCTTGGAAATTCTCAGTCTTCTGGGTCTCACCAGGATGTTGGGTTATAGCTGAAGCTTTGCGTTTCAGACCTCCAGGAGGTGGTGAGTGTTCCACAGTGGACCAGTCTGAGTCAGAAGCGGAGGCTTTAAGTTTTTCTGCCAAATGACTTCAAAGTTTAAAACCATAAACGGCCAGTCTTGTTCATCCAAACACAAAGAATCTCGCCAACTGGTAATATCAGTTGCCTCCTGGAAGGACGAGGAGATGGTTGAGGGATGAGGGTGGATGGGGAGCATTTTACTATAGAATCCTTTGTAGATTTTGAAACTATATAATGTTTTCATTGATAAAAACTTTGCTTTTAATTTAAAGAAACAGAAGAACAAGCGTCTTGATAAAAAAAGGGCTCTGTTTTTATTTTAAAGTGTGATCGTGAAGATTGAGAAAAACTTGATACAATACACTACCCTTCTTGGTTAGTACGTCAGAGAACCAGAAGAGCATGGGCTGTTTAATCCAATGACCATTGCACAATACATGCATACATCTTACAGATGAGGAAACAGGCCCAGAGAGGAGACGGGACTGGCTGGCGTGGTCTGGTTTAGTTAGTGGCAGACTCAGAGCCAGAAAGGCCCAGGGCTCCTTTGTCTCCTCCCTGCTGCCTCTCGGGAATGCTGCCCACTGGGTTCCCCATGAATTGTGTCAGAGATAAATTTTTGGTGAGGATGTTTTCTAATGCCACCGCGGATATGCTGCCGCCATCCTCTGACTGTATCCCGGTTGCATTGCTATAGGTGATGGCAACTGCTGGGCACCTTGTACAAAGCTGAAGAGGCGTGACAAGCTTCTTGCCAATGAAAGGCACAAAGATGACTGAGCGTGTGGTCTCCTCTGAGAGCAGGCTATGTGCGCCATCGTGTCCCTTCCCAGAGCGAGGGCTGATGACACGGGATGGGGAGGGAAGTCCTGCCTAATACACGTGTGTGTCTCGTTACAGAGTCATCAGCTACGAGTGCTGTCCCGGATATGAGAAGGTCCCTGGAGAGAAGGGCTGTCCAGCAGGTGAATAAGCCTTGCCTGTTGGCACGGATGGAAAGGAAGGAGGGAGAGAGGAGCACCCACGTGAAGGGCAGCAGAGTCGGAATGGGGGTCCAAGGGATGGGGCTCCATGACAGGGCCAGAGGATGGAAGCTGGAAACAGGAGGTTTCCTGCGCTGCTCCTTCCTGTACAAGCTGACTGCTTAATGCGCTGGGGGAACAGACTCCGATCCTGACCTGCCTGTGCCCTCTGCACCAGGCACAGGCTCCTGGCCTTGCTGTCTCTGGCTGGGAGTGATTCTAAACACATCCAGCATTTCTCATCAGCCCTGCTGGAGAGTGGATGGCGTGGGCCTGGTCTCCGGCTGGGCTGGGAACACCAGGCCACCCCACCTCTCTCTGTCGGAAGCCGTCCCAGTGGAGCTCGTAGGGTCCCACGATGGCCATGCAGGTCCACAGACAACGTGGAACCTGTGAATTTCCTAGATCCTTTCCTTTAGTCCCACACACCCCTGGGGACTGTACAGAGGAGGATTTTTTTGTTGTTTTAACTTTGAAATCTTCGCTATTTCATTAGTTGAGAATGTGAGACTGAGACTTAAAAGGAAGGGGGTGATTTGGTTGGTGCCATGGTCACGAAGCGGGTGTGGTCGGCATGGGCTGGAGCCGTGGCCTTCCTGACTTAAGTGGCAGGACAGGTGGGAAACGTGGGATGGGGAAGGAGATGACCTGGAAGGTGGGACCCAGCCTCTGGGCCTTAGTTTCAGGCCCTGTAAAAGGAACACGAAGCTCCCTGTGTGAGGGGAAGGGCCTCCTGAGCTTTCCGGCTACTTTCAGGAAATAACATTTTATTACTTATAAATGCCTAAAGTACTTCCGAGATCTGTTTCATTCTGGTGGAGGCCATTAGGGAGCCAGTTTCAAAAACAGCTCGATAGATCCGTAAGGCTAGCTTGTAACTGGGATATCTGTTTCCGGTGTATGTTCCCACCTGTGTTATCTAAATGTCTATGAACAAAAGCTTTGCTCTGCTTTAGTTAAAAATGATTAAGAATGACCAATCAGTTGAGTTCAAGTAGGGAGGCACTTGGCCTGTGGAGTTGTTCTAAGAAGCACGTGACCAGCCTTTTGGGCTCCCCGACAGCAGGCTCTCTGGCCTTCTCTAGCGGGTGTGCCATCCCATCTCAGACAAGGGTGTGGTCTGGTTGGAGGGGCATCCCACAGGTCATCCCCGCTCTGTCCTCTGCCCCTACAGCCCTGCCGCTCTCCAACTTGTACGAGACCCTCGGGGTCGTTGGTGCCACCACCTCTCAGCTGTACACGGACCGCACGGAGAAGCTGAGGCCCGAGATGGAAGGGCCCGGCAGCTTCACCATCTTTGCCCCCAGCAACGAGGCCTGGGCTTCCTTGCCAGCTGTGAGATGACCTCCTTCTGCCCGGGGACCCGTACTGGGGACGCTCTTACTGAGACTCTGTAGTGATTTCCCACCGTCCCAGGAAATGTCTTCCTTAAGCCCTCAGATAAAGCCATGGCACTTGAGCTAAAATAAGCCTCCCACGTGGCTTCCAATGCCCTGTCCATTTAAGCGTCCAGACAGACGTTGATGCTCACGGGTGGGGGTCCTTGGCAGAATGGGGGTCCCCGGGGAGCCTTTCCCAGGGTGGCAGGGCCCCTCTGTTGAACGTGGGGCCTGCAGCCCCCTCACTGCCGCGCTGGCCCTCCTCCTAGGAAGTACTGGACTCACTGGTGAGCAACGTGAACATCGAGCTGCTCAACGCCCTCCGCTACCACATGGTGGACAGACGGGTCCTTACGGACGAGCTGAAACATGGCATGGCCCTCACCTCCATGTACCAGAATTCCAACATCCAAATCCACCACTATCCCAATGGGGTAGGGAATCCCGCCTCCACAGCTCTGCCCCGTGCCCCCCCCGAGCCCGCGCCCGGTCCACATGTGGGGCTGGCTTCTCGGGTGGTGTCCCGCAGGTGAGGTCAGCTGTGCATAGTCATCTGCCTCCTGCACCTGCTTCTCCGCCGCTCGTGGAAGCCACATCCTGTCCTGGGTTTTCCCCGCCTGGACCTTCGAGGCTGTGCCTCCGAGGTGTTAACTGCTCACGCTTGCTCCTTCTCTGGGCAGATTGTGACCGTCAACTGTGCTCGGCTGCTGAAAGCCGACCACCATGCGACCAACGGTGTGGTGCACCTCATTGATAAGGTCATCTCCACCATCTCCAACAACATCCAGCAGATCATCGAGATTGAGGACACCTTCGAGACCCTTCGGGTGAGGGACTGCCCCGGGGGAGGCCCAGCTGGGGACCCACCACCTCCCAAGAAGGCCTTCTGCGGGAGGGGTGGAGGATGTCTCCATGTTCGTGGGCGCTTAGGTGACATGGAGCAAGTCCCTTGAAATGCCCATGAACATGGCGAGTCCACTAATCAGGCTGTCAGCTTGACCCCAAGGAGACATCATAATTCCCTGCTGGGAACTTCCCCCTGCTGGTCTTCTCCTACGTACTTGCCTTTTCTTGACTCCCCTGGGAAGCTCAGAGGTGGTGGCTGCAGCAGGACGGCTGCCTGGGCATGCACTGTGGGTTCCAACGGTGGGAGGGCCCTTCCTCCCCGTTGCTGGTTCTCTCGTGTGGGACTAGATAAATGGCCTTTCAGCCTGCGTGATCTTCTGGACCACACGTCCCCACCGTGGGACCCCTAATGTAGCCATAGCCCTGTTTCCTTGGACCCCTGACCATCAGAGAGGACACAAGTATAGACACAGGCACGGAGTCTGGGATTTGACTTCTGGCCTGAGTTCTGCCTACTCTGGGGCCCCAGAACGCTGTTCCTGCTCCCCTGCCCAGCAGGCATTTATCTTACTACTGGGGTGGCAAATGGGCCTTCCTCTTGGCACCGGCCGCTCGGAGGAAGTTAGCACAGGCTGCCCTGTCAGGGTTTTTGCCCCGATTCAAGGAGAACTTCCTGACCACAAAGGATGCCAAGTGGGCGTGGGATGCTTCTTCCCCTGGAGATCGCCGACACAGAGAGACAAACATCCCCGGCCTGGGCTGGCACTCAGGTGTCCTCAGGAAGTGGCTCTGGAGGGCCCTAGGGAACCTGCCCTCTAAGCTCTTCCCATGCTTTCCTTCAGGGTCACTCAAAGGTCAGGGGTCTGCAGGGGGACAATGTTCCCACAAAGTTGGTGGCACAGCTTTTGATTAATAGCAGCTGATCCGCACTGAGTACCCTCCTCTTACTGTTCAGGTTTGGTACGTATTCCTTCCTTTCTTCCTCCCTTTGGCACTTTCGAGTGCCCATCTGTCCTCCTGCTGACACATACTCGTTAAGCACCCAGGTGTGCTCTGTGTGCCCGAGGAAGAGAGAACAAGACAAAGCTCTGTCCCCCACTGGCACTGCTACTCTTCTGGGGGACGCAGACAAGAAACAGACAAGGCCGTCACAGATCATGCTAAGTGCTGTGAAGTCAGGCAGCAAGCGGTGAGCAGAGGAGGCCCGTGGGGCCCGGCTGGTCCGCGAAGGGTCTGTCTGGAAGAGGTGACCTTTCAGCTGAGGCCTGAATATTGGGAATGGCCAGTTACACAAGACACAGGGGCAAGAGCTGAGCTGGCAGAAGGGAGATGGAGAGTAAGGCTCCGAAGCAGGATGAGCAGGAAGGAGGCCTGCAGGGCTGAGTGAAGAGTACTAGGCAGCCAACAGGTGAGGCGGGGGTGGCCAGGCTGGTGAGGCCAGATCCTACGGGGCCTTGCAGACCCTGCGAGGAGTGTGTCTCATCCTGGGAGCAGCAGGATGTTTTTAGAAGATCATTTTCCTGCTCTGTAGAGAAGGGTTATGTCATCCTTATGCTCACAGAGCCCACACAAATAATTATCCCCAGTAACGACTGAATCGCACGATGTGAGAAGGGCAGCAAGCTGTGCGAGCGTGTCTAATAGACTCATTTTCATCTGGGGGTGGGGGCAGGGGCTGGGCAACGCCAAGCTGACTACCTAGAGAAACGACACTTTCGTCAAGGCCCAAGGAACGAATAGGAGTCAGAGAAGCAGAGAAGGGGGGAAGGGCAGAGGGAACAGCAGGACAACAGCCCGGGGGGAGGGGGGGAAAGGAGAAAGGCAGGACAGCAGCTAAGAGGTGGTCAGAGTGGGCGGAGCTCAGGCTGGCAAGGCTCCTGGAGGCCGTGGGAAGAAGTAAGCCTTGGTTCAGCCTATCTTTTCATCCAGGGCTTCTACAGAAGTCCGGATCCCTCCAGAGGAGCACTGGCGAGACCATGTGCGCCCAGAGCCTTCAGGGGACGCTGCATCTCCTCCCCTCCCCACAGGCTGCCGTGGCTGCATCGGGGCTCAACCCCCTGCTCGAAGGTGACGGCCAGTACACACTCTTGGCCCCGACCAATGAGGCCTTCGAGAAAATCCCCGCTGCGACCTTGAACCGGATCCTGGGGGACCCAGAGGCCCTGAGAGGTGAGCACCCCTGGGCTTCTGCTGCCGCCTCATTGGAGTGGCCAGACTAAGCCCAAGGCCTGCTCTTGTCCAAGACAGACACGCTGCCTGCCGTCCTGTCCCATTGCGCCCAACTGGCTGTGTCTCTGCACAGGCCACAGCAGAGCCCTGGTCAGAGGGGCGGGTGAGGAATCCAGCAGGCTTCTTCTAGGGCCACGGCTGGGCTGAGGAGGGAGGTGGAGCTGGAGGTCTAAAGCAAGCTGTGGCCAGAGTCTGGAAGAGTTAAAGGCCCAAATGATCAAAGCTAGAGTGAGGCTGCCGGAGTGGGCAGTAGCCTGGAGGTGTGGGGAGGGGGTGGCAGGTGCTGGCATCCTCGAAATGGAATCATCGTGTTGACCCTTGAGCTCTTCCTGTGTCTGGCCGGGGGCCTCAGGGATGATCCAAAATTACAATGAAAAACCCGAAACAGTCAACTCTTGACTCTTCATTGCTGAGTCCTTCCTAACCTTCTCAGTGAGCTGGTAAGTTAGGAGGAGTATCGATTATTGCTGGAGGAGAGGGAAGGACCATGTGAGGGCGTGTGAGGGAGATTAGGAGGGGAGGCCAGGCTCTGCCACCCCAGCTCGCCAACTCCAGGACCACTGAGATGCTGCCTGAGGGTCCCTGGGTCCCCTTCAAAGGGGAGTAGGCCCCAGGTCCCCTGTGCACTCCAGCCCTCCAATCACACTTACTCCTCCCACATATAATCCGGGGATGACTTCATTTCTTTGGAATCTATTTAAACCCACCTTCGAAATGCCTAATGCATTTCAGACACCCCATAAATGTCGAACGTTCTCCTTGCAGCTATGCAGGGATGGGAAAGGGCACATTTCTGAAAGCACAGATGGGGATCTATTAGGTCCAGAGATTGTGGTGCCAGGAACCCAGGCCGCAAAATTGAGCATGGTACAGTCAAGGAAGTTTAAACCTAGTTGGTGTAACAGGCTTAAAAACAGGTCATTGGGGATCTGATGTGCTGAGCGTAGTACTCAGAGATACTCCCAAGGTCACGGGGATGAGGGCAGAGATGGGCATCCACAGCCTGAGGGTCCTGAAGGCTTCCGAGGAGATGAGACCTGGGTGCATCGCAGCATTTTAGCTTTTTATTTACAGCTGTTTTCCCCCTAAAACACGCTTTGTACGGAGCACATTTTTATCTTTGTAGCTATCAGAACACCTTATCATAAAGTGAAAAAAACACCCCAAGTGGATCCCTTTCGCACATCTGCCTTTTCCCACTTGAAGCTGTTTGCTCAAAGCGAGGGCGCTGTGTGTGGGGCTGCCACTGCAGGCTGGAGGGCGGGCGGCCACGGTCCACCTGACAGTCTCCTCGTTGCTAGCGGGTCGGCAGATGGACGAGAAGTGCCCGTTCGCAGACTGGCTTCCAGCCCTGGCCTGGCTCATCCTCCGAGGGGCCCTGGCAGGTCACCCACCTCCCCACCCCCGGCCTTCAGCTTCCTTCCCTGAGAAACTAAATCCCCAAGGCCTCATTCCCAGCGCGGTCTTGCCGTCCTTTGCCTTCCCCGCCGGCTGACTCGGGTCAGCACTGGCCTTCAAGGCCCTCAGCACTTCTGCGGGGCCTCAGAGCTTCCTCCTGTCTGTGACAGTGCGGTTTTGGCTCCCACACTCAGGACACATTGGAACTCGCCTCCGTGGTGAGCACGCAAGACAAAGGGCCCCGGGGACCCTGGTGAGCGACAGTCCCGGAACGGCTCTGCCTGGCTGGGGCTGGGGCGCGTCCCCTCCACTGCTCCTGCAGCCTCAGCACCCCCAGCCCCTGCCCTGTCCCTAAAGCAGCCCTTGGGCAAGTAATTAAACGATTCTATTTATGATTTACGGGTGGAGTGAATGGGGCTGCAGAGACCATGTCCTACTGATCACCATCCCCAACCTCTAACAGGCCCTGACAGCTAAGTAGACGCTTGGGGTAAAATGAACAAAAACAAATAAAATGTATAAATAATTCAGAACTTTCATTTGCTACAGTTTTCATCTTTTTCTACCACACTTTACATTTTCGTAAAGGTCGTAGATTAAAAAAAAAAAAAAATCCCAAGGTAAACTCATTTGAGTTTTTCCCCTCTCTGGGAAGTTTAGATACAAATAAGAGAATTCACCCTGAAGTTCAGGTACTAAGAAGCTAATCACGAGCATTGGTTGGGCGTTTACTCTGTCGTCAGCCGCTGTGCTGGGTGCTCACATTCAGAGTTTCATGTCATCCCTACATCAGCCCTAGGAGATGAATGCCGTGCTTATCTCCACTTGACCAATGAGGAAGTTGAGACTCAAAGAGGCTCAGTGACTCGCCCAGGGTCCCACAGCAGTTAAGTGGCCGAGCTGGGATTCAAACTCAGGTAGACTGCACAGAGCCCAAGTAGTTTTAGAGGCTAGGAGGAGGAGAGAAAGAGGAGGATCCAGGCCACGTGGTACCCCAGGCTCGTCTGATTGTTAGCCTCGGAGAGAATGGAATCCTTCTAGCCGGGGCAGGCGGTGAACTGGCGCCTCAGGTCAGCCTGGCTGGCACTGACCTGACCTGTGTCCTGTTCGGCCCCCAGACCTGCTAAACAACCACATCCTAAAGTCGGCCATGTGTTCCGAAGCCATCGTGGCGGGGCTGTCCTTGGAGACCCTGGAGGGCACCACGCTGGAGGTGGGCTGCAGCGGGGACACGCTCACCATCAACGGGAAGCCCATCATCTCCAACAAAGACGTCGTAGCCACCAACGGTGTGATCCATTTCATCGACGAGCTGCTCATTCCAGACTCAGGTGATCCAGGCCTCAGGGGCCTTGGGGCTGCCAGGTCTGCTGTCCCCTGTGCCGTCCACGGTGGCGCGGCTGGGGGAATTCGGGGGTCTTGGGAGCCACTTCCCTGTCTGCACCCAGCTCACAGCCTTCCAGGAGAGACAGCCTGGGCACCTGGCAGGTTGCAGCCAGATTATGAAGAGTCTTGAGCTGCAGGCTTGGGAGTCCAGGCGTTACCTTGTGGGCAGGGGAGAGCCATTGGAGGTGTCTGGGGAGGGAGCGACTCAATCACGGAAGCCTTTCAGAAGATCTGCCCGCGCTGGTTGGGCACAGAGGGCCATTTGCTGACCAGAGCATTTGCTTTCTCAGTCATGCCCAAGGATCCCAGGGTCACTGACCCAGGGAAAAATGACTGAATGGACTTTGGCTTGGGTCCCATTTAGCATCCTTGCCCCATCCTGGATTTCCAGGGAGTTCTACTGCTAATGAGTGAGGGAATTTCACAGGAAAAAAACAAACCCAGAAGAACACTTTCTGTGGGTGTGGTCACTGGCATTGTCAACTCTTCAGAAGCCATGACACAGACAAATGCTTTCTTCCTCCCCAGCATTGGACAGGACCCTGACCAAGGGCTGGGACAGAGGCCCTCTGCCCAACTGAGCCTCACCTCACTTCCCCAACCGGTGAGGTTTTCTGGGTGACCATTCCCCTGATGACACAAACCCGCTGTGCCCCAGCAGTGTTTAGAGGGGTTGTTGACTCAAGAGATGACATTCCTGC
>NW_006788200.1:4113079-4116022 GCF_000442215.2 Lipotes vexillifer
CCTGCTGATGTTATGTCATGCTCTGGGATGGACGAATGATAAATGAAAACAGTATTTCTAACTTTTGAACCCACTTTCTCCTTCCTTATAGCCAAGACGCTATTTGAGTTGGCTGCGGAGTCTGATGTTTCCACAGCCGTTGACCTTTTCAGACAAGCTGGCCTTGGCACTCATCTCTCTGGAACTGAGCGACTGACTCTCCTGGCCCCCATGAATTCTGTCTTCAAAGGTATCGTGGGGAAGGCATCCCTGTGCGTTTGTCTCTGGGGACAGCTGCCCCACCGCTGTCACCTCCACAGCACCCTCCCCAATTTACAGCTCCCCGTGGACCATTCGTGCTTCCACCCAGCTCAGCCAAAAGCAGATGTGACTTCACCAGAAAGTGAAGAGGCTCTGCTATTTCATTTGGTAGAGCAGAGGATGCATGTGGCAGTCTTGTCCTCAGAATTCAAGAGTGCGCATCTGTTGGGAGAGCAAAGCACTCCCTTGTCTTTTTATTTGCGGGGTCAGTTGCCAATGTGATAGTCAGGAGGTCAGAGTGAGGATACAGCTGAGCCATGGCCGTGGGGAAGGCAGAGAAGGGCCAAGTTGTGTCCGTGCCTACCCCTCCCTCTTAGGGCAAAATTCCAAACACCCTTGATTATCTAGACATTTTTTTTTTTTTAATTGTCAGAAGATGCCAGATGTTAAGGAATATTGGCAGCCTTGCTTGATTTCTCAATTTCTATTTCCAAATGGAAGGAGGGACGGGCTTTCTGCTGCATTGTCTGGACCTGACCACACCTTCTCTTGCAGATGGAACCCCTCCAGTTGATGCCCGGATGAAGAATTTGCTTCTGAACCACATGATTAAAGATCAGCTGGCCTCCAAGTATCTGTACCACGGACAGATCCTAGAAACTCTGGGCGGCAAAAAACTGAGAGTTTTTGTTTACCGTAATGTAAGTTCTGGGTCCTAAATCGTGCTCTTTCTTTGTCTCAGCTCCAAGAAATGCAAGCTATATTAGTGTTAAAAAAAAAAAAAAAAAGTGTTCAATAAGCAGGAGCTTGCCTGAGAACTGGTTTCTAATAAGGAAGGAAGGAATTTTAGAAAGAATATCTGATATCAAAGGATCGAAATGGGGATCTTGCCAAAAGAGTCAAAGCTCCTTTTCCGGAGGCCTTTGGGAATAAACGGAACACCCGCCTGGCCCGGCTGGGTACGCAGCCGTCCACCGTGAACCCAGAGTGATGAACGAAGGGAGGAGGGATGCAGGTTTTGGAGCCTTAGCTCCCGTGAAGAGAAGCCTTGCCTGAACTGACACTCAGCCCTCCTTGGTCCAAAAGCTTCTCTTCCCTCTTCTCCTGTTTCTTCTCTCTCTTCAAACCCAATAGTTACCCTGGAATATCAGATAGGAAGTACAATGCAACATAGCCCTTATTTGGGACCAGCCAGCACCATCTGGCTAAAGACGGTTGTCGTTTGTTAAATAAATAAATGAGGAGACTCGATCTCTTTGTTTGATCATGGTCAATGGCCCTCTCATGTCACGTGATAATCTCATTATGGGCCCTCTCTGTACATCTGTTGGGGCCTCTACAGCTCTTCTTTCCTTAAGGAACACCATTTTTATTTTCTTCTTTCCTGGAGGAAACACATGCTTTTAGCCTAGTCTTAACGCTGCAGCCCCGTATATATTCACTGATCTCTGCGGATGAAGCCATCAGCACATGCCCTGAACAAATCGGGAGGCCCCTGCTTTGGGTTGAGGGGTAACCTGGCCTCTCTCTGCCCCTCTTTTGTACAGAGCCTGTGCATCGAGAACAGCTGCATTGCCGCCCACGACAAGAGGGGCAGGTACGGGACCCTGTTCACCATGGACCGGGTGCTGACCCCCCCAGTGGGCACCGTCATGGACGTGCTGAAGGGGGACAGTCGCTTCAGGTAACCGGCCCCATCCCGGGGCGGTGCTTCTGCAAGTGGCCGTGCTGGAGCAGAACGGTGGCCTCAGCTGTCTGTCGAGCTCCCCACTGCCTCGGGGCTCCAGTGAACACTGGCCGTGCGCCTGTGTGATCTCCCAAGCCGGGGATTCAGAAAGGACGAGGGTCACCTTGAAAACTTAGGTTGAGAAGAGGGTCGCTTCTGGGAGTGTAATCCTCACACCCGTGGGAACAGGGAGGGGGCTGCACTTGTATTCCTGAAAGGGCAAGGGAAACATCCTGCTCTCCTTTTAAAGTCCCGGGGAAGCTGAGCACACCTGGCTTTGCGCGCGTGATGAGTCTCACTCTGTGTCGTGTCTGCTTATTGCCCGTGAAGTTTCCTTCCTTCTCAGGCTCCTGATGTCCCTTTGTTTTCTCGCCTCGCTCTCTCCATTTCTGGTTTGCTCACTCACCACTGGGTGCTGTGACATGGAGCATTTCCTGTCACTGAATTCAGCCATCTGCACAAGAGCCTAGGAGACCACCCACCCTCTGCCCCACCCCCACCCTCGGGCCCTGGGGCTCAGTCAGTCTCTGGGTCAGCCATGGCACTGACCTCTCCCTACCTCCTTCCGCCTCTGGCCACTGACTTCTGGCTTTTAACTGAGCTTAGCATCTATGGAGAGAAGATGCAGACCGGAATCGTTTCCTGTCTGTACGAAAACCAGCAAGGGGTATGAATGCCGGTGCTCTGGGCTCCACCTACCCACAGCGGTGCGGTGTTTGGGCAAATGACAACCCCCCCTCCCACACACACAGGGAGGTGACCTTTTCCGTGTATGTATCCGCAGCATGCTGGTAGCCGCCATCCAGTCTGCAGGGCTGACCGAGACCCTCAACCGGGAAGGGGTCTACACGGTCTTCGCCCCTACCAATGAAGCCTTCCGAGCCTTGCCGCCGGGAGAACTGAACAAACTCTTGGGTAAAGAGCAACATAAGTACATTTTTCAACTTCTCTAAAGTGACTGTATCGGTCAGGGTTTC
>NW_006788200.1:4117276-4128509 GCF_000442215.2 Lipotes vexillifer
CATTGTGAAGGGTTTGACTGAAAGGAATTTAATGACGAGACTATTTGCAGAGGTGTGGGCGGGGTTAAGGAAGCAGCAAAGGGTGATGGTACCCAGTGTTTACCGCTCCAGGCCTGGGGGTGCTGGGGGCAGGGGATGGTGGGGGGAGGGCCGGTCCAGGGAGCCCCTAGGAGGAGGGGCATAGCACAGTGGCTAGAGCCACATGCAGCTGCTGTCAGAACCACGGCAAGGAGGCCACTGGGTGCCTTGGCCTCCTTCAGCGGCCTCCTGGCAGCTGATCGCAGGAGGGTGAGGGAGCCTGGATGATGCACTTCACGGTGGGCAGCTTCCCCGGGCAGTGAACAAGCCAGAGAAGAGTAGAAGGGAATTGAGGGTAGATGACAGCCAGCCCAGTCAACAAGGCATGGCTTCCCCTGCGGATCTGTGAGAACCTGCTCATGAAGCCATTTACCTGCATCACGTGTGCCTCGGGATGAAAGCTTTACCGAGAAGCTCATCAAGGCCCTGAGCAATTAAGTTGAGTGTGTTTGAGAGACAATCTAGTGGTGAAGAGCTTGGGCTCCCAGATTACCTGAAAGCAGACCAAACCCTGGCTCTGGCATTTACCAGCTGAGCGACCTCTTGCAGGTTGCTTAACCTCTCTGGGCCTCAGTTTTCCCATTAGTAAAATGGGGGTGGTAAGAGTACCTTGCTCAGAGTGTTAATAAGGATTAAATGAGCATTGCCCACAATGCTGGGCACACGTCCCCCATCAATAATGGGATCACGGCTATGATGGTGCGGAGGTAGGATGGGCCTGCGGTGTTCACTCTGACGCCTGCCTGTGAACGACGCATCCACCCAGTGCAGAAGGGTGAGTCTGAGGAGGAGGAAGGATCTCGGCTAAGCCTTGGGACCCAAATCGTCTACACCTCCCTTCCCGCTCTGGAGTACAGAACAGAAAGCTCGGGTAGCTGTGAACTGAATTTGTGTCCTGTTTAATTTTCCTTATTGCTAAATGAATGCCCATGTCTGTGGTGCTGACGTATGTTCCTGAGGAGAGGGGAGACATTCATTCTGGACATAAACTTTCCATTCTCTCTCTGTTCAGGAGGAACGGAATATTCCCCAGGTGTCCCGAGCCTGCTTGGCTTGCCTTTCATTTCCAGCTGTGCGGGAGCTGAGGGGGGGCTGGGGCAAAGCTCCCCCGACACGCCCTCCCTCAGGCCTGTGGGCAGGACTGGACCCCAGCACGCCTGGGGCATGGAGCCCGTGCCCCGTGTTAAAGGTCGATCCAGATGTTAGAGATCTCAGAAGAAGGAGACCCCTCCCCTCCTGGGGCCTGGCTTGGCTCAGCACCTGCAGGCCGTATTTTGGTGGAAGGGAAACTCTTGCCAGCTCCAAGCTGTGGATGTTTGGAAATCCCTTTGTACCTGGTGGCTCCATCCCGTGGCACTCATGTGGATTCGTTCATAACCACGTGAACTCCCCAAAATACTTTAAAGCTTCGTCTGTTCTCAGTTTCAAGTTGCTGGAAATAGCCGTCCATAAGCCCTGGGGATACCCAGCCATTTGGCTGGTAACATGAGTATCAGGGGCAGCCTTGATGCAGAGGAGAGGGCAGCTGGCAGCCTTAAGATTGCCTCCCACACTTAATTTGGGGACTGCCTGTGCACCTTTATGAGCAATTGGCTGCTTTCCCCAGTGGGTGGAGGAGCTGATGTGGCCGGAAGGAATGCTGAGACGTGACAAGGACGGATGCTGTGGAGGGATTCCCCCCTTCAGCCCTGACCTCATCGGCTCCATAGCTCCTCCAGACCACAGCTGTCGACTCTTTTAAGTTCTCCCTTCAGGAAACAGCCGTCTCAAAATATGCATTTGTGGGCAGAATGTGTAAATATTTCACTACTGTGTTATAACTATTGGGAGCCATGTTGATGATGAAATGTCTCAGATGCCAGTGCTGGAAAGGCCCCTGGCTTTCCAAGCAAATATTTAGTCACGGAAACATGAGTCATACTCACAGAAGAGTATAGATTAACTCCTTCTCAGCATCACAGAAGCGTGTACTTAACCTAGCAGTGCATCCAGTGCGCAGGTAGAGTCACGGCCACGGTCATATGCCTTGTTCCCCTGCCCATTATGAACGTGGTGGGTCAGAGGGCTGAGCACACAGTAGGTGCTCAATAAGTGCTTAGTACCTGGGCAGGGGGTCCTCCATCTCACGGGTGACTGCTGACATCTTCTCCTTTGGGCCCTCCCTGACCACACCAGTTACCAGCCTTAGGATTAACTCTGCTCTCTTTTCCCACAAACCTGCAGGCAACGCCAAGGAGCTTGCCAACATCCTGAAATACCACGTTGGCGATGAAATCCTGGTTAGCGGAGGCATCGGGGCCCTGGTGCGGCTGAAGTCTCTCCAAGGCGACAAGTTGGAAGTCAGCTCGGTGAGTACGTTTAACAATTAAAAGGCTGGCCGTGCCCTACCACTGGCATTTAGGGCACATCTCGTCCCTAGGATGGCATTAGACACACTGTGTTTAAGGAGCATCTTGAATCTCTGAGTGCATTTTGAAAGAAAAGAGAAGAAAAAAGGAAAGAAAAGAAAAAAAAAGGGGCTTCCCTGGCGGCACAGTGGTTGAGAGTCTGCCTGCCGATGCAGGGGACACGGGTTCGTGCCCCGGTCCGGGAAGATCCCACATGCCGCGGAGCGGCTGGGCCCGTGAGCCATGGCCGCTGAGCCTGCGCGTCCGGAGCCTATGCTCCGCAGCGGGAGAGGCCACAACAGTGAGAGGCCCGCGGACCGCAAAAAAAAAAAAAAAAAAAAAAAAAAAAAAAAAAAAAAAAAAAAAGAAAAAAGGAAAGGAAAAGAAAAAGAGTCTTCAGGGAAATCAAGGGAGATTGTGGTTAGACCGGAATAAGAACTTCCAGATCTACAGGGGAATAAAGCATATGATTGGCATCTGGGAGAAGCTGTTAAATCTCCCTTTCCTTAAGGAGATGGTAGTTACTTACAAGTCTTGAAAGGTCAATTCCCAGTCCCCTTCCCACTCTATCCCCCCCCAAGTCCAGGGCTTCCCTGAGCTGTACCATGAACCAGACCAACCCAGGAGGCTTTTTCTTCTGACGCTTGTTCTGTGAACCTTCCCTTACTCTGCACATTCCGCTTTGGAGCTGCCTCCGAGGGTCCCTGCCTTGAAGAGAGGGAACAGATAGGCAGCCCAGCTCTGCGAAGCTGCCTATGGCCTCCCTGGCTGTACCAGCCAAGGCCACTGACACCCCGTGGAGGGACCACCCTTGCAGCATGTGGCTGGCTCAGCTTCTGCTCCCTGCGCCTCTCTCCTGGCCTCCAGCCATCCCTGTGCTCACCAGCTTCTCCCGGGAGCACAGGAAGGCAGGCAGGGATGGCATGACTTGTTTGACTTCTGCAGGTCACCTGAGAATCTCCCAGCTCCTAGTCTGGGATGCCAGGGTCCTGTCGGTCTCAGGCTCCAGTTCCCCCTTCCCCCTTGGGTCGCTCAGGAAAGCCTGAGACAGATTTACCCTGTGAGAGACTCTGAAGCCAGGCATGGAGGAAAAGTGGAAAGAGCCCTTCACCCAGAGCTGGACGCCTGGCTTCTGTTCCCAGCTGTCCCACCTGCTCAGCTTAAAGGAGGCCATAATATCGACCTCCTCACCACACACTGCTGTGAGGATAAGGGAATCACACAAAAGAGCACTTTGTAAATTGCAACATGCTGGGTCCACACAAGGATTAAATTGACTCTACCAGACCGAAGGTCTGTAGCTGACAGGGTCTGTTCCAGTCACCAGAGTATCCCCAGCACTTAGCACAGGATCTGGCATCCAGAAGTGCTCAGTAAACATTTGCTAGGTTTAAGAATGGATAAGGTAAACGTGCTTGGTGTTCAACAATTGTTGTCTCTTTTTCCCCCAGAAAAACAACGTGGTGAATGTCAATAAAGAACCTGTTACTGAAGTTGACATCATGGCCACCAATGGCGTGGTGCACGCCATCTCCAGTGTCCTGCAGCCTCCGGGTAAGGCCCTAAAGAACCACGTCCCCGCTCATCCTGCTGCTGGCCCTTCTCGACACACAGCCATTGGTGCTCGATAGAAACCCTGCTGTAAGCAAAGATGAGAATGATGTGGGATGTGTGGACTGAGCATCTGTGGACGACATTGCTAGGTCTGGCTGAAAAGTAACTTAGGAACTCTTGGTTCAAAGGCACTACACCCAGCAACTCAAGGACAGTTTTCTCTTTGCTGAATTGCCTGGCTGTCCTAGCCCTGTTCAAACAGAGCCCAGTTGTTTGTTACATGTGAACGCTGTGAACATGGGTCAAAGCACCCCTCCTGCAGCATCCCACCCTGGGTGAGCTCTCTTTACCTCCAGCAGAGCTGCACTGGAGCCTAGCCTCTCTCCTCAACCTGTGCATTCACCTTTCTTTGAGCTCTCTCCCCACGGGCCAAATTCCACCACGAGTTATGGAAAATTATAAAGGAAGACTTCGTCTGAGAATGTGAGCCAGAAAAGCCAACAGTGCCCCCTCAGTCCTGGTGGTTATGAATGACACGCTGATCATTTCTCTCTCATTGAAGCTGCCTTTCCTTTTATCTGCAGCCAACAGACCTCAGGAACGGGGGGACGAGCTCGCAGACTCTGCGCTTGAAATCTTCAAACAGGCATCCGCGTTCTCCAGGGTAAGATGCCTGCCTACGCTGGCCCCTGCCCTGAACAGCCTTGGGTCCTGTGCTTGGGCTCCTGTCTTCCTTGGCTGTCCTCCCAGGGGTCTCCCGTAATTTCTCTCCACTCCCATGGGGCATCCTTAGCCCTGGCCTGTGTGGAGTTTGGAGAAAAGAACCCAGGCAGCCCCGGCTGCCTTTGTGGGCGACAGCCGAGGCCTTCCAAGCGAGGCCTCTGAGCCTCAGTGCATGGGGAAGCCGTAGCTGGTGAGAACGGACACAGCTCTGGAATCCAGCTGACCGAGAAGGGCACTCCATCTTGAATTTTCCTTACAGCGGACTGGCCTGCCCTGAGCCTGGGCTCCGAGTCACTCTTCTGTTTTCCGTGACGCAGCCCGCCATGGCCAGTGCTGGGGCCCTACTGGGCAGAGGTGTGAGTGCTGGATCCAGGGCCCTCTCTGTGTGGGGAACCTCCCTTCCTTGCCTTAGCCCCACCTACCTCTCAGAACCTCTCAGACTTTCTGTGCTTTTCCTCCTGTTCCCCAGCTTGCCCAGGGCCCAGGGGTCCCACTCAGGCTCCCTTCAGGTCAGGTGGAGCCCCTTGGGAATACGGGTCATGTTACAGAAGGTTTGCATTCCCACAGAAGAGCTTGCAGGAGGTAGTCTTGAACCCAGAGGTATGGAGCTAGAATACGTCCCTTTACTTTTGGACATAGGGCTCTCCTTCGCGCCCCTTGAGGAGGGTTCTTGGCCCAGAGTTCCTATTCCTGAGAGCCACCCGCTGTGCGGTCCCAGCTCTGCAAGCTCCAGCGGATAGTCTGGGGGGAAGCCTGACTTCAGAGCATCCCAGGAATGTCCGCCTCAGAGTCCCCTTGGTTGGGGCTAGCACATCATCACTTGGGGCTGACACGACTGACTGAGTGGCTCCCCTGGGCCCAGCAGTTCCACATTCCCCTTTCTGTTCCTCATTCCTACCATTTTTTTTTTTTTTTTTTAAGAAGATGTCGGCGATAGGAGTTTATTAATTAATTTATTTATTTTTGCTGTGTTGGGTCTTCGTTTCTGTGCGAGGGCTTTCTCTAGTTGTGGCGAGCGGGGGCCACTCTTCATCGTGGTGCGCGGGCCTCTCTTGTTGCGGAGCATAGGCTCCAGACGCGCAGGCTCAGTAGTTGTGGCTCATGGGCCTAGTCGCTCCGCGGCATGTGAGATCCACCCAGGCCAGGGCTCGAACCTGTGTCTCCTGCTTTGGCAGGCAGATTCTCAACCACTGTGCCACCAGGGAAGCCCCCATCCCCACCATTTTTTTCTGAGCAGGGATGGCAATGGGCAAAGCCACTGCCATGAGCAGGTGTAGGTATTACCTCCACTAGAAAACTTGACACCTTGTGTTTTCTTTCAGGCTACCCAGAGCTCTGTGAAACTAGGTAAGTCTGGTCTGGGTTTGAAGTCCTTGTAGACTTGTTTGGGTCTTACCCCGAAGCAGGCCCAAACCTGCCATCTGCTGTCTATAGCTAAGAACATCATGGCGCAATAAAACATGGCCTTTGGGGTCAGACACAGAACACCTAGTTTCCTTCTCCCTAAGATGGAGATAATAAGAGTGCCAACCTTTTTAGGGTTGATATGAGTTTTTAGGTTTGAGAACCTGGGAATATTGCACAGGGGCTTGGCAGGAGCCCATGATGAGGTCGTGGCCCCAAGCCGGTAGACGTAGAAAATCCCAGTTCAGAACATCACTGAGTAAGATAACGAAGTTTCACAAGCCAGGAGGCATCTGCTCTGTGCAGGAGAGGATGGCAGAAGAAGGCTGCTTGGCCCTCGTGCTCGTGATTCCGACAGTATCCTAGACAGACGTGGGAAGCCTGCACCTTTTTCACCTTTCAAATCTCTCTCTTTCAGCCCCTGTCTACCAGCGGTTATTAGAGAGGATGAGGCATTAGTGCGAAGGACCGCAGGAGGAATGCATTTCAGCAGCTCCCCACCAGTTTCTCTCAGTTTGCCAAAGAGACTGAATGTTTTTGAAACCAAATATCACACTTCAGTGTACCTGGGCCGTAATGTACACCGTAATGAGATCTGAGCCTCGGGAGGGTGGGGGGAGGAGGGAGAGAGAGAGACTTTTAATTTTTTCCCCCTAAACGTCACTGTTAGCCCATTGCATGCAGAGCCCTGGATGTCACTGCCTGACATTCACTTCCAGGAAGGACCTGTCCCAAATGTGGAACTTCCTGCCTATGCTACTTACTCTGGAAAAAGGGAGCCAGAGTTTCTGAAGCTCACAAAACATGAATCAAGCAATCCAGCATCATGGGGGTGTCGTGGCACTGTTTTTGTAAAGCTCTTTCACAGTTGGAGAAATAGAAATGGCATCCTTATAAGCTATGAGTTGAACTGCTCTGTCAAACATTTCTTGCACCCGCATGTGGCTTGGACCCTTCTGTGTGACCTGTCCAGGTAGAAAAGAGAGGGTAGGTAGAGCACCCAGAGCTCAGGCTTCCCCGGTTGTGGTAGAGACATGGTGTGTCTGTAATAATAAAACCAAAGAAACGTGTGCCGCTGTGGATGGGAACTGCGTGCTGGCTTTGGGTATTTTACAGGGTTGGGTTTCTGTTTCTTGGGGCTGTGATGTGCCTTCCACGGAAATTCCACCAGGAGCAGCTAGGCGAGAAGCCCTGAGGGATGGTCTGTAGGGATGACCATAGCATCAGCTTCATAGGTCCGTCACGAGGGTGAAGGGACATGATTCTTGTAAAGCACTCGGCACAGCATTAAGTATCCTTATTCTTATCACGCTGTCTGGAGCTGCTCAGGATCAGTGTAGCTGAGAGCCTTTTTTCAGTGTCTTTCCCACAGGCAGCCCCCTTTCCTGGAGACTGGGACGCCCCGCCTTCCCCCACATCACTGCCAAGGCTGACTGAGAACTCATTTCACTTAGGGGACCAACTACCCAAAGATGGTGCTGCCGGGAATAGAGCAGTGGCGCAGCAGACAGCCCCTCCCTGGTGTGGCTTCCGGTCTGGGGAAAGACAGCCGTTAACACGGCATCCAATACAGTCGTTCATCCATCCATTCCTCAGATGTGAGTGTTAGGCCTTGGGGAGCAGACATGGCCCTGTTCTCATGGGGAAGAGACTCATTCGTCAGCTAATGGCAGTGCTGCCTGCCCAGCCACGTGGACTCGGAAGGACAGCACTGTGGTTCTGTGACAGGAAGGAATCTGAGCGCGTGGGGGCTGGAGGAAGGGACACCCAGGAGCTCCTGGATGTGGGAGGAGGTAAGAGGAGTTGAGGGAGCTGACCTGGAGGGGTGGAGGTCAGGCTGCGGGGGGCTCGGGAGACGTCCCAAGAGGTGAGGTTTAGCCTTCTGCACGCTCCCGCCACTTTCCCACCACTCTGCCTGGCTCACCCGCCCCCAGGGGCTCGTACAGGCTTGGGCTGCCTGGGGTGCCCTGCTCCTGCTAGAGGTGCTGCTCTTTGAGCACCCAGAATTGCACACGCCTGGACTCTACAGGATGCCATCAGAACCCAAAGAGGTGATTAGTATAACTTCTAAAGATCCTTTCATTGAAAACAGAAATCACCACACATTTCCTTAAAAATGCCAAAGCCCTTCCGTCTGTCCCTGTGACCCCAGCCCTGTCCCTACCCCAGCCTCCCCAATACGTGGGGCTCCATCCATTCTTTCAGCTGGAGAGTCCTCCTTGTGACTGAGAAGCATGCACAGTCATGGCCCTGCCTCCCCCTCCCAGCCAAAGAGGATCGATTTCCCTTTTGGGGTTCTAAACATCCCCACCCCTGTTTTTCCTGGAGACTCAGGCAAAGCATTAGGTGCTGCCATCTGAGGATGGACATCCAGGGCCGAGGGGTCGGCCACTGGATGTCTCCAGGGAGGGGTGATCGCTGGAGGGAGGTGTGTGCTGCCCTATGTTGCATCAGAAGGTCAGAGAGCAGCCCAAGCCAGGAGGTTGCCCAGGCCTCTCTGAACACTGCCTGCTGAGCGCCAGCCAGGTAAAGGAAGGCAAAGGAGAAGGGAAAGGGGCTCTGCTTGGTTCCCTTCGCTCCCTGCTGTCACTCTTGGGCTCCCAGGCCTCTGGGCTAGAGAGAACCACGAAGACCCTCAGCCCTGGGGCCCCAGGGCCTTCCAGGCTAGGGCGTGCGTTTTCCACACAGAGGCCAGCTCAGTGATGGCGCCAGGGCCGCGGCGTTGGGCTATGCTCCTAAATGCATATCTTTTCTATTTCTTACATCAGTTCTCCTGTGAAATGGGTAAGTACTCGTAGAATCTCTATTTTACTGCTGTCGAAGTGGAAGGTTAAAGAGGTAAGGTAGTTTGCCACGTCACAGAATAGGAAGAGGCTGGCACACAAACCCTACACTCTTAACCATCCCTTGTGTTCCACCCGCCCCAATGTCCATTGAGGAGGAGCCCCGGCAGCCCCAGGCCAGCAGGACATGGGTGCCAGGGTGGCCTCCTGAGAAGTCCCGGCAGGCCTGAACTCTGCTTGCACAGCCTAGACCGTAGCTTGTTTACGTGCTGCTGGGGAGCCAGGAGTGGGGTCAGCACCAGCCACGGACACCCCGGACACATGGATGTCAGCAAAGAAGGGAGAGGAGAGGGATTTCTCGTGCAGAGGAGTATTTTCCTCTGTGCTTGAAACCATAATTCAATGTCATGGTCTGAGAGGAGCTGCCCGGAATATTGTGCTCAGAGATCTTTCTAAAGCCAGGAAAGAAGGCCACGGAATGAGGGTTGGGCGCGGTGCCCTGTCCTGAAAAGTCAGATGGGGCCACCTCCCTGGCCGTCCCCGCCTGGAGAGGAAAGGAACACACCCGCTCCACGGGATCCTTTGTTCAAATCCCAGATTGAACCAGTTCAGAGAATAAGCGGAGTGGCCGTGGGAGTCTGGCATAACCCTCTACACACACACACACACACACACACACACACACACACACACACCCCCTCTACACACACACACACACACAGGCAGCAGGGAAGGGAGGCTGCCCAGTTCTGACAACCTGTGCTCAGCAAAAGGGAGCAAACACACACACACACACACACCCTCTACACACACACACACACACACACCTCTCTCTCCAATCGCCCGAGAGGCCCAAGACGGAGCCTCAGGCACAGATACCTTGCACTCCACACCTACTCCTGGGTTGGGGGAGGACTCTGGGTGGGGAGGAAGACAGCAGCTGAGGTCTGGTTGCCCCACAGGAAACTTACAGCTCTGGCCTGCTGGGAGCGGGTTCCACAGAACCATCTGTACCCCAGGCAACGGAGCTCCTTGTGTGACAGGGGCGGTAGAGTTGACACTGAGACCTGAAAAGTGAGGGGCTGGGGAAGAGAATTTGGACTGAAAGAACATGAAGTGCATAAAGTCTCCACGGCATGTGCTGGAGAGATTTGTGCGGCCAGAATGGGGAGAGGAGAGATTCCTCTGCTGAGATAGATATCTGGGATCAGACCATGCCTGGCCTCGTGGGCTGTGGTAAGGATTTTAGACATGACCTTTCTGACAGGAGCCACAGTGGGCTATAGCTGGGAGAGCTGCGCCATGATCAGATTTCTTTTATTGTGGTAAAATAGACATAGCATGGAGTTTACCATTTTAACCATTTTTAAGTGGACAGTCCAATGGCATTAAGTACATTCACACTGTTGTGCAACCCATCTCCAGGATTCTTTTCATCTTTCAAAACTGAAACTATGTCCATTGACACGAATTCCTCATTCTCCCTTTCCCCCAGCCCCTGGTGACCACTGTTGGACTTTTTGTCTTTATGAATTTGACTGCCCTAGGAACTTCATATAAATAGAATCGTACAGCGTTTTTCCTTTTGTGACCAGCTTATTTCACTTATAGCATAATGTCTTCAAGCTTTATCCTCATCGTAGCATGCGTCAGAGTCTCCTTCATTTTTAAGGCTGAATAATATTCCATTGTGTATATACCACATTTTGTTTTTTCATTCATTCATCAGTGGACAGTTGGATCGCTTCTACCTTCTGGCTCTTGTGAAGAATGCTGCTATGAATGTGGGTGTACAAATACCTGAGTCCTGCTTTCAATTCTTTTGGGTGTATGCCCAGAAATGAATGGGGGAGAAGCTGCCAGTAGAAGAAAAGTAAGGGTCCTGCTTTGGATATTTTACATTGGAGAAGTCGTTAAACATCCAAGTGGGATGTCAGAAAGGCCTTTAGAGCTCAGGGAAGAGGTCAGGACTGAGATGGGGTGTTTGGGTGTCATCAAATACTGTAGGTGCTATTCAAAAACACCGACTGGGTGAGATCACCTAGCGAGAGAATACAGAGAAAGGACAGTGCCTCGGACGGAGCCTGGGGCTGCTCCAGCATTTAGAGGTTTGGCGGAGGGAGAGAAAGCAGCAAAAGGGATTGAGAAGGTATGTGAGGAGGCCTGGAAGTCACCAGAGGAGAGCCTTTCAAGAAGGAGGGAGCAACAACCATGTTAAGTCACTGGTGTGCCCATTGGATTTGGCCACATGAATGTCATCAGTAACCTCGGCAAGAGGACTTGAATCTGGAGTGAGAGGGAAAG
>NW_006788200.1:4128519-4170336 GCF_000442215.2 Lipotes vexillifer
GGAAAGAGGGGCGAGAAGGATGCATTTTCTGGTTTGAGTGCTTGAATGGATGCCATTTTCAAGGACTGATAAGCCTGTAGGTAAATGAAAAACTGGAAATAATCTCTTGGTTCAGAAATAATCTCTTTGTTCAACCTCATCCTTTATGCCTGGATCAGAAACCCCTCCCTCCATTCCCTGTGAATCCATTAACACAGCCCTAATAACTTATTTGGAGTAATTCCCTAACTTCCTTTTCGGCTTGCCCTGCTAGCGAGTGATCTGCTGTGAGGGAGGGACTCTGTCCCACCCCCAGGTCCCAGCGCCTAGCACAGGGCCTGGCACACAGTAAGTATTCAAATGGTGTCACCCCAGAGCCTGGTTTCCAGAGCACAAATGGTCCCTTCATTCAACATGGCAGGCTCAGGGCCCTGTTGCTCTCTGAAAAGGAAGACGAGGCTTCCTAGACAGTTGAGGTATCCTTCTGGGGGGCTCTCATGGATGTAGGTTGGAGGAAGCCTGCATCCAGCACCCTTCTCAGGTCTCTCCCAGAAAAGCAGATGGTGGCCTTGTGGGCATCCCTGTCCCCGAGGCAGCTTCAGTCCACTTTGGCTAAGAAGACTCCCTGAGAGAGCACACCCATGGGTCACCGGGCCCCAGGACAGGGCGAACATCTGGGTCCAGAGAACAGACATATGGCTACTTAATCACACCGCAGGAGACTCCCTGCTCCCAATGCGGGGGGCACGGGTTCGATCCCTAGTCACGGAACTGAGATCCCACGCCACACGGCGCAGCCAAAAAAAAAAAAAAAAAATCACAGAACCAGTAACTTCAACTCAGGCAGGTGACCTGACCTAACAGCTTTGGGGAGGAAGCTTCATGCTCAGAGAGTTGCTCCCCCTTTCCAGGATCTCTTCCTCCAGTTCTGTTACAAGGAAAAAGGCCTGAGATTTGGGAGCAGCAGAGAGAGAGAGAGGAGAATTAAATATCCTTTAAATATCCTTATTTGGGTGGAAATGAGTTTTTAAGTGAACAGATGGAAAACTACTCTCTTCACTGTCAGGGGGGCCAGTGAGTCCCTGTGGCTTCTTGGCAACAGCTCATACATAATTCAAGTTCAAGGAAGCCATCTGTACACAGGGCCCTTTCCCTGATGACAGCTCTCAGTCGGGCTCCCAGACGTGAGGATGACGGAAGTGGAGGGGAAGTTCAGTCCCACCGTGGCGGGGCAGGAGAGTGAACACAGGGCCAATGTGTAAGCACCCTGTGACCTCAGTTCTTCAGTCATGCAGGGGCAGCTCCTCCAAACGTGCCTGAGAACGAAGGAAGAACAGTCTCTGAAGTGCCAAGATGCAGCTTCCAATCCCAGCCCAACTCGGAGAAGAAACACCTTCATTCAGATCCTAGTAACTTCCAGCCTAGAGCAGGGATTCCTAATCTTCCATAAACCAGGGACTCCTGACAAAACCTGGGGACCCTTTCCTCAGACGAAAGCACAGGGACCTACAACACAGTTTTGATGACCACTCCCCCTTGAGTCCTATTCTAAACACTTTCATACGGGCCTGAATTCCACAGCACTGCACGCTTCTTGGTGCGGCAAGCAAGTCTTCTGCCCCAAAGCATCTAGCTTAGATACACAGTAGGTCGTCAATACATATAGAATGAGTAGGCCATCAAAGTGCAACCCGTTTATGAGCCTACAACGGGGCATCGTGGCTGTCCCTCAATGGGACAGTGGCAGCTTGCCAGCAGGAGAGGAGAGAATTTGTAACCTGGTGGAAAGGCCTTCAGAGAGCATTCACAGAGCAGCCCACCTGGGCAAACCTGCAAACACACGCTGGTGAGAAACCCTGCGGGTGTCAGGAGCGTGGGAAGACCTTTACTCAGAACCTAAACAGTTTGCAACATGGGAGAATCCACACTGGTGGGAACCCCTGGGTACCTGAGTAACGTGGAAACACCTTTATTTGTGGTTTATAGTTTACGTACTTGAGACATTCATCTAGGAGGAATACCCCCTACAGAAAATAGATCTTTGAAGGTATTTATCAACCATTTTTGGAGATTATGGAATTTACACCAGTGGATGATTAAAAACAAAAGCCCTTTTTCATCTTTCTAACCTTATGTTTAGCTTTAGATCTTAGTGGTACACTTAGTTTTATTTCCTAATATGTCTATCATTTTCGTGTTAACATCTCAATCCAATTTGAATTTGATTTACTCTAAGATGGGAATTTCACCTCCAAATTTTTATCTCGTCCCCAGGAAGCCAGCAGTTCCATCCTTCCCCAACATTTTGTTTTGCCTTCTTGGAGATACATTCGATTATTGGTATCAGCTTATGTCTCGACCACATTTTTCTGTTCCTTTGATCCACCTGTCTGTGCTTGTACCTGTATCACACCGCTTAAATTTGTGTTAATTTGGTATCTTTTAACATCTAATAGAGTCAGATTTCTTTGCTTTTGAAGATAACTTTTTCCCTTTTGTAAAATTCACACTGTCTCCTTGCAAAAGTTTCAGAAAATATAGAGAAGCAGAAAGAAAAAGTAAAGATGACTTATAACTCTAACAACCAGTGATAGTCCTTGTTAAGTTATTGCCACAGATTCTTCCAGATTTTGTCTTTGAGGAAAATGTGAGCATACATCACATATTGTAATCCTCCTTTATTGTGCCCAAATAAATTACTAATCAGTTTCAAGATAAAACAGGCGTTGTGGTAGGCCAAATTATAAGACGGCCTACTTGACCTCCTCACTCCCCTGATGGCCAAAGGGAGATTATCCAGGTGGGTCCAATGTAATCACATGCCCCTTATTTAAAAGCAGACTTTCTCCAGCTGGTGGCAGAAGAGGCAGTCAGAGGTTTGCAGCGTGAGGGGTACTCCGTGCAGAGTTACTGCTTTGAGGATGGAGGGGACCAAGTGAGAAGGCACACAGGCGGCTCCTAGGAGCAGGGAGCAGCCCCACTGACAGCCAGCAGGGAAATGGGGCCCTCAGACCTTCAACAGCCGCCACCTAAATGAGCATAGAACCCAATTCTTCTCCAGAGCCTCCAGGTAAGAGCCCACTGACACTGTCATTTCAGCCCATGGGACCCTGAGCAGAGAATTCAGGCACGTCCACCCGGAATTCTCGTAGAACCGCGAAATAGTTGGTGGTGTTTTAAGCCACTAAGTTTGTAGTAACTTGTTACAGGGCAACGGAAACTAACATAGACATTTAAACGGGTGAACGATTAAAAAGAAAAACGCTTTGATCAACTTTCTAACCGTATTTTCAACATTAGAAAAATCATGTTCGGTGATAAGCCTGAGTTTAATTTTCTTTACTCAGCGTCTGCGGGGGCCTCTGAATTGCCCTCGCTCCGTGAAAAGCCTGTGTCCTGGACCAAGATGGGGGTCTCTGGGGCTGGGCTTTAGGACCAGGCTCTGTGAAGCCCCACCGGGCAGGTCACGGCCCTTCCTCTGGAAGTGGGGTGATCCCCTGCCTCTAAAACTGTCCCAGACCCACAAGAGACCTGCTGAGAGCTGGGGGTATAGAACTACCTTGGGTTGGCCACACCCCCTCCTCACACGTTCTAGGGCATCCCCCCTGGTGGGCTAGCTGTCACCCCAAGGTCAGCCACACACAGTGGAACTACACTTGACTGTCCAATGATGATGCCCATCAGCTGGGCCTGTGCGTGTTCACGGGGGCTTCTCGGAACAAGTGCGCACCTTTGCATTTTAACACTCTTAACAGTCTGCAAGTTTCTATCCTATAGCAGCCAAGGGTGGCTGCAGAGCCGGCTGGTAAGAGGGAAATTGGATCACAAAGGGCCCTGGAGCTCCTCCACACCCCCCCATGCCAACCATAATTATTTGAATGCTAGGACACATTCTCTTGGATTCCGACCCAACCCTGACTCAAAGCTCTTCTAACCACCGCTTTGGGTAGCCAAGGGGAACCCATACATACAGCAGACACCCAAGACCAGTGGTTCTCAATCCTGCTGCCTGTTAGAATCCTGAGGGACTTTTTAAAATCCCAAAGGCTAGACCTCGTTGTCAGAGACTCTGATTTTAGTTAGTTTTAAGGGAATCAGGGCCCCAGTAGTTTCAAGACCTCCCCTGGTGATTTTAATGTGCAGAGCAATGGTTCTCTACCACTGCCCTGCCTAAGAGCCCCCTAGGGACCTTGTTACAGATGCAGATTTCCACACGCTACCCTGTGAGATTCTGTTTCAGCTGGTCCTGGAGAAGACCAGTAATTAGCATATTTAACACACACCCCAGGTCAGTTCTTCTCGGACTTGTTAAAATGAAGACTCTGATTTAATTGTTCTAAGATGGAAGCTCAGATTCTGCATTTCAAATAAGTTTCCAGGTGACACTAATGCTACTTGACCGGGGGTTACACTCTGGGTGGCAAATGTCCCATCAGATTTGGAAGAACTGCCATAGACGAAAGTTCCTAAAATCGTAGTCCTGGGAAGTGTAGTCACAACAGCAACACCTGTGAACTGGTCAGAAATGAAAATCTGGGGGGCCCCACCTCAGACCTATTGGATTAGAAATTCGGGATGGAGCCAGCAATTTGAACAAGCCTCCCAGGTGATTTTGATGCAGGGCAGAGTTTGAGAACCACTGTTAGATAAATGGCCACATCTGCTGGGACAGCAGCTCAGGGCCGGCAGAGAAGTGGTGTCTGGTTCTCTGTCTTCTCTGCTTTGGGCTCCAAAGGCAAAGGTTTGTTTCCCCAGGGGGTCAGGTCAGGTTGAGCAGGCTGGCAGACTAAGGTCCTGCCAGCCTCATCTGGAACCCAGCATGAATCCCCCGGTTTCCAGCCATGTTGGTATCATCATGCAAATATGCAAAAACCAACATTCTTAAGAGAAAGCCATTGACTTTATGATTTTAATGAGATCTGGCTCAGCCCTCTCTCAAGATGTCTATGTAGTGGTTCACCAACACCTGCCAGGGAGAGCAATACAGAGTTTGTTTGTTTTCTCAATTTAATGCATCAGTTTTTTGGAGCCTAAACATCTAC
Organism: Lipotes vexillifer; assembly: GCF_000442215.2. Taxonomy (NCBI): domain Eukaryota; kingdom Metazoa; phylum Chordata; class Mammalia; order Artiodactyla; family Lipotidae; genus Lipotes; species Lipotes vexillifer. The sequence continues at coordinate 4,133,541 of NW_006788200.1, forward strand.
TTCTGGAAAGCAAAGGGATTTCCCTGGCCTGAGGAAATAGGGAAAGTTAACACCTCCCCGAGAAGAGGGGGTGGGATTATCCCTCTGAACACTCATTCTTTCAATAGATATGTATCGGATGCCTGTTGCATGCCAAGAACTATGCTAGGAAACAGGGAGACATGGCTCTGGTGGCAGGAAAGCGAGGAAATTCTCCTGGGTGTACGTGAACTTATTTTATGAAATATAAGACAGGGCCATCAGTTGGGGAGGAGGTATGAAATAATTCTCCTAGAGTTCTTTAAAAATGCAGACTCCAGAGCACCACTGAATGATCCTGATTCGGCTGTCTGAGGTGCAGCCCAGGAATGTGAGGTTTTAACAAGATCCTCTTGCGATGACTGTTGGGGATGAGTCCTCTGAAGCATAGCAGTAAGGGTTTGCTGGCTTGTTCTGTTTTAGTTAAGTAATTTGTGTTCTTCGGGTAAAATTAGAAAATAAGGATTGAATAAGGTGCAGTTTAATCCCTTCCCCCTCCCCCGTCACAGCTAATAGCTCAGCTTCCAAGCTGGACCTAGCGCACCAGTTCCCCTCTCACTCAGTTTCTCCCCCTTGCAAGGTTCAAGGTCCTGTGGTTGGTGGGTGGGTGAATGGGAGGAGGGAGGGAAGCTCCTCTTTCTGTGCCAGGACTATTTTCCCCCAGATGAGGGGTGTTTGCTTTCGGGCTGTCCGCTGTCCCCAGTCCTCTTTCAGGATCCTGCTGCCGATCGGGTGGGGAGAAGGGGTGCACGAGCCTCAGCTTTCTTCTTACCCGCCAGCTTGAGGTGCATCAGGGGACCACACGAGGCTTGGTCACCCATCGCCCGAGGGCGCGCGGTTCCAGGGATTCTCACCCACAGGCTGAAGGGAGGTGCTCGGAGCCCCAGGCCTGAACCAAGCCTGCGGGCTGAGCAGTGTGAGGCGAGGAGGTTGGGGGCAGCAGCCCCGTGCGAAGACTTGAAAGCGGGATACATGGTGGTGTGATCCAAGGCGCGCCAAGGCGGGTGGAAGGCAAGGTCGGCTGGTGCGCAGTCCCTATCCTTCAGAGCCGAGAGGAGACCCTCTCCGTGCCCCTGGCCCCCTTCCTCCAGCGCGCCATCTCCTCCTCCCCGGGGTCGCTGGGATTTCCTTCCCCAAGAACCAAGGACCCTCCTCATACCAACCGGCCTTTCCGGAAGGTAGCACGTATCTAAAGCCCTGAAGAAAGCAACTCCACTTCCAGGCATTTCATCTCAAAAATACTTGTGCGCGTTTGTGCGCTCAATCTGGCCTACAAAGTGCTAGATGGGGCAGATACTACGAAGGTCGAAGGTCCTACCTGAGTGCGGCTTAACCCCACATTAAACCAAGTCACGTACAATGTCTGGAGATCATGATGGAAACCAGGTGGAGGAAAGATAAGGGCAGAGATCTTTTAATTGGGAGGGAGATGCGCAGCCGATCGCTCCACGGGCATCTTTCCATGGGAGTACAACTGCGTTAGTTGCAAGGGAGGGCCAGCTGAGGTGTAAGGAACGGGAGATCTCATTATGTGGTCCACTGACCCGAGCACACACAGAAAAAAAAGTCGGCAAGGATAAGATAAATGGCAGTGATTGTATTAAAGTTGCAGAGGCGTTCTGTTTGTACTTGTATATGTAGGGTATCCATAATCCACACCACGGCCTCAAGGTCGGGGGGCTCTGACCTTGACTGTAAATCTCTAGTCGCGTGCATTTCTTTTTCTTTTTCTTTTTTGCCGGCACCTATCCGACCTTGCAGTAGATGTTGGTCAGTCGGTCACCTGGGACCAGACTGACTCGGAACCCAAGAGTGACCCATTCCATGCACTCCATCCAGCCATCAGAGGATTTTTAATTCAGTAGACAAAAGGGTGAGCAAGCACCCACGGCTCTCAAACCCCAATATAGGAATGAGAAAGTCCGATGGAACGGAGTAACCTCTTCAACTAAAGCTGACCCGGACAGCTAGTAGTGATCCTAACCTCTAAAGGCTTAAGGAGTGACGAGGAGGGGCCGGGCTGCATCTGCGCCACGCCCCCGAGTGGTTTGGGTCACCCTGTCCTTCCCTGCCCCCAGCTCTGTGCCTGAGAGCTTGTCCCAGGCGTAGGGAGGCCTCTCAGCCCCGCACGCCCGCCCTGCTATTGGCACCACGGAAAGGGCTGGGAATCCGTGGCGGGAGGACAGAGGGGGCAGGCTGCCGAGAAGTTCTTTCCTCCTAGAAGCCCCTCAGGGTGTCCCTGAGCAGGTGGGGGGAGCTGAAGGCCTTCCATAAAATAACCCATGAGCAGTCTCTGAGCTTGCCAAGGGCTGAGGCCAGGTTGTTTTAGCTCCGTGCCAGGCATTGAGCTGGGTCCTGGGGACACAGAATTTGTAGTCAGCAAGTGCTTTTTGCATGGAAAGGTGAGTGAATTAATCAGGGTTTCGAAGTCCAGGAGAAAGCCGAGATGGGGCCCACTGGCCCAAGAGTTTAAAGGCTCAGGAGAAAATCCATGTCTAGGATAAAGTAGCGTGATTTGTTTCTCCTTTCCCCCACCCCTTTGTCTCCACTTCTTTTCTTTTGGAGGATTCGGAAACTAGATGGAGACCTTACCATAAATTGCTAACACAGGGGCTGAGACCTCAAGGATAACAATGTCTCAGTTTATTGAGCACACACCAGGTACCAAGCTCTGGCTTAAGCATTTTCCTCATTTAATGGCCAGAAAAACTCGGTGAGGTTGTTAATGATGGCCCATTTTGCACATGAATAAACTGAGACTCAGAGTTAAGTAACTGAAACATTAGAAATTACAAAAAATGACAGGACTTATTCAGGAACAGAACCAAAGTTTGGACTCTCAGGAAAGGGGAAGAGTTATCTGTAGAATCTGCCTTTTAAAATGTTTCAAATAATTAGTAAGCTCCACTAGACAGATCTATCATTTTGCTCTTTACTGTTTCCCTGTACCTAGCAGAGTGCCAGGTCCACAGTAGACACTCAGTAAACATGCGGTGAGTGAATGAGTGAGTGAGGACAGTAGAAACCCATTATGTAAGAAACCGTGCTGCCACCAACCTGAGTTGAACCCCAGCTCCCCCTACTTCCTAGCTATGTGACTTCAAACTCACACTTTGCACTGTTTTGTTTTGTTTTTTTGCTTTTGTTTTAGTTTTTTTTTGGTAAATTTATTTATTTTGGGCTGCATTGGGTCTTTGTTGTGGTGTGCGGGCTTCTCATTGCAGTGGCTTCTCTTGTGGCAGAGCACGGGGTCTAGGTGCGTGGGCTTCAGTAGTTGTGGCACACAGGCTCAGTAGTTGTGGCTCAGGGGCTTAGTTGCTCTGCGGCATGTGGGATCTTCCCGGACCAGGGCTCGAACCCATGTCCCCTGCATTGGCAGGCGGATTCTTAACCACTGCACCACCAGGGGAGTCCCTGCACTGTTTTTTATATTAATGCTGTATGAAACAAAAACCACATGAAAAGTTAAAACCATTACAGGCAATAAAAGCCATACTTGACATACTCCCGGCTACCAATCCAAACCCCTCCCCAGAGGTGACAGCTATTTTTAAAAAGTTTGTTGCGCCTCCTTCTAGTCCTCTTTCTGTAAACTTACATATAGTAGTAAATAAAAACACATAGCTTTGTTTGGGTTACGGCTCTGTTTTGCTTTATATGATAGGACTGTACTGCACCAGCTTTGTGGGAAACTTCACTGTGTGTCTGGGAGATGTTCCCACAACAGCATCTGGGGAGATCTCATTATTTATAATAGTTCCCCAAGAGTACATGGACTATGATTTATTTTGCCATTCTCCTTGTAGGACTAGACATTGAAGTTGTTTCTGTTTTCTTCACCAGTTTACAAATACTGTTCCAGTGAACATGTTTGCCCAAGCCTCTTCACGAACAGAGACAGATACATCTTGAGGATAAATTCCCAGAAGTGGAATTGCTGGGCTAATATACACATTTAAAATTGTAATTGCCGTGTTGCCATCCAAAAATGGCCTACTAATAGTATTTACCGGATGGAGGCCTGGGAAGATACACTGTAATAATGTGCTTCATTCAGGCCAGGCAGGCGGTAGGCTCGGTAAGCATTTACCAAAGCAATTGCCAACATTCACTTCTACCCATTCCCAGCCCCTAATCTGAGCCAGCCCTGGCTGTGGTGCCTTGAGCCAGGTTGAGGAATGAGAACTGGCCAGCAGAAAGGGGAGGACTCAGCGGCTGCGTTCCAGGCGCTCCCCCTGGTGGGCAAATGTCCCCGGACAGTAAGAAATCCCCCATCTTTGTAAACCCTAAAGCAGATGATACTCATTCCCGCTCAGAACCCTGATAGACCTCCTCTCATTCTTAGAATCCCGCCCAGGCTTCGTTTTGCTGGCTGCTCTGGTGCCCTTGTGCCTGTCTCATAGTACCCCATGCGACTCTCCTGTTCCCTTGTTTTGTTGCAAAACCACATTGCCTCCTCTAGTTACTCAAGCACGCCCTTTCTGCCTCCTTCGTTCTTTCTCAGAGATCCCCCCACCCTACAAGCTCGTCACTAATACTCAGCTCGTATGCCACCTCTTCAGAGGGCCTTTCTGTATACACGCTGTCTAAAGAGCCATCTCTCTACTCTCCACATCCCCGTTCCCCACCCCTTACTCTTTGTCTAATCAGCCTGTGTTTTTCCTGTACTAGCAAGTTCACGCCTAAATAAGCCCAGACATTTCCAAGTGTGGCAGAGTGCAGTGTCATGAGGGCAGGGACCATATCTGTCTAACATGTGCTCCCCGTCTCCCAATGCCTGCCAACAGCACCTGGCAGTAGCAAGCACTCAACATTTGTTGAATGAATGGATGAATGAATAACTGAATAATACTAACAAGCAGGAATAGAATTGACATTGAGAGCTAACAGGGGCTAAGGCAGAACACACTTCCCAGCGTTTTGGCTCCGTTTCTCTTTTAGATGCCCTTTATGATCAATAGGAAAAAATTTTCCTAGGGTAGGTTTTAGCCAGAGCTATCATCCTGGGTGCTGTGCGGTAGAGTGAAGGCGCCAAAAGGCAGGGGTGGTTTTGACATCTTTGCCTCAATAATCCTTGCCTTAGACTACAAGGTAGACCATATTTTCTGGATGAGCAAACTGACGCTCAGAGAGGCAGAGTAGGATTCACAGCTGGTATCAGCTCAAAGAATGGGAGTGTCTGGTGAGAGGAGGGTTAGCAAACAATCTTTTCCTCTAGTCCAAAAGGACACATTGTCTAAAAGAAGTTCAGCCCCACACTTATGGCATGGTGGCCCTTGTCAGTGGAGAGATCTACACTGGCTGGGATTGGGTGGTGGACACACCCTTAAAATCGTCTACAGTGTACCAGGCCCCTCAGACATGATTAAGCCTTCAAAAGCCTCACAGCCAAGAGATGTAATAGACCATTGTTCTGTAGGATGTCAAGTGGTATGTTTGGACCGTGGACAAGCAGGGAAGCCACATGGCCATGTTGTGCATACTTCAAATCTGGGCATTGCCTTTCAGAATGACCACAATGTGAATGGGGCTCTCTGGAGTTGAGCAGTGTACAACCTGAGCAAATGTATATAGCTCCTCATGGGGATGGGGTAAGTCATCTGCAACTAGGTGATCAGTCTGAGAAGAGAGACTAGGTCTCAGGGGAGCACCAGTATGTAGGAGTCTATGGAAGAAGCAAAAGCCAGAGAGGCAGGAGGAGGACCAGGCTGTTAGAGAAATCAACAGAAGAGGAATCAAGACAGAGAGGTAGCTAACAGCACCAAAGGCCCTGAAGGGTCAAGCAGAGAAGGGCTCCCAAGTGACTGGCAACAAGGAGTTTGTTGGTGACCTTGGCAGGAGTGACGAGGATGAGAGTCAGAGTCATCTTTATTGAGAGGTGAATAGGCTATGCGGACAGAGTGAGGGTGTTTAGTTCTTTCTGGAAGTTGGGCTGTGAAAGGAGAGAGGAAGCAAGGGTGGTGAGGGCCTTCAGGAGTGAGGAGAGCTTTGTTTTATTGTTGGGCTTTCAGATGAGAGCCTTGTGTGTGTCTCAATGCTGTTGGGGAGGAGGTGGTAGCAAGGAGAAGTTGAACACTCAGAGAGTGTCTTTACCTGCATGATTCACAGAGGTCAGTGGGAGGGGGGTGAGATTCAAAGTGGGCAAAGGTTCCAGATGATGGCTAGTCAGGATTCCAGAAGACTTCTTGGAGGTGGTGTGCCTTAGACCCGGGCAAAAGGGGCCCCTGCCCTATGCCTAGTGCTTTAAAGAGCTTTGTCTGCAAGGCTCTCCACCAGGCAAGAAAGAATTGTTGAAGAACCAAGGGAAAATGCATCCCCAGGACTCTTCTAGATCATACTCTAGGTGACTGAAATACCAAAATCACCTGCCAGAAGGGCACTGATGGTCTTCCAGGGTCTATGTGGGCCTTTTTCTCAGGATGTCCTCCCAAGAACAGACCCCACCCAAGGAGAAGCCAATTTATTTTTATGTTGATAGCATCACTCTAATACTACACCAGAAAAACTCATTATTAGTAAATAACAGACTGGCATACCCCATGAACATAGATAGGTGTAAAAAATTCTAAACAAAATCTTAGCAGAATCGAACAATCTACACAAGGGATAAAATATCATGACTAAATAGGGTTTATCCCAGAAATGGAAGTTTTGTTTAACCTTCATATAGTTGGTTAACTAGCATATAGTTCACTATATTAACAAACTAAAAAAAATATGTATACACACACATACACATGCACACACACAGACACATAAACACACATGAAATCATAGCATTGGATACAGAAAAAGCATATTCCAAAAAATCCAATACCTATTCCTGATTTTTAAAAAAATACTCAGCAACCTAGGAACAGCAGGGAACTTCCTCAGCCTGATCGTGGGGATCTCTATGAAAGACCTATATCCAACGTCATACCTAAATGTCAAAGACCGAATGGTTCCTCGCCCCCCTAACATGAAGAACCAAACAGGAATGTCCACTCTTATCACTTTTATTTAATATTACACTGAAGGTTCTACTCAATGCAATAAGTCAAGAGAAATAAGTTATCCAATTCAGAAAGAAGTGAACCTGTTCTTATTGGCCAATGACACAATTGTCTATGTAGAAAATCCAATGGAATATACAAAAAGCTACTAGAACTAATAAGTGTTTTTAGCAAGGTTACAGGATACAAGATCAGCATACGAAAATCAACTGTATTTTCATCTATAGCAATAAACGACTGAAATTGAAATTTTCGAAAATACCGTTTACAATAGCAACAAAATTTATGAAATACTCCGGGATGAATATAATATGTGCAAGATCCATAGACAGAAAACTGTAAAATGGTGCTGAGACAAATTAAAGAAAACCTAACTAAACGGAGAAACATACCTTGTTCATGGCTCAAAAGATTCGACGTTGTTGTCAATTCCCTCCAAATTGTTCTATAGAGTCAATACTCCCCCAGTCGAAATCCCAGCTTGATTTTTTATTGATAATCTGATTTTTTAAATTCATATACAAATTAAAGGGCCTAGACTAGCCAAAACAACTTTAAAAAGGAAGAATAAAACTAGAGCACTACCTTACCTGACTTACCTGACTTTAAGATGGCAGTAGTTAAAACGGCGTGATATTGGCATCAAGATGGACAAATAGGTCAATGGAACAAGACAGAGACTCCAAAAATAGACCCATGCATATAAAGACAGCTGATTCTCCACGCAGTTGCAAAGTTCAGTGGAGAAGGTGGTAGTCTTCTCAATGAATGAGGCTGAACTAACTGGTTATCCATATGCCTCCCCCCAAAAAATGTTTGAGCCATTCCTCTCACCGCATACAAAATGGAATTATTTTTAAAAGCTAACTAATGATGGATCGTAGAAAAATCTAAAACCCATAAAACTTTTAGGAGGAAATATTTTTGACCTTGAGTTCGGCAAAGGTTTCTTAGGTATGAGAGCAAAAAGCAAACTTGATAAAAGAAAAAACTCATCAACTGAACTTCATGAAGATTTAAAACTGCTCTTTGAAAGATGCTGTTAAGAGAATAAGAAAACAATGGACTGAAAGTAAAATCTTTGCTAATCATGTACCCGATAAAGGGCTTGTGTACAGAATATAAAAGAACCCTTAAAACTCAGTAATAAGAAAACAACGTCATTTTATTTGAAATAGGCCAAAGATTTGGACAGCTCACCAAAGAAGATATGTGGATGCGAAACAAACACATGGTAAAATATCCTCAACATCATTAATCTTTAGGGAAATGCAATTAAAACCACAGTAAGATATCACTACACATTTGTTAGAATGGCTAGGATGAAAAAGCCTGACCATTCCAAGTGTTGACAAAGATGGGAAGGAAATGGAACACTCATGCACTGCTGATGGGGATGTGAAATGGTATGGCCACTCTGGCAGGAAAAGAGTTAGGCAGTTTCTTAAAAAAGCTAAACATATACAAATCATATGATCCAGGCATTCCACTACTAGGTATTTACTCAAGAGAAAAGAAAGCATATGTAGAAACAAAATGTTATACATGAATATTCCTGGAACTTTCATTTGAGATAGCCCCAAACAGGAAACAGCTCAAATATTCACAAACAGGTTAATGGATAAACAATCTGTTATATCCATACAGTAGAATACTACTCAGCAATAAAAGGGAACAAAATATTATTTTTACCTGCATCAACATGGATGAACTTCAAAATAATTATGCTTGGCTGGAGAAGCCAAACAAAAGGGGTACATACTATATAGTTCCATTTATATAAAACTCTAAAAAGAAAAGGCAAATTAATCCATTTTGGCAGAAAGCAGAATAGCGGTTGCCTGAGAATGGCGGGGGGTGGAGTGGGAGGTGTAGGAGGGTGGAACTATAAAGGGCAGAAATCTTTGGGGAGTATTAGATGTTTTCACTATGTGATTGTGGTTCCGTGGGTGTATGCATATGTCAGAACCTATCCTGTGGAGTTTATTGTGTCAATTATACCTCAATAAAGCTGTTTAGTATATAGGCCCATAGTATACGGACCTCTCTTAATACTCTGCCTTTTGGTCCACGAAATGTTAGGAATGAGCTTAATGATAGCCCATCAAAAGATAAGAGTGAAACATTTAGAAAGATGAGGGGCGTATCGCCTTTTCTAAGCGTGTATCTCTGAGTGTGCTGTGTTTGTGAGTGACAGAAAAAGACATTTTTCTCAATTGCCCAAGCAGCCAAAGATTTCAAATAGTTAACCAGATAAACATAACTTAGAGAAAGTATTTTTTTATTGAAGTATAGTTGATTTGCAGTGTTATATTAATTTCTGCTATATAGCAAAGTGATTCAGTTATACATATATATATATATATATATATATTCTTTTTCATATTCTTTTCCATTATGGTTTAGCACAGGATATTGGATATTGTTCCCTGTGCTATACAGTAGGTCCTCATTGTTTATCCATCCTATATATAATAGTTTGCATCTGCTAACCCCAAACTCCCACTCCATCCCTCCACACCCCACCACTTGGCATCCACAAGTCTAACAGCAAGTATTTATTTAGCGACCACCATAAGCCCAGGCTTGAGTTTGATTCTTGACAAATATGTACAGTAATCCTTTTGACCCTCCCAGCAAATTTACAATATTTTGACCGTTTAGAAAACTGAGGCTCAGAGATCTCAAGTCAACTCTCCAAAATTACCCAGCAAAGAAGCAGCAGCACCAGGACATGTGGGGCCTGAAATGCCTGGACTGGTTCCCTCACTCTCTTTGTGGACCCCTTCCTGCAGGCAGTTCCCAGTTGGGTGGCTGTGGCTTGTGGCTGCATGTGGGCGGGTGTTAAGACAATAGACCAAGCCTGTCCAAGGGTTCAGCCCTCCAAGGTTTGCTATTGTACGTGGAGCTATATATAGCCAACGGTGGGGAAGAAAGAGAAAATAAGATTTACTTTTTGGAGGCTCAGAGGTTTTAAGCAACTTGAAAGGTCCTGACAGCTTTTGCAGACCGGAACTGAAAGGTCTTTGGCTAAGCACTCTAGGACTGTGGTGTTTTGGCAAGGCGGGAGATGTCCTGGCCCCGAGGTGTGACACATCTCTCTGCTCAAAATAGAGACCAGCCATTTCCCAGATCAGAGTCAGCTGGGGGTGGGAAGACAGGCCCAGCCCTAAGGCCTCTGACCATTGGAGGGTCTGGCAGCCCTGCTGGAGAGTGGGAAATGGGGTGACCATTCAGGGCCCCTGAGGGCCTCAGGCTGGGTTTAGGGGATGGCAGACCAGGGCAGTGAGAAGGCTGCTGTGTCGAAGATGAGGGAGGGGCTGGTTCTTCCTCAGCCTGGTATGGGGGGCGGGGAGAGAGGGGAACAAGGGGGGAGCCTTGAGGACTGGGAAGGGTTTCCAGGGAGAGGCCAGTCCCTGCCAAAGTGTGATGGTGGAGGTGTTGCTGAGGCTACAGGTCGCTGGGTGTGGAGGGAGATGATGTTTCCTGTGCGGGTAGTGAACAAAGAAGGGTCCAGAGGCTGGACGGATGACGACCCTAGAGGTGTGAGTGAGTATTCAGAGGTGATTTTCTAACTGGGCGAGAGTCAGCAGCGCCTTTGGGTTGAGATCCCCCGCGAGATCTAACTCAGTCCCAGCTCCAGGGCTGACTGTGAGCTGATTTGCCGCCCTGGGGGTTAAATGCAGAAATATTTCTGAACTGTTTGGTAAATAGCCACTGCCCAGATCCCCTAAAATGACCCCCACCACCACAGCCATCCCTGTCCTCCCCTGACCCATGGTAGCCTACGCCTCGCCTCCCACAAATCCAACCACCAAAAGGTAAATGCTTAGCCTCCCTCTGTTTGGCTGGTGCCAGAGCAGTTAACTATTTGAATACCACCTTTGATGAACCCCAAAGAATCACAGTAGTCAACTGCTATTTGCTATGTGCCAGATAACCACCATTCTAGATGCTTTACCTACTTTTACAAGAATAGCAATAACAATGAGATAACAATAGCTAACCAGTATTGGGGGATCGTTAGGTGCCAGGATTATGCTAGGTGCTTTGCTTTGATTATGACGTTTTAATGCCCACTCATGAACTGTAACCCTACGTGGTAGGTTCTGATATTATTCCTGATATTATATTATTCCTCCCTCCATTTTGGAAGGAAAAAGACAAAAACCCCAAGGCCCAGAGAGGTTAAGTAACTTGCTTTGGGTCACATAGCTAGTAACTGGCAGGTCTCGATTCAAACCCAGTCCTTGCTGAGTCTAAATCCCTCGCTCTGGCATTAGTCTATATTTGAGAAATAATTTGTAAAATGCTCATAAAATGGAAAGTCTTGGTTCTAATATTAAAAGCACTCCCTTCCCTTCTGATCTGAGGGTTTAACACCTTCGTTAGGAAGTTTCTCCAACTTTGCTGCTTAGATGTTTCTAATACATCCTCAGAATTTGATGGGTACCCTCTCCTGGTATGAAAACAAGTTTGTGCCAGGAATTTCCCAGTTAATCTGGTTGAACAGTGGCCCTGAAACACTCTGTACAGAGGATGCAAGTGAGTCCTGGCCGAAGTCTACAAGAGACAGATGGGAAGACGGAACCTTCCCCAGGTCCATGCCATCCATTTGCTCTCCAGACTCCAGGCTGTTCCTGGAAGCACTCCTTCCTGATTCTTTTTTTATTGTTGGACTGAAGTCAGTGTAAAGGCCATTAATCTATGCAGCGTCTCATTGACAAACCTTATAAGAGATGCCCTGTTCCTGAAAGCAGGCCTCTTTGTGACTGTGTTCCAGGAACTGTCCAATGTATTAATGGCTGGTCATTAGCCTGCACTCATCCATTCACCAACCATCTAGGGAGGGCCAACCATGGGTCAGGCCCTGTTCTAGATACTGGGGATAGAGCCCTGAATGAAACAGACCCTGCCACTGCCATCACGGGACTAGGGAAAGGAAGAGATAGGGAAAGGAAGAGATATTAGACACATGATAGCAGAAATACAGCTAACCATGTTATTATGCTTTGTGATCAATGCTGTGAAAGAAAAGTGAAAATTAAAATGAAAGTTAATGTCAGATCTTAGATTAGATTGTCCTGGAAATAGGAAAAGGAGGAATATCATGAGTAATATTCAAGCTGACACATGAAGAGGCAGCCAAGTGCAGGAAGGAGAGGATCTCAGAAGAAAGAAAGTTCCAGGCAGGGGGAACAGCAAGGACGAAGGCTCTGGGGTCAGGTAAAAGTTTGGCACTTTTGAGATCATGATAGAAAAAAACCCCAAAAAACCCACATCGTTTCTGGGGTTTAGTGAGCAGGGGAGAAAGTGAGAGGGGATTATGAGGTGGAACAGTGAGAGTGGGGGCAGATTTTCTATGAACCAGAGTCTCTATTTAGGAAACGCAGATGAGGATTTAGGGCCTGAGGAGGGCAGTGGAACCGTCTCAAAACAACACTCTTTGGCAGAACAAAGATAATGATAAGAGGAGGAGCCCCCTCAGATTTTTTATACATAAGGAGAATGAGGATGGCCGTTGCTTTCATTAAAAAAAAAAAATTATCTTGGGCTAAAATCATATCATGCTGGCAAAGGAAAGCATTCTTGATTAAAATAAACCCAGACAGGTCAAGTTAGTAACATATCCTGAACTTTTAGGGGCTGGGACATTGCCTTAGTCAGGACTCTTTTAGTTAACAGTGACAGAAAACAACACTAATTAGCTTAAGTTAAAAAAAAAAAAAAAGATATGGATTTAAACAACTGGGGAGCCTAAGGAGTAAATTGGCAGGGTAGAGAGAGAGTCAAGCTTGTCATTGTCTGTCCCTTTCGGTCTTCTTAGCTCTGTCTGTTCTCTCTTTCCTTCTCTCTCCTCACTGATTTACTCTGACGTGGCTTCATTCCAAAATAGGCAACGATGACATCATGCTACTACAGATAAAAGAGCTAGATTATGTGCATTCTGAGTCATAAAGTCGCATATTCATGGATCTTATACCCATCCCTGAACCAACTGCCAGGAGGACAGAGCCATCTGACTGCCCAGGATCAGTTGCACCCAACCATGTGGATCAGGGAATAGGAGTGTGGAACTGGAGAGGGGTAGTCCCCAAAAGTGTCCTGGCAAATGAAAACAGATCCCTCGTACTTAAGGGGTGCAAAACTTTTCCTGCCTCCACACATAGAATTTAATTGTTCCATTGTTTTTATAAATTAAAAAAGAAATGTTACCCATAAACCTACCATCAATTGTTAATATTTTGCTGTTTATCCCATCAATCATATACACACTTATGCACATAGAGATACACACATTTTATTGGCTTCGTTTTCCTCTTTTTTTTTTTTGTAGTCATTTGGTAGGAGAATTTAACTCCAATGGCATTAACTTTTAATTTTTTTCCAAAGAAACTTAAACTTCGATTCCTCTAATCAGAGATCTCCCAAATGAAACTCTTGTTGACACTCCTCCATGTAAATCTCAATCCAAAGCTTTTACTCCTTCCCGTCTTTCTTAACATTTAACACTGATATCAAAAGCCCCAGTCGTCATTTGATTTTAGATTCAACCATAAAGGTTACAGTGCTCTTGTTCCCAAATGTTTTTGTACTTTTCATCTTACCATAGCTTACAATCTTTATTTCTGATTTAAATTTAATCTAGAGTACTTTCCTTAGTCCTTTCTCCCAGAAAACACGAGTGTATTTCTGAGTCCTCGCATATCCAGAAAAAATAATCTTTACACATAAATGACAAGTTGTAGGATTCTTGGAATGTAGTCCTTTTCTTTCAAAATCTAGGATCAGTTTCACTGTCTTCTAAGTTTCCACTGCCGCAGATGAGAAGTTTAATACCCGTCTGGTCATTTTCCTTTGTAAGTAAGATTTCTATGTGCCTGGAAACATGTTGGATTTTCTCTTTAACCTCAAATCTGAGAAACTTCACCAGGGTATGATGAGTTTGGAGTTGTTTGTGCGAGCTGAAAGTTGATGAGCCCTTTAGTTCTAAAATTGCAAGTTTTTCTATAGCTGATTGTTTTCTTTCATTATTTCCTTAATTATTATTTTTCTCCTTCTATGCCTTTTGCCTTAAGGATCTCCTGTGGTATGCACACCACATCTCCCAGAGCTACCCTTTATGAACCTTAGCTTGTACCCATGATTTGCATTTATGTGGGGTTTTTTTGTTTTGTTTTTGTTTTGTTTGGGGTCTCTGGGTATGTGTGTTGCTTCCCTCACTTGATTTTCCAGAACACCAGTTCCATTCTCAGCAGTAACTGGTGTCTTTTCCAGTTTCTTGGTTAATTAAAAAAATTTTTTTTGCAGTCTTCAGGCTATATCTTCTTTACAGTTTTCAGTGTTAGATATTTCTTGTCCTTTCTCCATCATAACTTCTTCCATAGGTGCATCAGTACCTCCTGGGGACTTGGCTTCTCTCCTTTAAATGGCTGTGAGCTTTCTTTCCTCAAAACATCAACAGTTTCACTCCACTGTCTTCTGCTGCATTGTATTGTTGAGGAAAATTCTGATACAAGCCTGATTTTCATTCCTTTGTAGGACGTCAGTTTTATTTCACCTGAGTACCTAGAAAGCTGCACCTATGCTGAGGTTGGTGATGGGGTGTCTTCTGTCTTTAGTTAGGGAAGGTGACATCTAACAAGCAGTGGACCACCCTGAGAGCAGTTAGATATCCCCCATTATCTTTTTTTTTTTTCCCCCTACCGGTGACTCCAGCAATCAGCTATTGGGCTTTAGCCAGTTTACCATTGATGGAGAGTCTTCCTGATGTCTATGACCATTGCCCAGTAGTCTGGTGTGTAATATTCAAAATAGTTATTTGTCTGTTCGCATAGATAGTTCTGTGAGAAGATGTTGGGGGTGGGGGAGAAATGACTACAGACAGTAGTTAAGCTTCTTTATTGCTAACAACATAAACTCTGTTTCTGCTGTGTTATTCGAAAGCCATTGGGGAGCTCCAAGAATTGATGTATGCATTAGAGAAGTAGGCTTGGAAAAATGGGAGAAACCGTTGGAGGTAGGATGGCTGGGGATGAAACTGGGAAAAGTCTGGTTACTACCCTTTGCCAGCTCTGCTCTCCTGAAGACTCATCACGCTGCTGGATTCTTAACCTAGCTACTGCCACCGTGAATTGTTCCTGACTGTTCCTGAATCTTTGCACCACTCATTTGTTGCAAACACAGCAGGCAGGGTAGAAACATTCCCCATTTGGGCTTTCATGGTGGAAAGGGGGCTCAGCCTCCCACCAGGAACTGTAGCATAAAGGAGTCTCTCCCAAAAGAAAGGGGTTTTAGATGCTGCCAAGCCAAATAGGTCATGTGTCCATCTTAGCAAACATCAGTGGGTTTCTGATTTCTTCCACTAAGTAGGAGTTTTTAGTTCTGTTTGGGAATCGTGACACTTTCTCAGAAATGATGAAGCAGATGCTGTCATTGCCTTGCCTGCACCCTCTTGGCACTCATCTCTACACAGCACCTGATTACTCCAAACATCTGCAGCTCTCTGCCAGCTACAGGGATGCACTTGACCTCTACCCAGGACAGGTTGGAAGAGCCAGATACTTAATGCCCCTTGATTCACTTCTCAACCAAAGACAGGGCATGGCCATAATGGATAAGTACACCAGCTTCCATGTTCCATGGTTGGGGTATCTCCGGGATGTATTCCATACTCTTTCCTAGTGTTTCCCAGCAGGATTGAACCCCAGCTGCCCACAGTGGGAGATGGTTTGATAACACAGCCTTTGTTTCCTGTCTCCCTTACCCATTCCCCTACTTGTATTTCCTGAGATCACCTCCCAAATAAACTACTTGCACTTAAATACTTGTCTTAGGGTCTGCTCTCGGGGTTACGCAAACCCAGACCATTGGTGAAGCCCTGTTTGGAGTGGGTTCAAGAGTACCTGGAATGAAGGGACAGGGCTGAGGTGTCCTGATCCTTTTCCTGCTTCTAACTTGGAGCTGCTGAAGAAGTATTAAGGCTTTATCCTGAAATCCCACCCTCTGTATACCTTTTGACCCAGTGTTTTCACTCCTACAAGTCTATCTTACAGAAGGACTCCCACTTGTGTGCAAAGACACAAAATGACGTTTGTTTTTTGACTGTGATAGGAAACCAGATGGAAACACTAAAATGTCCATTGTTTGTGTCAAACAAATTACAGTGCATCCCTACAATCTAACACAATGTAGCAATTAGCAATAATGCTACCAATTTCCAGGAACTAATATGGAAAGATGCCCAAAGTATACTGTTGAGAGAAAAAAAATCAAACTGCAAAAAGAGCACTGTAGTTTTAAGTTGCAAATCGGTATCTAAAAAATTATTTATGAAATGTCTATGTGACAGGCTTTCATTGTCCTGTTTTCTAAAAATTTCATCAGTTGCCTTACCTAGCTGTGTTTTACTTTAAAAATGGCTTCTTTTCTAAAAGTATTCAAAGAAGATAAGAAAAGGAGGATTCAGGGTACCTTTTGAAAACTGTTTAGAGTTGATAGTTTGAACACCTCATATAGAAGAATTTTCCACCATTTTTTTAATGAAAGACCTGATTTGAAGATAAACATTATATATGAATATTTGTACATATATCTGAGTTTGACAGTTATGGAACATACATCACTTATTCCCTTCTGTGCTATTTGAATTTTTACCCTCACCCTGCCAGGGTTTTCTAAGTCTCCCTTCCTAGTTAGTGGCTTCCTACTCTTTGGAATCCTTGCCCTTTTTTCACTGCCAGATTCTTCTGTGATCTCCTCTGAACTATCTACCCTAGCAGGACAAAGAGCCATATTTAACCATCCTGATGGGACTGTTTTCCTTTCTCCAGTTCCCTCACACTTGCATCTCTTCCAAGGATATTCAAAGAAGATGAGGAAGAATGCAGGGGAGCATTTTAGAACTGTTCAGAGTTCATAGCTTGACTACTTTAAAGCTTTAAGACACTTATTTTTTTCCATAAAAGACTTAAGTTGAAGAAAAATATACTGTGTAATATTTTCCCTGTGCCCCATCCTATGCATGACTGGCATAAAGTGTTGCTTATTGTAAAGCAATTGGTTATTATGACTCCTTCCGCAAATTAATTTACCTCAGGAAGCCACCTTCCTCCATAAAGTGGGAGAAACAATGGGGTCTTTTACATTCTCAATAATATGGTGCTCATTAGCTAAATGCTGACTTTGTTGGGCTCTGGAACAGAACACAATATCCTAAAGCAAGGTCATGGGTGTAGCAAACTGTAGAGAAAGGGGACCCTCACACCTGTGTCTGAGTCCTGGGTGGGGAAGGAGCTGGGCTGGGAGTCTAGTGGGGGAGGCTTGCTGCCCAGGAGGCCTCTTCACCTTCTCCTGGACCTGAGCCCCTAGGGAGTGATGAAGAAGGAACAGAGGGGGACATTGAAACCTCCAGGGCCAGGTGTGCCAGAGTATCTTAGAGACTGGTGGTCTCCGTGTTTTTTTTTTCCCCCATGATATTTTGATTGCAACTACCTCTATTAGTAAAAATGTCTGAACATATACTCCCAATATAAATCATAATGATACACTATTGAATATCTTACAAGTGAAAAGAATGTAAGTGTAAATACAAGACCACTCGATAGATAGGTCAGGAGCAGTCAATCCTACGGTCCCCAGATGAATCATGAAATGATCTCTGGAACTTGCAGCTTTAAATACAAGCAAGCAACCTCATACCAACCCCTACCCCCAATATTCCACCAAAATATTTGTGAAGGTACAGAAAATTTCCACAGCTTACATTGCCTGAAGGATAACCTTAAACTGAATTTGGGAAGAATTTTCACCAAATTTAGGACTAATAGAGTAAGACAGAGGAAGAAAATGGTGACAAATCTTGCTTCATCCATGAAATAGAGTATCACTGTTCCCCAAAAAGAAGGCAGAAAGAATCTTCAGCAACCTCCGTTTTCTACCCTTCAGGAGTTCTGCAACACCCATGCAATCAGAGACATTTCAGAACACCGGGAGGCTGTATTTTGAGGAGCATGATTTCCCACACCCCACAACACCGTATGTTCTACATCCATCTAAAGACTGCAAATCGCAGAAAGGAGGGCAGGGAGTTCGGGGGTGGGCAAAAGAGAGAGAGAGATGGTATGGGGAATTTTAGAGGGCTGACGTCCCAAGGTCAATGCTTTGACAAAAAGGAAGAGCAAAGAAATCTTCACAGCGGCACCTGATGAGGGTTTGCAATTCTCATTTATTCCATCAATTGAACCCATCAGACAGCCGGAGACTGAGAAGTAAGAGAAAATCTCCCTTAGGACAAGAAGCATATGACAAGTGATATTCAGAGCCCTTATCCCTCACTTAAATCAAGCTTTTATAGATTTTTTATGTCAGAGTTCCAAGTACGATCTTACCTGAAGAAAAAGTTCTGCTGAAAATCATGACCGGTATTCCTACTGGACACTGGAAATTGGATCATGAGCTATTACAGCCACCTACTCTACTGCTTTTCATCTGTTGATGAAAAGTGGAGCTGGGCAATCCACCCACTCATCTGCCCCTGTAGTTAGTTCTCTCTTTGTGCAGAACCAAGTGGGGAAGGTGAAGCCTGACAAGGGACAGCTAAAACCCTCGTGAAGAATCACGGGAACAGAAATAACATCTTAAAAATTCAGTGGAAGAATGTAACAATAAAAATGACGTTCAGCAAATCCCAGAAGAAAATTTTAGAAAACTGTTTAGCACCTTCAGTAAACAAAGCTTCTATGAAATAGGAGTAGAAAACCATAAGAAGAAAATAAGATGAAAGGGCTAGAAGGAGGGCAAGGAAAGTACTATATTAATGGTAAGATTAAAATCATCCGAATTGGAGGCAATAAAAAGCTAAGTGACCAGAAAATTGAATCACTGACATGAAGGATAAACTCTAGCAGTCTGCAAAATGCAGAGGAAATGGGGAAAAGCAATAAAGATTAAGAGAAAGGAAATGATCTACTTGGAGGATAAATAATAGAGACTAATTCCAAGAAGAGTAGGCTATCCTAAGTAAGAATCAAAATAAGTGGGTGTAGAACCAATAAAACATAATTGAAACATTGCAGAGATTTTTGTTTTTAACTATAAGGATGTGAATCAAAAACACAACCACAAAAGAAGAAAATATAGGTGAATGTTCATCTGAAGTTAGGAGGGGTAAGAGCTCTCTAAACGGATGAACAACATCAACAATAACAAATATATTTATCAAGCTATCAATGAGTTTGGATATATAAATTTTTTTAAGTTTAAAGAGCATCACAGGGCTTCCCTGGTGGTGCAGTGGTTGAGAGTCCACCTGCCGATGTGGGGGACACGGGTTTGTGCCCCGGTCCAGAAGATCCCACATGCCGCAGAGCGGCTGGGCCCGTGCGCCATGGCCGCTGAGCCTGCGTGTCCGGAGCCTGTGCTCCGCAACAGGAGAGGCCACAACAGTGAGAGGCCCGCGTACCGCAAAAAAAAAAAAAAAAAAAAAAAAAAAGCATAGCATCACAAAGGTGAATTACAAATTTTGAAAGCTGTCTATGATAACTATGATAGAGGGTTAATATAGTTAATATATAAAGAGTTTTCAAAAGTAAATAAAATTACAGATGCCCCCACCAAAGCAACTTGGGCAAAGATCATAAATTCATTAAAGAAAGACTCAAATATCTGATAAATATTTGAAGACATATTTAACTTATTTATTAAAGATACACAAATACAAGGCAGTAACGACATATTAATTGTTTGCTTTTTACATTTGTAGTTTTTATTTAAAGCGGTCATACTTAAATACTCAAGCAAATTCTAATGTAGTTGGTTTTTGAAGAGTATATTTGATTAGAGCTGACCTTCTCCTATTTGAAGGATTCGTCTTACCCTTTAGGATTTAGTTTTACATTCACTTCCTCCAGCAAATTTTATCTGACCACCCAGGCAGGGGTGGTTATGTTATCCTATTATAATTTCTCATTACACTTTACACTTCGTGGCATTTATCTCAACCATACTGTGACAATTTGTGTGATGTATTTATTCAATATCTGGCACCTCACGGAGACTATAATAATAAAGTTTATATTGAGAATTTGCTGTGTACTAGGCAGTATTTAAGTGCTTTTTACATGTTTTATCTCATTTAATCATCCCAATAACATTATGATGCAGAGGGTATTTTGGGTTTTTTTCGAGTAGAACTTCAAAATTCCTTTTTTTTTCTTTAACATCTTTATGGGAGTATAATTGCTTTACAATGGTGTGTTAGTATCTGCTGTATAACAAAGTGAATCAGCTATACATATACATATACCCCCATATCTCCTCCCTCTTGCGTCTCCCTCCCACTCTCCCTATCCCACCCCTCTAGGTGGTCACAAAGCACCGAGCTGATCTCCCTGTACTATGCAGCTGCTTCCAACTAGCTATCTATTTTACATTTTGTAGTACATATGAGTCCATGCCACTCTCTCACTTTATCCCAGCTTACCCTTACCCCCTCCCCATGTCCTCAAGTCCAGCCTCTACGTCTGCATCTTTATTCCTGTCCTGCCCTTAGGTTTTTCAGAACCTTTTTTTTTTTTTTTTTGGATTCCATATATATGTGTTAGCATACGGTATTTGTTTTTCTCTTTCTGACTTACTTCACTCTGTATGACAGACTCTAGGTCCATCCACCTCACTACAAATAACTGTTTCGTTTCTTTTTATGGCTGAGTAATATTCTATTGTATATATGTGCCACATCTTCTTTATCCATTCATCTGTTGATGGACACTGAGGCTATTGTCCTGGCTATTGTAAACAGTGCTGCAATTCATCTGTCGATGGACACTTAGGCTATTGTCCTGGCTATTGTAAACAGTGTTGCAATGAACATTGTGGTACATAACTCTTTATGAATTATGGTTTTCTCAGGGTATATGCCCAGTATTGGGATTGCTGGTCATATGGTAGTTCTATTTTTAGTTTTTTAAGGAAACTCTATACTGTTCTCCATAGTGGCTGTATCAATTTACATTCCCACCAACAGTGCAAGAGGGTTCCCTTTTCTCCACACCCTCTCCAGCATTTACTGTTTGTGACTTTTTGATGATGGCCATTCTGACTGGTGTGAGGTGATACCTCATTGTAGTTTTGATTTACATTTCCCTAATGATTAGTGATGTTGACCATCCTTTCATGTGTTTGTTGGCAGTCTATATCTTCTTTGGAGAAATGTCTATTTAGGTCTTCTGCCCATTTTTGGATTGGGTTGTTTGTTTTTTTGTTATTGAGCTGCATGAGCTGCTTATGTATTTTGGAGATTAATCCTTTGTCAGCTGCTTCATTTGAAAATATGTTCTCCCATTCTGAGGGTTGTCTTTTCGTCTTGTTTATGGTTTCTTTTGCTGGGCAAAAGCTTTTAAGTTTCATTAGGTCCCATTTGTTTATTTTTGGTTTTATTTCCCTTTCTCTAGGAGGTGAGTCAAAAAGGATCTTGCTGTGACTTATGTCATAGAGTGTTCTGCTGATGTTTTCCTCTAAGAGTTTGATAGTGTCTGACCTTACATTTAGGTCTTTAATCCATTTCGAGTTTATTTTTGTGTATTGTGTTAGGGAGTGTTCTAATTTCATTCTTTTACATGTGGCTGTCCAGTTTTCCCAGCACCACTTGTTAAACAGGCTGTCTTTTCTCCATTGTCTATTCTGCCTCCTTTATCAAAGATAAGGTGACCATATGTGCATGGGTTTATCTCTGGGCTTTCTATCCTGTTCAATTGATCTATCTTTCTGTTTTTGTGCCAGTACCATACTGTCTTGATCACTGTAGCTTTGTAGTATAGTCTGAAGTCAGGGAGCCTGATTCCTCCAGCTCCGTTTTTCTTTCTCATGATTGCTTTGGCTATTTGGGGTCTTTTGTGTTTCCATACAAATTGTGAAAGTTTTTGTTCTAGTTCTGTGAAAAATACCACTGGTAGTTTGCTAGGGGTTGCATTGAATCTGTAGATTGCTTTGGGTAGTAGAGTCATTTTCACAGTGTTGATTCTTCCAATCCAAGAACTTGGTATATCTCGCCATCTGTATCATCTTTAATTTCTTTCATCAGTGTCTTATAGTTTTCTGTGTACAGGTCTTTTGTCTCCTTCAGTAGGTTTATTCCTAGGTATTTTATTCTTTTTGTTGCAATGGTAAATGGGAGTGTTTCCTTAATTTCTCTTTCAGATTTTTCATCATTAGTGTATAGGAATGCAAGAGACTTCTGTGCATTAATTCCGTATCCTGCTACTTTACCGAATTCATTGATTAGCTCTAGTAGTTTTCTGGTAGCATCTTTAGGATTCTCTATGTATAGTGTCATGTCATCTGCTAACAGTGACAGTTTTACTTCTTTTCCAATTTGGACTCCTTTTATTTCTTTTTCTTCTCTGATTGCTATGGCTAAAACTTCCAAAACTATGTTGAGTAATAGTGGTGAGAGTGGGCAACCTTGTTTTGTTCTTGATCTTAGAGGAAATAGTTTCAGCTTTTCACCATTGAGAATGATGTTGACTGTGGGTTTGTCATATATGACCTTTATTATGTTGAGGTAAGTTCCCTCTATGCCTACTTTCTGGAGAGTTTTTATCATAAATTAGTGTTGAATTTTGTCAAAAGCTTTTTCTACATCTATTGAGATGATCATATGTTTTTTATCCTTCAGTTTGTTAATATGGTGTATCACATTGATTGATTTGCGTATACTGAAGAATCCTTGCATTCCTGGGATAAGCCCCAGTTGAGCATGGTGTATGATCCTTTTAATGTGCTGTTGGATTCTGTTTCCTAGGATTTTGTTGAGGATCTTTGCATCTATGTTCATCAGTGATATTGGCCTGTAGTATTCTTTTTTTGGTGACATGTTTGTTTGGTTTTGGTATCAGGATGATGGTGGTCTCGTAGAATGAGTTTGGGAGTGTTCCTCCCTCTGCTATATTTTGGAAGAGTTTGAGAAGAATCGGTGTTAGCTCTTCTCAAAATGTTTGATAGAATTCACCTGTGAAGCCATCTGGTCCTGGGCTTTTGTTTGTTGGAAGATTTTTAATCACAGTTTCAGTTTCAGTGCTTGTGATTGGTCTGTTCATATTTTCTACTTCTTCCTGGTTGAGTCTTGGAAGGTTGTGATTTTCTAAAATTTTGTCCATTTCTTCCAGGTTGTCCATTTTATTGGTATATAGTTGCTTGTAGGAATCTCTCATGTTCCTTTGTATTTCTGCAGTGTCAGTTGTTACTTCTCCTTTTTCATTTCTAATTCTATTGATTTGAGTCTTTTCCCTTTTTTTCTTGATGAGTCTGGCTAATGGTGTATCAATTTTGTTTATCTTGTCAAAGAACCAGCTTTTAGTTTTATTGATCTTTGCTGTCATTTCCTTCATTTCCTTTTCATTTATTTCTAATCTGGTCTTTATGATTTCTTTCCTCCTGCTAACTTTGGGGTTTTTTTGTTCTTCTTTCTCGAATTTTTTTGGGTGTAAGGTTAGGTTGTTTATTTGAGATGTTTCTTGTTTCTTGAGGTAGGATTGTATCGCTATAGACTTCCCTCTTAGAACTGCTTTTGCTGCATCCCATAGGTTTTGGGTCATTGTGTTTTCATTGTCATTTGTTTCTAGGTGTTGTTTGATTTCCTCTTTGATTTCTTCAGTGTCCTCTTGGTTATTTAGTAGTGTATTGTTTAGCCTCCATGTGTTTATATTTTTTACAGATTTTTTTTCCAGCAATTGATATCTAGTCTCATAGCATTGTGGTCGGGAAAGATACTTGATACAATTTCAGTTTTCTTCAATTTACCAAGGCTTTATTTGTGACCCAAGACATGATCTATCCTGGAGAATGTTCCATGAGCACTTGAGAAGAAGGTATATTTGGTTGTTTTCAGTTGGAATGTCCTATAAATATCAATTAAGTCCATCTTGTTTATTGTGTCATTTAAAGCTTGTAGTTCCTTATTTATTTTCATTTTGGAAGATCTGTCCATTGGTTAAAGTGGGGTGTTAAAGTCCCCTGCTATGATTGTGTTACCTGTCGATTTCCCCTCTTATGGCTGTTAGCATTTGCTTTATGTATTGAAGGGCTCTTATGTTGGGTGCATAAATATTTACAACTGTTATATCTTCTTCTTGGATGGATCCCTTGATCATTATGTAATGTCCTTCTTTGTCTCTTGTATTAGTCTTTATTTTAGAGTCTATTTTGTCTGATATGAGAATTGCTACTCCAGCTTTCTTTGATTTCCATTTGCATGGAATATCTTTTTCCATCCCCTCACTTTCAGTGTGTATGTGTCCCTAGGTCTGAAGTGGGTCTCTTGTAGGCAGCATATATATGGGTCTTGTTTTCGTATCCATTCAGCCAGTCTGTGTCTTTTGGTTGGAGTGATTAATCCATTTATATTTAAGGTAATTATCTATATGTATGTTCCTATGACCATTTTCTTAATTGTTTTGGGTTTGTTTTTGTAGGTCCTTTTCTTCTCTTGTGTTTCCCACTTAGAGAAGTTCCTTTAGCATTTGTTGTAGAGCTGGTTTGGTGGTGCTGAATTCTCTTAGCTTTTGCTTGTCTGTAAACGTTTTAATTTCTCTGTTGAATCTTTTTTTTTTTTTGCAGTACGCGGGCCTCTCACTGTTGTGGCCTCTCCCGTTGCAGAGCACAGTGTCCGGATGTGCAGGCTCAGCAGCCATGGCTCGTGGGCCCAGCTGCTCCACGGCACCTGGGATCTTCCTGGACTGGGGCACGAACCCGTGTCCCCTCCATCAGCAGGCGGACTCTCAACCACTGTGCCACCAGGGAAGCCCTCTGTTGGATCCTAATGAGATCCTTGTTGGGTAGAGTAATCTTGGTTGTAGGTTTTTCCCTTTCATCACTTTAATTATGTCTTGCCACTCCCTTCTGGCTTGCAGAGTTTTTGCTGAAAGATCAGCTGTTAACCTTATGGGGATTCCCTTGTATGCTATTTGTTGTTTTTCCCTTGCTGCTTTTAATATTTTTTCTTTGTATTTAATTTTTGATAGTTTGATTAACATGTGTCTTGGTGTGTTTCTCCTTGGATTTATCCTGTATTGGACTCTCTGCACTTCCTGGACTTGATTGACTATTTTGTTTCCCATGTTAGGGAAGTTTTCAACTATAATCTCTTCAAATATTTTCAGTCCCTTTCTTTTTCTCTTCTTCTTCTGGGACCCCTTTAATCTGAATGTCGGTACATTTGATGTTGTCCCAGAGGTCTCTGAGACTGTCCTCAGTTCTTTTCATTCTTTTTTCTTTGTTCTGCTCTGTGGTAGTTATTTCCACTGTTTTATCTTCCAGGTCACTTATC
Source organism: Lipotes vexillifer (assembly GCF_000442215.2). Taxonomy (NCBI): domain Eukaryota; kingdom Metazoa; phylum Chordata; class Mammalia; order Artiodactyla; family Lipotidae; genus Lipotes; species Lipotes vexillifer. The sequence goes on from NW_006788200.1 coordinate 4,158,879, forward strand.
TGTTCTTCTGCCTCAGTTATTCTGCTATTGATTCCTTCTAGAGAAGTTTTAATTTCATTTATTGTGTTGTTCATCATTGTTTGTTTGCTCTTTAGTTCTTCTAGGTCCTGGTTAAATGTTTCTTGTATTTTCTCCATTCTATTTCCAAGATTTTGGGTCACCTTTACTATCATTACTCTGAATTCTTCTTCAGGTAGACTGCCTATTTCCTCTTCATGTGTTTGTTCTGGTGGGTTTTTACCTTGCTCCTTCATCTGCTGTGTATTTCTCTGTCTTCTCATTTTGCTTAACTTACTGTGTTTGGGGTCCCCTTTTCACAGGCTGCAGGCTCCTAGTTCTTGTTTCTGGTATCTGTCACCAGTGGGTAAGGTTGGTTCAGTGGCTTGTGTAGGTTTCCTGGTGGAGCAGACTGGTGCTTGTCTTCTGGTGGATGAGGCCGGATCTTGTCTTTCTGGTGGGTAGGACCATGTCCAGTGGTGTGTTTGGGGGTGTCTGTGAACTTATTATGATTTTAGGCAGCCTCTCTGCTAATGGGTGGGGTTGTGTTCCTGTCTTGCTAGTTGTTTGGCATAGGGTGTCCAGCACTGGAGATTGCTGGCTGTTGAGTGGAGCTGGGTCTTAGCGTTGAGACAGAGATCTCCATGAGAGCTCCCACCGATTGATATTACGAGGGGCTGGGTGGTCTCTGGCGGACCAATGTCCTGAACTTGGCTCTCCCACCTCAGAGTATCAGGCCTGATACCTGGCCAGAGCACCAGGACCCTGTCAGCCCCACGGCTGTCTCAGTTCTGCTCTCCACCTCAACTTTGGAGCACGGAGAAGGAAGACTGGATTTCATGATGCAGAGTTTTTAATTGTGCTTGTTTTATAGAGGAGGAAATTGATGAAGTTTAGAGAGGTTCAGCACCAGGTCCTCGGTTATGGGACTGGTAGCTGCCTCTGCAAACTAGAAGCTGCTGCTCCTAATGTGAGAGCTGTAGGCATCTTTTCTAAACCTTTTTCCATCCAGACAGATCAAACAGAAGCAAAGCTCCCTCGCTCCAGGAAGGGACTTGATCTTTCATTTTCTGAGCCGCAGGAAGCGCTAAAACACCATCTGAGGCTCCAAAAGTAGAGCAAGGGTACATCTGAAACATACAAAGCAAGTTAGTTTAATTAGAAAAGACTCAAAATTCACCCTCATCTTCTCGTTTTAGTGAGCAAAACTTTTCCCCATGACAACCACCTCCATATTTCAAGATGCCACATTACACCATAAAGATACAGAGTAAAGCTGGGGCCACTGAGGAATTCATGACTCAAGTGTCCATATCTTTTCTTGGATCCAAAGGAAAATATCTCGCCACTTTCACATGCTGCTTTGTAAAGGCCAAATAGCGAGATAAACAGCATGTTTTGAAGATACAGAACACATTGGAATTATTAAAAGTTTAATCAAGTGAAGAAAGGATTATCTCCTCTTGTGCATCAGGAGTAGCTGGGAGTTTCTGGGAGGGGGTGAACTGGTGCGAGTGGCTTCCAATTTAGGGGAAGGAGGGGAACGGGCCCCTGGTAGAGAGGGTTTTCTAATTAGCATCTGTAATCAGTAGGGAGTGGGAAAGGGGAAAGAGTTGTTGAAGGCGTGCTGTTTCGTACAACTTGTATGAACTTCTAATCTGTCACAATCCCCCTTAATGCAGGATTCACACACCAAAGAAACCAGTGCAGCTCGGGGCCTGTGTGCCAGTTTCTTAACTGGGGCCCAACTCTCTCATCATTTGGGATAATAAAAGGGACTGTTTCATAGTGTTGTCATGAGTGGTACATGACATAAGTAAGCAAAGTGCTTAGTTAGCATCGAGCCTGGTTTGTCATAGGCTTTCAGTACATGTTAAGCATTATTTCATAGCAGCAGTGAAAATGAGCCTTTCCTTTCCATTTTCATTATTTTCCTTCATACCTTAGTTATATTTTATGGAAACATGCTAAACTGAAGTGCATTGTTTTCCAGGCTTTTTCAGTGGAACATATGAAATATAGTGAAGGCTTTTGATTTTGTTGGGCTCTTGTGCTTAATAAACTTCACTTTAAAAATATAAGCAATGCAGGAGTGTGTAAAGTCGAAATTGGAAGTCTGCTGGGTCTGCTCCTATTCTCCAGGTAAACACTCTTAGAGTCTGTGGCATGTCCTTTCTGATTTTGAATTTTCTTGAAGGTTTCATCAAATGCTGTGATGCAGGACTGCTCTCATTTACAGTTGTGACAGTGTGTGGCACAGGTTGCCCGTATGCTAACTGGTGCCAGCCAGCCAAGCCCTCCAAGCTCCAGCCTGATTCTCAGTCTTTCTGCCTCTCGATGGGAGCCTATGGCTTTCCACCTACTGCTCCTTCCCGCACTAGGTATAGTTTATCATCCCCATTGTTTAGAAAACAAAAATTCAAATTTATTATAAGAGTAAGCTACTAGGATAGCCATTTCAGCTATTTCAAATACATAATATATTTCATATTATTTCTGAGTTTATGATTATACCATAAAAATAGGGGTAGCATCCCAGGAAAAAGCCTAAATGAGACTTCTGAGGAACTGATTTCTTGTCCTGGCCCTACTATTTAGCAATTGCATGAACTTGGAAAAGTCAGTGAATCTTACTAAGCATCTGTTGCCCCACCTATAAAATGTGATTCGTTAATTAACTCACCAAACTCATAGTTACTGATTGCTTCCTACGGGCCAGGCACATTTCTAGGTGTTGCACACACAGCCGTGAACAGGACAGCCAGGGTTTTCAGGCCTTCCAAAGGGTTTTATAAACTCTAGCACATGATATAAAGTATAATTTAATTCTTGGAAAACAAAAAAGTACTCATATATTTGTAATGCCAAGTACCCAAGGTTGTGTGATTCTGAAAGGAGTGAGAAAGGGGAAAGGGGGATCCAGAAGACACGCCGCTGAGAAACGCCGCTTTACAGTTGATAAAATTCTTTGTCCGTACTTAACTTCATCCCTTAAGTTTTCAAAATGTCTCCCAAATATGGTGGCAGAGAGTGAGATGAGAAAAGGAAGAACTTTTTTCCTACATACAAAAGCCAGCCTTGTCTATTACGTGAGCTGGACCCCTACCATTAGCACTGGGAAGCTCACCAACAGTAAATTGGAAGGTGACCCTGGACTGAAGCTCTGCAGTGTCCTTCGGCAGTGCCGCCTCTCACGTGTTTACGGATCGTTTAACACTTTAATGGTAGGAGAAATTCAGAGCAAAATGCTCCGGCCACCGCTGATGAAGACCAGCGAGACATTACGATGAAGCAAATCTGGTAACACGATAGAGGCAGGTTTGCGTACCTCAGGTTAGGATTTCCATTTTATTGGGCTAGAACCTGATCGTTCTCTCAAATATCCAGTGACTTTGGTATCACTCTCCAACTTTATAGGGGATAAAACTGAGGTTCACGGTAGAAGCATCCTCCTTGCTGTGTTGCCGAATGTGCTTCTTGGTTTAGCAGCCTCTTTCAGAGTCTCCCAGGAGCTCAGGTCACACTGGTTTTCCTCTCGAGTCCCTAGGGCCCCTGACAATCTTGCCTGTCCCCAGAACTTCGCTCCTCATGCTTTCTCTCCTGGCCTAATTCCCCATCTGAATACAGGTCCTCCTATTAATTTTTCTCTACCATAACACTTTCCTTCTAGGCACTTATGAAGAAGTAGAATTATATTTTCAAATGTGTTAATTCGTGTATTGTCAGTCTTCATCATGAAGTCAAAGTTCATGACTGTTGGGTTTGCTGCTGTATCCCCAGCACTGGGCACAGTGTTGAGTAAATATGTGTCGAATGATGAATGGAAGAAGGGAAGGAAGGCAGGTCAACTCATCACTTTTATTTGTTTGTTTGTTTATTTATTTATGGCTGTGTTGGGTCTTCATTGCGGTGTGCGGGCTTCTCACTGTCCTGCCTTCTCTTGTTGCAGAGCACGGGCTCTAGGCGCGCAGGCTTCAGTAGTTGTGGCATGTGGGTTCAGTAGTTGTGGCTTGCAGGCTCTAGAGCTCAGGCTCAGTAGTTGTGGTGCATGGACTTAGCTGCTCCGTGGCATGTGGGATCTTCCTGGGCCAGGGCTCGAACCCGTGTCCCTTGCATTGGCAGGCAGATTCTTAACAACTGCGCCACCAGGGAAGCCCCAACTCATCACTTTTATTTGAAGGTTCAAACATAGAATAAAAATTATTTCCCCTGATATCGTGTTATGAAAATGTTCAGACGCATAGAAAGTTGAAAAATTGTGTAGTAGCAATTCATCCATTGTTAACATAAATGAAGAGCTATTGACTACAGTTCATTTCAGGGAAAATGGAATTTCAAGTTGGGTTGGTTGGTTGTGACACAGGCACTGGACCAGCTTCACTAGCAAATGGTTCGGAAAGCTCTCAGTTTCAAAGAAGTGGTTCTACACCTTGTGGCCCAGGAAGGGCACCTTGGACAGAAAGTTCCCCATGTGCCCACATGTGGAGCTCAGGCCTCTTCACAGTTCCCGGTGACTTATGAGGTTGGGCATTGTAGGGACAAGGACAAGTCTGGGCCTGGAAGCCTAATCAAGGCCGAATTACTTCTCTTTTCTGAGCCTGTTTCTTCTTCTGTGAAATGGAGATTCATATCCCAGGCCTGACCCTCATCCCTCACCAAGATGGGATGATGGGAATCACATGTAGGACATTATCCTTTGTAAACGGATAAAGTGCTGTCGTGATGTAAGGGATTATTGCAGTCGGGAGCACACACAGAGCATCTGAGTATCTGTTTATTTTCCTTCTTGCTAATTTGCACTGTTAATGAAGAATCTCAGGTTAACTCCCAGCATCTGTTATCCGGCAGGACTTCGGATCAGAGCTGTACGGCTCCTCCTGCAAACATGGCAACGAGCCAAGGGCAGACCTGTGAGGGCTGCTTAGATACCGCTCACTCCCCGGAAGCCGGAGTGCTTTGAATGTTTTGCCAGATTTCCATCCCACTCTTGGAAGAATATTTGAGCTCAAAGAATACCAGAACAGTTGTTTTTGCTCGCCCCTTCCCCCCTCCCCCGGCCGCAGGATTTCTGTCTCACATCTCCCCTCCTACTCTCTTTCTTCTCTTCTCTCCCAGACTCAACCTTGTAGGGGAACTTTTGCCCGGAATTTTAGCAGGAAACACAACCAGTAACCAGATGTCTGACTTTTTCACCCCATTGGCAAGGATTAGCCGTCTTCCCTGTAAACTTCCGGCCTTTTCTCCCCTTTAGCTCTTTCAGCTTCTTCACGCCCCATCTCCTTTGGCTCGTACACATGAACACCCTCCAGAGGAGAAACGAAAGGTAGCCTGCAAAGTCCTGCAAATGTGCTGAGTATTTATATACCCAGTTCAGGAAGTGAGCGTTGCTGGATGTCATGTCGGAGGAGGTGGGGGCGGGTAGGGTCAGCTCTTGGATTCATCTGGTCCATCATTAAATTCAGATCCCATGAAAAATAGATGGCCTTGATCAAAGACAGAGGTAATTAAGTGAATTCACAACTTAAAATAACACACAAGTGAAGATCAATGCAATTTCTGTTATCATCGAAGTGTTTGGGTGTGAAAAAATAATAGGTAAGGCAGCTTTCTCAACTTCTGGAATAACGAGAGCCCCAGATCTTCTTTGACACAAAGCAGAGGACTTTGGAATTGGGAGAGACCTTAGGGAGCAGCCCAGCCTGTTCCTTCCCTTTGCAGGTGGAGAACCTGAGGCTCTGCCTGGTTAGGAAGGACTTGCCCCAGGTCCCCGGGTTGATGGCAACTCAAAGGCTCACTCTAGGCTCTATTTATACTTCCCCTGAGATGTTTCTGGTAAAGCAGACTGACAGTCAAAGGTCTGGGCTTGGCCTGCCTACTGCCTCTGCCTCCTGTCCTCCTGTGCTTGGTGGTCTGGGTCTCCTTCTCAGGGGTCACCCTGATCTAGACAATCTCCGCCACGCAGCAGCAGCAGCGGTGATGGGGCTTCCAGCCACTCAATAAACACCTTGAGGGGGAAGAGATGCAGAAGACTTTGTTTAAACATAAGAGGAAATATACCCAGAAAAGACTCTGGTTTTTAAGTCAGCATGCTTAGACTATCTACAGGCCACAAGGATCAAGTGTTTCCCAAAGAAATCCATGAAAAGCAAGTGGTTATCACAGGAAGCCTTTCAAATGGGATTTTAAGGAATTTCACTCAGTTGTACACAGTCCTGTGCCCCGACTCCCCTTTCCCACAGACATCTGTGTTCCCTGGTGTACATCCTCTTTCCTCCAGCCCCGGGTGTGTGACTCCAGTCAGGTCTGCCCTCTCTGTGCCTTAGTTTCCTCACCTATAAAAGTGGAATGATAGTTCTTATTTGATATAGTTGCACAGGGATTATGTGAAATGAGGGCAATCACACTTAGTATGTAGTAGATGTTTAATACATTTAGTTCTCTTCCAGACCTCTTCCTTCCATAAGGGAGACGGTACATGCGGCCCTGAGGCCTTGGGTGCCCCCAGGACAGCCAGGTGTTTCTTCAGCAAGCCCCATAGTACTCTGTTTCCTCACGCACCTGCGTCTTTGTCCTGCAGCCTCAGCTGCCTCCAACAAGGACTGATCTGGGCCCTGAAGGATGTGTTTACCTTGTCTAGGTGGCCGGGGCCACCTGACAGCATCACTGTGGGAAACGTGTATCCCTTTTGTCCTGGGCCCACAACCAGGGACTCTAGCCTGGTGTTTCTAATTGTTCACTTCACAAAACCTGAAATTTTCTTCTAAAAAACAAAAAAAAAAACGAAGGAAAGAAACCAGGGCCCCAAGATTAATGTAAACGAATCCCAAGGGGTTCCTGTTAGCTTTGGGCCCACAACAATGAGTTAATTGAAAGTGGTAATGAGAAAAAGCAGCTGGCACTCATAAAACCGTGCGCCAATGAGCAGTTCAGTTCCTGGGCAGCGGGCAACAGCCGGACTTTCTAGCCAACCAAGATGTCAATGGCTTCTGAAAATAATTGCCCTAGGAATGCCCAGGCTGCCAGCAGGGACCAGGCTTATCTACACATCTTGTCACCTGGCTGGGAGCTACCTGTGATGGCTGAGTGCCCAGGGATTCAAGTCCTGAGAATACCGTGTGCTTTGAGGAAATATGTGAGAACTAAAGACAGACAGTCAACTGGGGTGTCATGTGAGAAACCCCAAAGTCAAGGGTTTTGCTTCATGGATTTCTTTGGGTGCATCTCCAGGCCTCAGCTTCCCCAGCTATCAGATAAGCCTGTTAATATGTGTCCTCCCAGACTCCCAGCATTGCTTTGTTTGGACATCAAATGAGATGATGTATTTGGAACTTGGAATGCTCTATAAAATGAGAGACATGATGTGCAAACAGGAGAGCTTAGCAGGGTGAGCTGAGGGATCAGACTGACTGTTTCACTCAGGTTAGCCTCAAAAAATAATTCATAACACCTAAGATTGATGAGAGGATTAAATTTAGTTGTATATATATAATATAAATATAAAACATATATTAAATGTATTTGGAATGGTACTGAATCAATGTTAACTATTGTATATGAGTTATTATTTTCAGGGCTGCCTTGTCTTTTTTTTTTTTTTTTTTTTTTTTTTGGGGAGCGGAAAGTATGTGCCTTCTTTTCTGTGCATTGGCCTCATCTATTGTGTCTGTATTAGATTGTATTCACAGACACGCAAGCTCAGCGGCCATGGTTCACGGGCCCAGCCCCTCTGCAGCATGTGGGATCTTCCCGGACCGGGGCACGAACCCGCGCCCCCTGCATCGGCAGGCGGACTCTCAACCACTGCGCCACCAGGGAAGCCCTGCCTTGTCTTATAGTGACTAAGCCAAGCTTATGGCCAGAGGCCCAGTTTGGGCTTGTACTTTGCTTCTTTATCTAATCATTTCTGGTCATGTGGCTCAAATGCTCGCTCTTCCTGCAGCAGTTCTGCATCCTACAAAGAGGGGTAGGCTGAATAGACAGGGCAGTGGAGGATTTTAAAGACACCATGGTTCACAATGCAGCTGAGATTTAACCAGTCAAGATGCCATTTCTTTCCAGAACCTGACAATCACACTGCATTGCAGGCTCACTACACACTTGTCTACTTGCAGGGCCAAGCAGGGATATAATGGAATCTACATTGAGCCTTGGACTGTTTATCTGGATAATTGATGGAGTCCAGGGCACAGGAAACTGGGAAAAGTGACTGTGTGTGTGGTGTGTGTGTGTGTGTGTGTGTGTGTGTATGTGTATATGTGTGTCCTGGAGGGGGAATGCAGAACATCCAACAAGAAAAAATGGTTAAGCTCCTTGGATAAGAGAGAGGACGCAGCGGTCTCCCCAGCTATCTATCTGTCCCCTCCATTCTGCCTGTGTCTATCTCTCAGTGTTTCTCAGAAGTTTCCTAGGACCTTCTCATTACTCGTGTGCAGCCTCAAGTGTGACTTCCTGGCAGGTGCTGAGTGATGTCGCCCATACTGTGCTCAGAAATCCCATGGCAAGGGTAGGAACGGCGTCCATATAGTTGTGTTTTAGCACATCCCCCAGTAAAGCCAAGGATAACACTAAAGCACAGCTGAGTAATTCACACACTGCTAGTAGGAGTGAAAACTGCCACAGCCTTCTGAGAGCACAATTTGGAAGTATTTCAAAACTAAAGATGCACCTACCCTTTAACCCAGCTTTTATTTTGAGAAATCTGTCTTGTTGAGAAACAAACACACGCATGCACAGAGGAAGAGGCACAAACCTGCTGACTGCAGCAGGCCAGTAAAGGAAAGGAATCAGAAACAGCCCAGGTGCCCATCCCAATGCCATGTTTGGAATCACAGAAAAGGGAGAGATCATGCAAAATCCATTTATACGAGCTGTTTAAAATATTGAGGTGATTTAGTATACAGACTAGAAAGGCACGGAAAGGTTCCAAATATGTATTAAGTAGAAAAAGGTAGATTGCAAAATATTTAATGTAGTGAAATCCCCTTTGTTGGTATACGCTTGGAGACAAGGTCTGGATGAATAGATGTGGAACAATTAACAGTTGCTACCTTGATGGGGGAGGGCGGTAGCATACAGGAGCTTTGCACTTTATTATTTACTTCTATAATGCTTAAATTCTTCAAGATGAAGATATATTAATTTTGAATTTTAAAAAACCCAGTAAAGATGATTAAGGAAATGCACGTCAACAAACCCGAGGGTAAATGAATCTGAGGGGTTGAGGCTACGTGTCCAGCCTTGGGGTATTCGGCTAGGTTGGAGTGCAGTGTCAAGGATCCAGAGAGGTGGTTTGATTCAGGCTCTTTTGTGGGATCTCTGGTAGGAAAGGTCAAGTTTTGCTGGACCTGGAGCACAGGCAGCTCAAGGATCTGTTCCCCCATTGAGGGCAGCAAACGCCAACCAGCTTCAGAGCAGAGGTCCGGCGCAGATGCAGGGACAACCCCCTCCTTTTTCCTCCCGCGGAGCTGGCATGTAGGGAGGCTATGGTCAGAACCTGCTCCTCCTCAGGAGCAGATCTGGGTCTGAGCCAGATGGGAAGGAAGGGCTTCCTTAGGACCTGATCCATCTCGCAGGCTGGGAACTCAGCACAGCAGCTCTTCCCTTCTTCCCTTCCTCCCAGAGGCCCCAGAAAAACTTTTTTTTTCCCCTCATGACCCTCTAATTCTTAACATTTGGGTTCCAGATGAGCTGGTCTAGAAAACTCTGACCATACACTGGGGATCATCAGTTCTGGGAACTGACCTTCAGTCAGCATCCTGAGTATATAATAGCAAAGGGACATATGTGCTCTGAAAAATGAAACAGCTTCTATGGGAACCTAGAACGAAGGAACCCCTCTAGTCCGGGGATTGGGAAGGGCTCTCTTAAGGAAGTGATGCTGGGCTCTGAGAGGTGAGTAGAAGTGGACAAGGGAGGAGGGCGGTGGGGAGGGAACACTCTCGTAGACCCTCCAGACAGAGAGAATGGTGTCATGGCTGGGGGGGGGGGGCAGGGAAGACGGGGAGGGGTGGACAGGGGTGAGAAGGGGGGCAGTGAGAGAGAAAAGAAATTATTTTTATGGAGATACACTTGACTACCAGCACCACGAGCCCCTCTACCCACACACACACACAGCCCCTGAATATCTTACTTGGAAGCAGATGGAGGGTGAACTGGTCAAGACCAAAGGATTCCTCACAGGGCTGGATCCCTCCTTTTGCTATTCAATCCTTTACTGAGAGAGAAACTAAGAGTTGAATTGACTCAGGTGCCTGCTAATTAAGAAACAATGAGAAATCTACATAGAGGATCTGAAGTAAATATGGTAAAAATATACACTTGACTGTCTAGTTTTAATTTTCATCCTTTTTACTGGACAGGAAACTGAAATGCCAGATGGTCTGGTTCAAGGCCACGCACTCCTTGTCCGGACTCCTGGGCCTCCTTCCTTCCTCAGGAAACGTAGGCCGTTGCCCTTGGACTCAGATGCCCAGACCCTTTTCCTCCTGAACCCAAAAAGCTCCTCACTCCAAGCCTCAGGGGTTCTCTCTGCCAACTTTCCTCTCGCCCTCGCAGACCCTGGCTCCATTCCCTCTGGTTGGCGCTGCACAGCCCCTTCCTGATGCCACCTGCACCCAACCTCCAGCCTCCTCTGCGCTGCACAGAGTCCTTCCTGGCCCAGCGCTTCACTCCACCATTTTATTTCCTTTGTCCCAGACCAAACTCCAAGGCCCCTCTGACCAGATCCCCCCAGGCTATGAGTAATGAGAGGGGAATGGGAAGGACTCTCTCAGGACCCCTGGGCCTCAACTACCCACCCACGTCCTGCCCCTTTCTCTCTGCCTCTTCCTCGGTAGCCAGCCGTCCATCAGATCCAGAGTGCCACCTGGGAAAGCAAAGGTGCTGTGAGTATCTGAAGATGCCTTCTTAGAACTGGAATCTTGGAGCTGTTTGGCCTGAGGAGTGGCACAGGTAGAAGGCCTGGTCTGGGGCTAGAAAGCACCTCTCTGTGAGTTCTGCTTCGAAGGAGCAGGTATCTCCCAGGGAGAACGCCTTCCAGCCGCATAGGAAGCTTCATTCATGGATTCGGTGGGCCACCGTGGGCCGGCTCTCCTTATGAGGAGATGGTCTGAGACGGTCAGACCAGAATGAGGCCACGGTCATCTGGGTTTCTGGAAGATGAAATAAAATATAAAGAATCCCTTTCATAAAGATAAGAGGTTCTTAGCCTCTTGGCGATCACAAACCCTTAGAATGGATGAAGGGTCCTCACACCAGAAAGATGTCCATGGGCAAAAGTGCCCAAAGCTCTGCACACAGCATCGGGTCCACCCTGCAGAGGGCCAGGGAGAGCCCGGGCCTCCAGATAAGCTGTGTGCCAGTGCGCGGGCAGGCACCCGAGTCCCTTTCCCCAGGCCAGAGAGGGCAAGGGTGACCTAGTCTCATCCTGGGTCCAGTGCCCAATTCCTGGCTGCAGGGAAAG
>NW_006788200.1:4170346-4171475 GCF_000442215.2 Lipotes vexillifer
AAAGAGTGAGTGAATGAGCACCTTTCTTTTCCCTTTGGGGACAGTGCCATCACATAGGGGCCCTTGCTCTCTACCAGCATTTCACTGCGGCAAGAATTTTCCTCCAGGTTGAGAGGTGAGTGAAATGCTATTTCCAATGTTTTCATAAGGGAAAAGTCTACAGAATTCACGCTATGGCCTTGAACCAGTCTGCTGACTCCTGACCAGCCAGCCAGATCTAGGGCCTTCCTAGGTCGCTCTGAGAGGAAAGTACACTCCTAGACACACACAGGGGGTCAAGAGACCAGTCTCTACAGTAGAAACTTGTCTGGGCTCCAACCTTTGCTGGAATGCTGACCAGGGCAAAATAAATGAGGTCTCTGCAATTCAAATAAACAAACAAACAAAAAAACCATGTCCCATAAGGGAATGAGAGCAAAGTCTACAGGAGCCCTGGCTTAGTCTAAGACTTCTCTATCCATTTAAATTTTTAAAACAATTTTATTGAGGTATAGTTGATTTACAATTTTGTGTTAATTTCTGCCATATAGCAAAATGATTCAGTCATATGTATATAATATTCTTTTTCATATTATTTTCTGTTATGCTTTTTCACAGGGTATTGAATATAGTTCCCTATGCTACACAGTAGCACCTTGTTGTTTATCCATCCTATATATAATAGTTTGCATCTGCTCATCCCAAACTGCCAATCCTTCCCTCCCCCTTGGCAACTACAAGTCTGTTCTCTATGTCTGTGTGTTTGTTTCTGTTTCGTTGATATGTTCATTTGTGTCGTATTTTAGATTCCACATATAAGTGACATTATATGGCATTTGTCTTTCTCTTTCTGACTTACTTAGTATGATAATCTCTAGGTCCATCCATGTTGCTGCAAACCCATTTCAATTTATAATGAACTTACCCTGCCCCAACCCAGAGGATAAGAAATGAAATTGTTTTCCCTGTCAATTTGGGGTGTTCCTCCCACATTTTTCCCTCAAGGTAATAAGCGAAAAAATTGCCTTTTGTATGTTTTGCATTAGGATTCAATTAACAAACATTTACTGTGGGTCTGCAATGTACCACTATACATCAGGCATCACAGCAATGAATTGGACAGATGTGTCCCTACCCCTTCCCTACACCA
>NW_006788200.1:4171485-4195445 GCF_000442215.2 Lipotes vexillifer
CTACACCACAGAAATAAGTCCAGGTGCAGTAAGTCTTCCCACAGGCGCTCCTGGATGTCTTGTCATCTAGGAGTCATGGAGGAGTCCCCACCACCACCTTGGGAGGAAGTGAGATTTAACGCCTCCTGGAAGGGTGTAAGCAGCATGTGGAGCTCAGTCTTCCATGGGGCCTGTTTGCCCCAGACATACTTTCCCAGCTCTCCAATGTTCCATCTCACTCCTGCCCTTCCCATCAGTAGGTGTGCAGGGGGGTGAGACACAGTCCATACAGTTATGAGGCCACAACTGAAAGGTGGTAAAAAGCCCCAGGAGTGCCAGCTGGGGTGGGTCTGGGCTGGCCTTGGATAGAAGCCACAGGTGGGACAGAAGTCATAATCCTGAAATGTTGGTAGAGAGCTTGTCCTTCGAGTAACCCCATCTTCCCTTCTCCTTCCCCCCAGTAGCCCTGTCTCTTCTTGGGGAAGGCAACAACCTAAGGCACAGCTCTGACATGTGGAGCACATTAGGATAATGCCACATGCCAGCCACAGCCTACAAAGCCCTGGGTTACCCTGCCCACCTCTCCAGGCCCAGCCCCACTGGCTTTCTGTGTCCAACGTTGGTCTTCTCTCAGTTTCTCATTGTTACCACCACGCTCCTTCTGTCCGTGGGGTCTTCACACATGCTGTTCCCTCCTCTACCTAGAAGGCTTTCCCCTGACTCATCCCCACCCGACCTTCACCCTCACTTAACTGCCTCTTGTTCATCCTTCAGATCTCAGCTCAAGCACCATTTTGTCAGAGCAGCCTTCCCTGCCTCCTGGTTCTGTGTGCTCCTTGGCCCTTGTTCCTTTTTATACAGCATGGTTATTTGATCGATACCTGTCTCTCCTACTAGTTCATACAATCTGTGTGGGCAGGGACTGGTCTGTTTTTGGTCACTGTGTGTGGCATCTGTCACAAAGCCTGTTGCATAGTAGGCTATCAGTAAAAGTCTGATGAATGCTTGGATGGATAAATGGAGCAATGAATGTCTTTTATGGAGGAAGCTGTCTGTACCAAGCTGATCCCCTGGCACTTACTTTGTGTGCTGGGTTGGCAGTGGTGGAGTCCAGGGAGCCCAGGGTGTCTGCCATGCCCACAGCAACCTTGTCAGGAAAGTGGCCCGAGCCACTTCATTCCCGGAGAGGTCGTTGTGACTTGTGTCCTGTGGTTTGAGTGGAAGCAACGTTATAGCTCTGGCTACGGTTGCCCAGATGAGGTCTGACGCCCCTGCCAAGTGGCAAATGCGCTGGATGCGGAGAAGCCAATACTTTTTGAGGAGGATTGGCATGAAATTCTACCCAGTAGAATTCATTTTGGGTGATGGCAGACTTGGGAGTTTCTCTTGAGAAGTCTAACTACCAGGAATTCTGGAAAAGTGAAAAAAGCAAAGGAGGGTCACTCTAGGGCTGGCTCAATCCCCAGCCATGCCCTAAGCTATTGTTCTAGAAGACTGCTGGATAACCCAGCCTTGGTAACCCTGGGAACAGAGTGACTCTGTGGCTGAGGAAACCACATCCCCTGCCACACTGCGCTGCCCCATAGCCTTGCAATATGCCTCCTTTACCACTGGTGATTCATGTCCATCCCTTCCTTTCCATTTTAAGGAGTAAGAACAATCCTAGTGTGAGGATGAGGGGTGGGTTTCTCTGTGTGTTTGTCCTCATGGTGTGCTGAGTAGAAAAAAAAAAAAAAAGGACTTCTTTAGTTACTTCTTAAGGCTGTTAGGAGTCTCTACAGCAAGCAGCTAGGGACCACGCAGCACAAAGACCTGTGTCTAGTGTCTTTTCTTCCTGATATGCCCACGTAGCTGTGGCACGTTAGCCTGCTGCTCCAATTGTTCATGGCATCCTAGTAGTTCCAGAACTGTTGGGGTCCTTAAGGTGACATATCACAGCCCGGTGAAGACATGGCCTGTTTGTGAGTCAGTGGTAATCGCCAGCTCCCCAGGTGCTGAAGCTTTCAGGAGTCAATGCAGGTGTGGGTGCCTGGGTATCTGGGTGCCTTAGTTACTCCAATTTGTTTGTGGTTATGTCAATGTCACAAAAACCAAAAAAGCAAGCAAGATGTGAGTGTATCCATGTCCATGAGGTTGCTTATAGACCTAAAAAATGAATTCCAGATGTGTGATGATGAGATGCGTAGAGGGAGGAAAAAAATTTGCAGTTTAAAAGTTTAGCTCAGGCGGGACTTCCCTGGTGATGCAGTGGTTAAGAATCTACCTGCCAATGCAGGGGACATGGGTTCGATCCCTGGTCTGGGAAGATCCCACATGCCGCAGAGCAACTGAGCCCACAAGCCACAACTACCGAGCCCACGTGCTTCAACTACTGAAGCCCACGCGCCTGGGGTCCATGCTCTGCAGCAAGAGAAGCCACTGCAATTAGAAGCCCGTGCACCGCAACGAAGAGTAGCCCCACTTGCTCCAGCTAGAGAAAGCCTGAGTGCATCAACAAAGACCCAATGCAGCCAAAAATAAAAAAATAAAAATAAAAAAGTTTAGCTCAGGCAGTGCTGATCAGAAGAATAAAAGGGTGTTTTGGGTCCATCTTAGTTAGGCAGACTGGAAAGGGAGCCATTTACGCCTGTTGTCCTGGCCTGTTTGCGGTCCATGTGAGCAGGGGCCCTGCCTGGTTTTGATCTCTAAGGCATTCCCAGCGTCTGGCCCAAGGCCTAGTACATAGCGAGCCCTCCACAACTGTTTGTTGAGTGAATAAATGGATCAGAAAGTAGGTTTCAATCCTGAAGCCAGAGATCAGAATAGACAACTGACTGAAGGAAGAGATAGGGAGAGAGGGTCAAGGAGAGAGGCAAGTATTCTTTTCCACTGATATCTTTATCTCCAAATAGCCTTATTTTTCATGAAAAAAATAGAGGAATGTTTGGGACCTTTTCCTTACCATTATAGTGCCTGGCATATAATAGAAACTCATCCAGCAAATCATAAGCAAAGAAGATAAATATTTTAACCTGTATGACAAGTGGACTCCTTTCCTGTGGTCCTGAAAACCGGAAGCATTCCCAGATAGTTTTTGCTCAGACCCCAGAGACATCATAGCCAGGACCACATTGGAGCTCAGACATCGCATTTTTGGCAGAATGACCTGGCAGGGGGCTCCCACTACTCCATCCATGACACATTCAAGGCAGGCGACTTTGTTGACTTCTTACCTCATTTTTAAATCGTTTGAACTCTGGTTTTTAGCACACAGTGCGATAGCACTCCTAACAAAACAGGTTTGTGGAAGCAACACAGATGAGATCAACCCCCCCGGACCGCTTAGCACAGCGCCTCTCTGCAATGGAAACTTTACACCGCATGACTTCGGGTAGCCAGAGTTGGCTTAGAGGAGCTTAACTGATTTGATTCATCAGTTCAAATCACCTTTAATGTGGCACATTAGTAATGCCACCATATTGTAAACGATACATCCACAGAGGCATTAGCCACTATACAAATAGAATTAATAGGTTTCACTACACTTTAAGATAAACATGTTGGAACAGTAACTCCATTCACTCAGGGCCTTTTGAGCTTGTTCCTTCAGCGCCCTTACCTGACTGTTAGAATAAACACAGAGTTTTATGGCCTACTTGCTCTGTGTGACTTCACCGTCACCCAATGACACACATTCAGTTTAGAAATTGCATTTGTGTTCATCCATACGTTTATTTATTTGTTCATTCGTTCTTTTATTTAGTAACTGAGATTGTTTTCCAGCTCAGTTCAGAGAGTATTGTGGTTCCCTGACTCTTATCATGAGTCACAGGAACCATTTTGTTGGAGTGCAAAAGTTAAGAATACTTCAATGCCGGTGAGTCAAGAGAGCAGGCAGCGTGCGTAGTAGTTAGAGCAGGAGTTTGGGTGTCAGATACGCCTGGATTTGAATTCTAGTGTCATTACTAACAATCTGTATGAACTCAGACATTGACTTCACTTCTCTGAGTCTCCATTTCCTTATTGTAAAGTGGCTGTGGAACGTCTCACCTCCCACCATCTCTACATTGCATATCTCTTCCTTCTTATGCACCTCTCATAGGGTCAAGAATCACGTGAAGTCCATTCTCTATGTCTGCGTCTTTGGGATAGGGAGGGTGGGAGGGAGATGCCAGAGGGAGGAGATGTGGGGATATATGTATATGTATAGCTGATTCGCTTTGTTATACAGCAGATACTAACACACCATTGTAAAGCAATTATACTCCCATAAAGATGTTAAAGAAAAAAAAAACGAATCACATGAAGATCCGTGAGAGATCAGGACCAAGCAGGCCTCCTGAAGGAAGCAATTAAGTTGGCCTGGGAAGGAAAGGTAGGACAGGGTGTTGGAGGGGCCATTCCCTACAGAGGTTACTGTGAAAGCAGGAGTGTGTTGATGGGAATGTGATGGCGTGTTGGAGGGAGTGGGGACAGCAGAGACCAGCTTAGTGACGGGAAAGGCGGGTGGTACAGGGGCATGGTGGGAGGAGTCAGAAGACACAGGGTCGTGGAAAGCAGAGAGTGCAAGACTTTATAAAATGCACAGAGTGAGGTTTGGGGCCTAGGTACAGAATATTTCAGCCAGATTCTGTTATATCTTTCAATGATCAGCAAAGCATTTTTGCAAACATCAGTGCTGAAAAAAGGCACCCTCCGCCGAGATGGAGTCAGAAACATTTCTGGGAGTTATAACCGCTAGCAGGCTGTAGAAAGGTGTGCATTCACAACAGCTTAATGGCTTGTGCCTTAGTTACTTCATTGAGAAAAAGGAGGATGACGGTGTTAGCAATAGTAACTACATTGTAAATTTTCTGTGGTATTTCATAAAATATATAAAGCACACTGTTCTGTACTTAGCATAAAGTATGTGTTTGATCAATATTAACTATTATCGTACACATGAAGAGATGTCTGGCAAGATTTTCTGTCAACTGATTAACCATGGTTATTTCTGTTTGTGTGATTTCAAGTAACTTTTACTTTTTTTGGTCTTTTCTCTATAATTTGAATTTTTCTAAAAAAACATGCAATATTTTTTAAAAACTATAAAGTATTTTTTTTTAAATCCATACTTAGCAATGAAACATTTCAGGAGATGTAGTCTAGAAGGATGCAACTCTGTAACAGCCTTTCAAATGATCAAACTGAATAGTTTAACCCTTTAGCACTAAAAACTCCATTTCAGAAAAGGGTCTTTGTTTTTCATTTTCCTGATTGAATGGCCTATGATATGTGGGGAGGTTTTTACAAAAGAAGAGATCCTCAAAGTATGAAAAATCTCCTCCATTGTAAATACTTGGGCTTTACAGCTTTGAAATGACAGATTTTGATTTTCTAGTTTCTGATTTTTCCATCAAATGTTCAAGGATCGTGAAGATAGAAGACAACCAAACATTCCCCCGGGAGACTATGAACTTCACTTCACCAGGGCAGACCTTTGTAGTCCCAGTCCTTGGCCCAGTGCCAGAGACATAGTAGGTACTACATAAATATTTAAGTTGAATGAATAAATGCATGAATGAAACCTAAATCTAAGGGCTGAGTCTTTGCTTGGGAGGTGGGGGGAATGCCACCCTATTACATATTAAAATTTGATTAGGAAATTTTAAAAAGTTAAATGCAAACAAAGTGATTTTACTAGGAGTAAATGTAAAACCAAAATTGAAGGAGAAAATCCAACGACTGTTTACTGAGGGCCTATGGCACTCCAGGCCCTGATCTAAGTGTTGAGGATTCAGCTGTGAAGAGGAGCTTAACTCCAGTGGGGAACATAAACTTTGATCAAGTCATGACATGTGAGAAGAGAGTCCCATGAGGGGAAGAGCTGGATGCTCTGGAAGTGTACACAGGGGTGGAGGGGCAGGTGGAGTGGAGTGGCAGAGCAAGCTTTTGTAAGGAAGG
Organism: Lipotes vexillifer; assembly: GCF_000442215.2. NCBI lineage: Eukaryota > Metazoa > Chordata > Mammalia > Artiodactyla > Lipotidae > Lipotes > Lipotes vexillifer. The sequence continues at coordinate 4,177,387 of NW_006788200.1, forward strand.
GACCTTTAAGCTGAGTCTTGGGTTGGTGAGAAGGAGTGAGACAGGTGAGGAGTGGTGGGCAGGGCATTTCAGAAGTTACCAAGGTAGAGGGCGAGAACAAGCAGAGGGAAGCACAGGTATAAAGCCTTAAGTTGGGGAGTAGCTCGTGGCGTGTGAGGAACAGAAAGAAGGCCAGTGTGGGCAAGGTGCATGTGAGAGTGTTGGCAATGGCAGGGACCACATCACTCGGGGCGGGGCCATGGTAGAGGGTTTATCCTAAATGCAATGGGAAGACCTTGAAGAGCTTTACTTTGAGAATGACCATAACCTCATTTACATTTTCAGCATGTGGTATCTGTTGGGTGATCAAGGGACTGGAGCAAGGCTGAGTAGAAGCAGATGATGGTCCAGGTGAGAAATGATAGTGACCTGGACGAGGACGTGGACCTGACTATTGGTGGCTGGTAGATGTGGAAAGAAGTGGATAGATTTAAGGTATGGCTTGAAGGTAGAACTGACGAGGCCTGATGCTGGATAGGAAGTAGAAGGGCAGCCTGATTGAACCCTGACTACTCCATCCAAACAGCAGCTGTTGTTCTTCCTGATCCCAGCACTCTGGCCCCCGACTCCCATTTGTGGTTATATTTTTTTACCGAGTGCTCATTACCATGTGATATGCCAAATTTTACTTGTTTTCATATTTTTAAAAATTATCTGTTTACTCTCTGAGAGCCGGGATTTTTGTCTGTTTTTTTTAATGTCTTTTTCCTGGTGCCCAAAATTATGCTTGATGCCTAATGGGCATTCAATAAACATCTGTCACATTATTAAAAGAGGGAGTTAACAAATGAATAAATAAATGAGGGTGAGAGATAGGGATAAGCAAAGAATGTTTCAGTTGGTTATTACAGCATACTAAACAACCTCAGAATATCAGTTGTATACCATAACAAACATTTTTTCCCCCACTTACGGGTCGTGAATCAGCTTAGCTAGCTGAGCTTCAGGCTGCAGGTCTGTCGAGCTAGGCTCCAGGCTGTGAGTTGGGATCAGCTCTGCTCTTAGTGTATTTTCATCCTCCTTGGACCAATGCCTACCTCAGGTCTATTCTCCTAATGGTAGATGGCAAAAGCACAAAAGACCAAGCCAAATTACCAAGCACATCTAAAGATTTATGTTCATGTCATGTCTACTGTCCAAAGTCAACATGGCCAAAGTCAACATCAAAGAGGCAAAGAAGTAGGCGCCACCTTTTCTAGAGGAAGTTATGGCAAAGTCACGTGGCAAATGGTATGGATGTATAGTGTGTACTCCTTCCACAACAGGGAGGGAGTGACGTTTTAGAGCAATAATCCAGTCTATCACAGATGACTGCCAGGTATGAGCAACTATGTGGATAGAGCTATTCATTGATATGGCAAAGATTGGAGAAGGACCAGGTTGGGGAGGAAGAATGAAAAAGATCAGGAGCTACATTTGGACCTGATAAATCCAGTTATACTGCCAAGGGCAGACGTTACAAGTGGCAGACACATAACTAGCTTAAACTAAAGCAGAATGTATAGGGTAATGTGACTGGGAAGTGTAAGGGAGATCTGTTGAGCTTCAGGAACAGCCAGATGAAGGGACTTTGTCAGGGCTTTGTCTTCTCTCTATCTCGGCTCTGATTCTCTCTTTTGGCCTCATTTTCAAGCAAACTCCCTCTACATGGTGGCAAGATGGCCCCTGGTAGCCTCAGGGTCACCCTTAGCTTAGCAAGGGTGACAGTAAGAAGGAAGGCTTCTTTCTCTCAATATCCATACATCAGTCTGAGAGATGACATTTGTTACTTTGCTTGAGTCATATGCTCTTCTATGAACCAATCACAGTGGCCTGGCTAGCGGGGAACTATGGTAACCCTCCTGGGCCATGTACCCACCTCTGGGGTAGGGTGTCTGGTCCTGTGGTTAAAATATAAAGGAAATGGTACCACAGAGGAAGCAGGAGAAACTGGATTGGAGAGTATGGCAGGCAGACAAAATCCACAACTACTGTAGCTCAGCGGAGACGTTAAGAGCATTTAGGTTTAAGGGCATTTAGGTTGCTTCCCTGACCTGGCTATTGTAAATAGTGCTGCAGTGAACATTGGGGTGCATGTGTCTTTTTGAATTACGGTTTTCTCTGGGTATATGCCCAGTAGTGGGATTGCTGGGTCATATGGTAATTCTATTTTTAGTTTTTTAAGGAACCTCCATACTGTTCTCCATAGTGGCTGTATCATTTTACATTCCCATGAACAGTGCAAGAGGGTTCCCTTTTCTCCAAACCCTCTCCAGCATTTATTGTTTGTAGACTTTTGGATGATGGGCATTCTGACAGGTGTGAAGTGATATCTCATTGTAGTTTTGATTTGCATTTCTCATAACAGTTGACGTTGAGCCTCTTGGCATCTGTAAAATGCGGTAACAGTAAAATTAACTTAATAGGATTATTATTTGAATTAAATGAATAGGAGCCTCTTTTCCTGTGTTTTGGCCATCTGTATGAAAATATATGTTTTTAAAATAAGTGCTTAAATATCGCTTACTATGTGCCAGGCACTGTTCTAAGTCCCTAACAAGTCTCTATTCATTTAATCCAAATAATAATTCTATTCATTTAATCCAAATAATAATTCTATTAAGTTAATTTTACTGTTACCGCATTTTACAGATGCCAAGACCGAGGCACAGATTGGGTAAGAAATTGTTCAAGGTCACACACGTAGTAAGCACGAGAGTCTGTGTTCAAACCAGGAAGTCTAGCTTTGGAATGCTCACCACTACGATTTTATCTAGTTAAAGGGCATCCTGGAGAACGAGAAGTTTCTGTCTCCTTCCCCTCTCCCCAGTTCCACAACACTTCCAGATTTTCACCTGCTGCTCTGGATTTGCAGCAGAGTGCACATGTGGTTTGGCTCATCAGAGACTACGTGTCTGAGGATGAAAACTGAGAATGTAGAACTGGGGAGGTCAGTTGAGTTAACTCAGAGGGTGTTTGCCATCAGGAGGAACAGATGCTGTTTAAGTCAGGAAGAAATGAGCGTTCACTCCAAGCCTTGCTTTAGAAAGCCTCTTTGTTTTATGACTCTGGGTGCATGCAACCCTTTTAATTTTGTGATTTGGATTCCAGCCATAGCAGGCCTTCTTTAATGTAACAGATGGCTGGAGACGGGCAAGCGGGTCCCTACTCTCTACGTGAAGCAGCCTTCCCTAGAGAGGAATCTCGCAATTATGTTGCTCTGCAAAAGAGAGGAGAAGAAAAGATAACTTAAAATGGACACATTAAATTTACACCACACGTAAAGTAACCACTGCTTTAGGCATCTGCAGACATCTGGAGGTCAGGAAAACTTTTGAAAATCTGATGAAAGCTACAGACCTTTTCTGCAGAAACTTTGTACATAGGTATATATACAGAAACGTGCATGTTCATTCCAGGGGGGCTCCTGGAGGCTCTGATGTCTATCCCTGAAGCTTCAGGGAGTCTCTGGCCCCAAGATTCCTGTGCTTCCAGGGGAGACAGCTGTTACCCTTTTACTTTACTTTTCCTTTTTTCGATACATTAAGATCCTCAAGTTCTGTGTTGTGAAAATAAAGGACCTGTGGACTATTAAGGGATCATTTCACACCAGGACACTCACATTTTACTGGAAAAAAATCCTGTCAAATATTGGATAAAGTCACTTCAGTGTATTCTCTGGTTGGCACAGAACCTTGGCTCATTCTGTTGAAAACTAACGTGAAGTTTCTTTTGAAAATTGTGACATGATTTTTTTCTCTCTGGGATCGTGGGGTATGTCTTTGCAGATCATTTCTTTGGGACTTCGCTCTTCTCAGAACTTTTCTCAGTTTAGCTCTGCTTTCTGCGCCGTTTCCAATATTAAGGATGTGGGATGGGGCTAGTTTGTCAGTTGAAGAGCATAGAATTTTCAGAACTTGGAAACGTGGCTTTATTGTTTCCTGGACAATGTCCAGAGGAGTCACACAAACGTAGACATTTCTTCCTTTGATGTCCACTTGCCACGACTGTGTGAGGAAGTGAGAGGTCTCTTAGGTGGCTGCCGGGACCCTTTATGGATCTCCGTGATGTCATTCACTGAAACTTCCACACTGGGTGACCCCTCTGAACATCACCACGTTCTTCCACTTCTACTGGGTGTGCACTGGTCATTTAGGGAGAATCTTCTGAGCTATAGCAAAGGGTCGGATTGAGATCTATATTAAATATATGGAAACCAAACCCAATTCGCCTCAATTACCCTATATTTAAAAGTAAAAGTTTAAAAATATGGAAAGACTGAGTTAATTATTCCAGTTCTTCTTTTTCCATATATACTCCCACATTTCCTGAAAATTATCTCCATATTGGATCTGCAAAATTCAGGGTGGGAGTAGGTCACTGACCAAACATTTAGGCTGGCTCTTTACATCAAATGAATAAATAACACAGTTATTGGAAAAATTCAAAGAAAGGGCTCATTTTCTCCCTAAACATCAACTCAACTAGAGGGAAATTGTTTCGGGCTTAAATCAGGGTTTGTGAAGCTCAGCACGATTGATATTCTGGGCTGGATAATTCTTGGTAGAAGGAGGCTGTCCTATGTATCGTAGAATGTTTAGCAGCATCCCTGGCCTCTACCCAGAAGATGTCACTAGCACCGCCCTCCTAGACGTGACATCCAAGATTGTTTTCAAATATTGTCATATGTTCCCTGGGGGCCACAGTCAATCCCTGCTTGCGAAGCATTGGCCTAAATTATCCAGAATTAGGTTTCTTTGTAAGTAATATAAAACTGAGTACTGAAGCTGCTTCTGTTTAATCTTTCTGATTAGGTGAATGCTAAACTGAAAAAGCAGATTGTCTATTTTGATGCCGCACTAACTATATGTATCTGTTCAGGTCATCCTGCTCTACATTTGCTTTTAGATCCCATTTGATTGCCCAAAACAGGGACTTCCTTACTCCTTTCCTATGGCTCTGACAGGCCTGTTCATTTGCTGTTTGATAATCTTTTTCACTATACAGATCTTTAATGAGCTGTCTGATTTTTTTATGCCCTTTGAGGTCTGGGTAATGTCTCAGTCCTTTGGGAGGAGTTTGCCTTCCTGTCTTCTATGTTATCATCTGTTCCGATTTAAGACCTAAGCTGAGCCTACACAGCAACTTGGAGAAGTTGGTGTCTCTGGTTGATTTGATCAGTATTTGGACACATAGTTCAGGAAGCAAAACTGTTGGCTTTGAGATCAACATGTGATTGTCAGAAGGAATCCGTAATCACAAATTGTTCTCTCCATATGTGGGTGCAGTGACTGCAAGACAGCAAACAGTTTGTTCTGGGAAGGATTTTACTGGCTGTTTGAAGGCAGGAGTGGCTGAAACATACAAAATATTTAAACCAAATTTTTATGTCTTATAATGTTCAACAAAGCTCTCTGCAAACATCAGTTCTGGGAAAAAAATTAAAAAGGCATCCTCCAAGGCAGGGTTATGGGCACTTTTGGGAGTTGTAAAGCCATGCAGACTCCAGAAATATGTGCCTTCCAAGGGCTGGAAACTTCTGAATTAACAACAAGTAATCAGTGAGTGTGACAAAGAGTTAAAGTACACAGACTTTACTTTCACAGAGTTTATGACGTAGTAAAGAGTTTTAAGACGTAGACCTGAGATTGCAAACTGATGGCCAGCAGGCTAAATTGGGACCATGGATTTGTTTTACTTGGCTTGTACAGGGTTGGGCTCTTGAATGTCTAAGAAAGAAAAAAGAGTGAAAGAATGAAAGAAGTTGCTAAACTGAGATTTTGGTATTAAAATCTGGATTTCCAGCTGTTTCTGAAAAATCATAAGATCTGCCAACACTGGGTCCTTATTCCCACATTTCCCCATGGTGACATTTGGCTGGAGTGAAATAGCAGCTGCCCTCTCTGGTTCCCCACCCTGGCCCACTACACTCCCTCACCAGGCCTCTGTCCCTATCTGAGATGACTACCCTTAATGCAGAGACTTGGACAACATTCACCACGCCTCTTCACTGCGGAAACAAACTGCTAAAGCCTGGAGCAAAATAGCAGATTCCCATTTGTTTCAGGAGAGATGACCCTGGCTCAGGCCACCTTGGTGGCACTAGAGGCAGTGAGCAGCGGTCAGATTTGGGATATATTTTTGAACATGGCGTTGGTAAGATTTCGTGATAGTTTGGTTTAGGGAATGAGAGAGAGGATTTGAAAATGACTCCAATGTTGATTTTTATTTATATTAATTTATTTCAAAAGCAAGCCTACAGTGGAATACTGGAAAACCAGGATTGAACTTTTAAAATGAAAACAAAATTATTTAAAAGTTTTTCTTCACTAGTACTCTCCAAATTGGGTGGCCTAGATGGTACTATTACCCTTTTCTGGGAAATGCTGACACTGGGGAATTGGGGAAGGGGAAAGCATTGAGAAGAGCCCCAGTAACTACAAAGAGAGAATTCGGCTCTTGCCCCCAGAGACGGAGTAGAGGGACATCAGTCTATGGATGGCCTCTGTGCACCTCAGTGTCCCCACCTGTCCAGGACGGTGTATCTTGAACTACTGGGGTGTCAGCACATGGGCAGGCCTACTTCAGGGACCTACAAGGTCTGGCACTGCAAGAGCGGTGGGGGATGGTAGAGGCTCCAAGATTTTCACGTGGGAGGGGGCTTAGGGCGTCCAGTAAGAAGCTGCAAGATGTTCAGAAGCTTGTTTTGAAGCTACTTTTTCACAAAAAGAGGACTCTCTTCTCTCAGATTTATATTACAAATCATAAAGAGTAGCAAAGTTGTATCCGAAGATGTTTTTATTTACACTTTATACGTGACTGGGAAAATCTCCAACTGTCCACGTCGAGGACAATTATAATGTGGGTTGATTTGGTTAGTGGAGACTACTAGTGGCTATCAGGACGGTGGGGACTAGCCGACTGCCATTCCTGGGGCTGGCCATGGACGAGAGAAGCCTCTGGCAGATCGGAAGCCAGAGTTTGCGGGCACCGAGCCAAGTGCGGTGGCTTCCTTCAGCCGCTGTAGCTAGGAGGCCCTTCCCTCGGTGGGTCCCACAGCGGTCACTCGGCGGCTTGCGCGCATGCGCCGACCCCGCGGCGTCCTCCCCGGCTCCTTCCCTCCTTCATCCGGGTCCTGGGCGAGCGGGCGCCGTGCGCGTGTCCCGCGGCCGAGCTGCTAATAAAGTTGCGCTGTGGGCAAGCGCAGCTACGGCGTCGGGAGAGCGCGCGTCGCCGGCTCGTGAGTGAACGTGGGGTCGCGGGAGGGGCGGGCGAGGGGGACCGGGGCTGCAGGCTGTCCCCGGACGCGGCTCTGCCCTAGCGGCCGGACTTGGGCCGAGGCGGGGGCGTGCGGCCGCGGGAGGAGCGGAAACCACCCGCCTGAGGGGCGGGAGGTAGGCCGAGTCCCGGCCTGCCGGGGTCCCTGCGGGCGGCGGTGGTGCGACCCGTCTGGCTGCGGAGGCCTCGCCTGCCCCGGTGTGTCCCCGGACTGTGGCGGGAGGCGTTCGGGACGCCCTCGCGGGGATCCCCGGCCCCGCTTCTGTCCGGAGGAGCGGTTTGTTCTCCCTCATCCAAGCGCCACCCTCAGTACACACCCCTGGTAGAATTGCCGAGCTCGGCCGAGCAGCCTGGTCGGCTACATTGCAAAGCCGTCCAGTGGCTTGATGAATCCGTGCCGCCGTCGCTTTGTGTTTCAAAGATAAGGATCTACGCTTATCGGTGGAAATTACACTCTGGGCAGTTGTGACCTGCTGCTGCGCTCAGCTGGTAGTTAGACCCAGTTTCTGCCACTTGCCATGCCAGTTTTCATTATTGCAAAGATTTCTTCTACTTTTATGTAAACTTTAGCTGCAAGGAGAACGACTAGCGAGGTCTGTTTGCCTTCACCATATTCACCCGCTATCGGGGTCCTTCACTTCAGTGTCTGTACTCATATTCCGGTCCGTCCCCCTCCCCCTCCCTCTTTCCTGCCTTCCCCCTTTCAGCTGCTGTTATTACGTGGAGTTTGGAGCCTAGGCTTTGAAAACTCCCATGTGGCGCCTGTCTTAAGTCGGAGCATGCTCAGTAGCCAAAACAGATTTTGGTTGCAAAAAGAACTGGGGCGAGGATAGTCGGTTATTTGGACGTTTGCCCGCTTCCTAACAAAATGTTCCAATTCTGGTTTGGATGGCATTGGAGAGTGGAGCTGTAGGCCAGCCTAGAGGTGAGGAATGCCTGAACACCCTGGGCCAGATCTCTATCTTGATTGTAGAGACATTGTTTCCTGACCGGCTGGAGGTTTAGAGAGAGACTGGGGGGCCCGGGGAAGCATTCCTGGCTGCCTGTGAGTTTATATGGGTGTGGCACTCAGTGTATCTTGTTTACCTTTTCTTTCTGTGGAAAAAGTTTTGAAGTCTGGTTGGGTTTGTCACATCATGCCTGTTGCCTAGCACCACCAAAAGTGTTCTTATCTAACAACGAAGACTGGATAGGTGGAAGGTTGTGGGTTGGCCTCACAGAAGTTGAGAGGAAGGGGTACTTGAGTTGCTGTTTTTTAAATTCTTATTTATTTATTTATTTATTTATTTAGTTGATTCGGCAGGTGAGTTGTTATAAATTCTTTTTTAAATTCTGTTTTTAAATGGGAGTAGTTAAATTTCCTTAAATTAGAGTACCCGAGTTGCCCAGAATGAATTAGTTTTTAACTTTAATTTGAAAGCTGAAAGGTTGAAAACCTTAATCCCGATAGATTAGTAACTTTCCAAGCATTTTAAAGTTGCTGCTAGATGCCAGTTTTGTGGGGAAGACAGTACCTAGACACGGTGTGAACATTTATTGATCTGAATATTTTTATGCAATTAGTGTGTTCCAGATTCAGTAAATAGGAATTATTTATAGATCTGAACAAATTATTTTATATTCTTCCTTTTACCGCTACTTTGGTAACTTTTTTCCTCTAAGATGAATCAGAGGTTACAAGAATACGAAACAGTACTTAAGAAACAAGTTAACAAAGTGTAACCTTCGTAAAAGTTGTATTTATTATGTTTAGATTTTTAAAATTTAACCTTTGCATCCTCCGTTCTTCCCTCTCTACCTTGCTGCTCCCTTAGTGTGCCTTTCCTTTTCACATAGCTGCTGTTATCGCATACACTTTACCCGTTTATTTTTGTTAATAATATCGATTTGTCATTTATGCTTCCATTCCTTTCCGATCACAGCTGAAATAGGCAATAAAAGTTTGATGAACCTTCCCAACTAACTTTCCTCTTAGATTTTAAATGCGTCCATATGATATGGTCGAGTTAAAAGAAGAGAACAGTGAACGGGAAGAGAAAAGAATAAAATATTTTTGTAGGTTCTGTGCAGATTTGGTGGAATTATCTACTTGTCTGGTTCACTGCGATAGGCACCACAAAAATGGGTATATTGATGTGTGTTGCATTTCTTTCCCCTCTGGCAAAGTCAGTTATTAATTTCAGAGGGAGACAGTGGCGGAATGTTGTTACTAGTGAGGTTTGAATCAGATCGACTGGTTATGTAACATGTTGCTGGGAGTATTATTAAAAGTTGCCTTCTGTAGCAAGGTAGAGGCAAGTAAATTCTGCTTACCCTCTTCACTGGGTTTTAATTGTTGGCAGAACCTGAAGGCACATTAGACTATAACCATAATTATACCTGGGCAGCCTGTCTGTTTCCTGTTTTCATCATGAACCCAAACATTATGATTTGCAGTGATGATCTTTTTTGTCCCTTGCATTAAGCAGAGGCAGTATGTTTTCGCTTGCTTCTGAAAACAGATTTGTAACTTGGTCAAATCAAAGATACACTGGCTTCTTAGTGTTTTGAAGACTAGGCAATAAAATATCAAACAGTTTTTAATTTCTTTGTAACTTGAAATACTATCCTAAAAAATCTATTTCACACATATTGTTTAATTGTAAATTTTAATGTTACCAGTAGTTTGTAGAGTCTTTGAGTAAGAAAGCCCTTTTTGTTTATGACTTACCAATGTTTATTATTAACCAGATGTATATGTTGATTCAGGCAGTGAGCCACACATTTGGGTGAATTTCATAGCTGACTTGAGTACTCTTTAGGATATAGCTGCCTTTATTCCCCTGGTTTATCAGTCTTCCCTGTTCGCTTTACTTCTAGAGGGTCTATGTTCTTTGTCTCTCTTTTTTTGTGCTTCATACTAAGCAAAAAAGGGGCCGGAAATAGTTTCTTTTCTTCAAATGTTACAGGTGCCGTATACCCTGTGGGTTTGCCAGTGTATTGATAAGGTCAAAGCCATTGGAGAAGCTTTCCTTTTGTTAGGGACAGTCTTATAAAAGGAAATCTTATAAACAGCCTGGGGGATGATTCTTATTTCTACCGGTCTGGATATTTTGGAGAAAAGAATATCTGGGAGGATAGGACCCAAGAAGACTGCACAGAGATAGTATGCATTCTCCACCAAAGATGATGATGAATGACCTCACAAAGTCTCTCCATGTTTTTTTACACCTTGTTTTTTCTACTTCCAAAGTTAATAGAATAAAAGTAATTGAAATTCTTAGTGCTGGATTATCCAGTTCATTGCCGTTACCTAGACCTCTGAATCTGAGAGGTGCATTTACTACTTGGAAGGTTAAGATATAAAATTCTCCTTGAAGAATTGTTAAAAACTAGATTGTTGTTAGGACCAGCTAGTTTTTCAGTCTCATATTCGAACAGCTTTTATTGTTTCACAACTTTGAAAAGATGGTGTAATTACAGAGTTACTAGGTTTTTCATAAATAATCAGCTAGTTCTAGGCTCTGTAGTTTTGATACTTTTTTGCCTTGGGCACCTAGGTGGGGAGATTTTTGTTCCTTTTCTAGTAGAGAGGTGGTTTTAGTGACTTTTCTTATTGTATCCCTAACTTGGTTATGATAGTATTTTAGAAGAAGGAATTCTTTATTAGATGGTTCTGTGTGTGCAATACTATAATTGTAATTCACTATTGGAAGACGGTTGTTAAAGTACATTTTGTAAATAGGGTTTGCTCTTGAATTCTTTGGTACACCAGTCTCTGCTTATTTTATATATGTGTGTGTGTGTGTGTGTGTGTGTATATATATATATATATATATATATATATATATATAATTTACAGACTGGTATACTTTGGAAATTTGAAGATGGCCTTATCTGTTGTGAGATTTAACTGGATTTTTCTTTTTGGTTTCCGTTTATGTTGTTTTGTTATTACTGAAAATAATAGTAAGAAAAAAACTAGTGTCACCTTCCCGCCTTTCTTTGAGCATAGCAGCTGGAGTCCTGTGAACAGTCTTACACTTTTCAAATTTAACTATGATCTCAGAATATGGCTGGTACTTTCAAGGCAAGTTTTGTTCTGTTCACTTCTGTTTTCATGATGTGTTAGGATTTGCCTAGCATCCTATCTGGTAGGCTGTATAACTTGAGATCTAGTTATTCTGGTTTGTGTATTTCCAGGAAAAGGGGGGTGCTGCAGAACTTTTTCAAAGCTAGTCTTTTGTTTTCTTTCCCCTTCTTCACATTATTCTGCCCACTTAGGTGAGTAGGTGACTTGACCTCTGGGGTACACATGAGGTATCTGGAAAACATCTTCATAAAGCATTGGAATATATGTTGTGTACACAAGTTAGCACTTTGTACTCCAGAGACACATTTTATAACGTAATGATTTGGTATCTGCCCTTGATGATTTTATAATTTAAAGGAAAGCATTATAAAGATTGACCAGCTCTGTGTCTATTCCTGTGCCTTCAAGCCTCTACAGGTATGCTCATACACATCTGGCAGCAATGTCAGAAATCTTGCAGGCTCTGGCGGTGAGTGATACATCTAGATCAGGCTCCGCTTAATTAGAGGACTTAGAGGAGCAGGCGAGGTTTAAAGAGTGATTAAAAACTGGGAGGGCTTCCCTGGTGGCGCAGTGGTTGAGAGTCCGCCTGCTGATGCAGGGGACACGGGTTCGTGCCCCGGCCCACGAAGATCCCGCATGCTGCGGAGCGGCTGGGCCCGTGAGCCATGGCCGCTGAGCCTGCGCGTCCGGAGCCTGTGCTCAGCAACGGGAGAGGCCACAGCAGTGAGAGGCCCGCATACCGCAAAAAAAAAAAAAAAAAAACTGGGAAACAAAAGTCTGGATGTATGAGATAAAAAAGTAGAGACTTGTGTAGTCACAGAGAGAGACTAGGCGAGAGTATTATGGTGTGAGAAGTGTCAGGGATCATGAGTTCAGCTCCTGAATGGCTTTGAAATCCACTGTGAGAACTTTGGATGTCTTTGGAAATTGGGAGCCACAATTGGGAAAAGTGGTGATTTAAGTGTTTCTCTAGGAAAATGATATTGATTTTACGATTGTGATTGTATTTCCTCCTCTTTGTAGATGTTCCAATAAAGAATAGGATTTCTGAATCTAGGAGAGTTTTGGAGCCAACGTGCTCTTGGTTTCTTCCTGTTACTTGAGTGTAGTCATAGATGTGGCTTACGTGCTTTATAGTAATTGTATACCTAGATCTAGGATTGGTTTGACAGTGGTGGCGGGGTGTCTGTCTACTTTTGCTGATACTTGGTGACCAAGGATGTTAGAACCACAGGGGTAAGACATTTTTAAAGCTTTACCCCCGCCAACCACAAAATGTTATCTTTGAATGTATATAGTCAAGTGACTTTCTCCCATTGCAGATGGTCCTAAGGGCCTTGGTTCTCAAACCTACTGCAGAACCTGGGATGCTTGTTGAAAATATGGGAGGTAGGGCCCTTCTCTCAAACCTAATGAATCTGAATTTTGTGGAATGGTTATGAGGAATTTGCTTCTTTAAAGCCCCCACCTGTAATTCTTCTGTGTAGGTTTGCCTGAGCCGATGGTGGCTTGTGACCCATATGCACATTTATTTGCATGGGTTGATGTGCTCAAGAGATTGCCTTTTGGCTAGCACTGTTGGCTGAAATTTTTGGATTGGTTTGCTTGCCTTTTATTTTGGATTGAAGCAATTAGAGAGGTGTCGGAGCAGAAAGTGAAGGAGTTGTTTCTATGAATTTACCTCTGAAGTCTGGGCATGAGCAGTGTGTGTCTATGTGTCTGTCTGTCTGGGGGAGACTGTTGAGGGAAGTTTGAGTGTGTGTTTATGGCAGGTCGGAGGTTCTACTCAGGTAATTTGAAGTAAGAACAAGACTTTTGGTTTCTCGACATTAATAAAAATTCATTTGAATGGAAGCCTGGTAAAGTTGAACTACATTTTATTCATACGCTTAATGTATGTAAAATGTAACTCCAGATCATCCTTTGGCTTCCCTATCAGCCTTTCCCAAACCATTTGATGACAAATCCTATTCTTTGGGTAGCCCGGGCTGACGGCTTGTAATCATTATTGACTCCTCCATTCTCACATTCCCCGTTCTCTTCCATCAGGAAACCTTTTGTCTCCCAAAACATGTGAAATTGTCCATTTCTTACCACCCCACTGCTGTCACCCTGTTCTGAGCCATGATCATCTCTTACCTAAATTGCTTCAACTCTGAACTGATCTCCCCGCTTTTTACCCCTGCTGCCCACCCCGCCCCCATTATTCTTAACATGTGGGCCAGAGTGATTCTTTAAAATAATAAAAGTCTGAAAATGTCATGTCTTCACTCAGAGTTCTCAAATGGGTCCACATTTCACTTACCATTTAAAAGCCAAAGCTCTTATCATATCCAGCATGGCTCTCTCACCTATTTGACCCCATTCCTTGTTTTCCCCTTCTTGTTTACTTATTCTCAGGCTTCATGGTCTTGCAGTTAACGTGAGTGTGCCAGGCATGCTCCCTCCTTGGGATTTTCACGTTGCCTGTTGCCTTTGCCTGTACTAGTTTTCCCCTAGATACCTGCCTGGCTTACTCTTATTTCCTTAAAGTATTGACTCAATTGGAACCTTCTCAGAGAGGCTCAGCCCAGCCACCTTAAAATTACACCTCCCCCACAGTGCTCCCCATCCACCTTCCTCTGCTTTATTTTTCTCCATACCATTTTTCACCTAACAAACTATACCGTATCACTTATTTATTGTCTTCTGCCTGTCTCCCTCCGCTGGAATGTAAGCTACACGAGGACAAGGATTTTGGCCCCCTTTATTCACTTGTATATTCCAGCTCCTAGAATTCTACTTCAATAAATAGACTTTTGAATGAATAACTTGAATCAGTTTAACAAGTTCTCTGAATATGCTTAGTACTGTTTTTTAAAAATTACATTCTAGTGGGAGAGACAAAAAAATCAAGTAAACCAACGAATAGTTACAAATTGGTAGTACAGTGAAGGAAATGAATATAGTATTGGATTAGAGATTAGGGAAAACGTACTTTATATAGAGTTAGATGATCAGGGAAGGTCTCTGGGATGATAGCTAAAGCTGAAGCCTCAGTGATGAGAGAGCTGGAAATTAGTGGTTGGAGCTTGAGGAAAGTGGTCCAGGCAGAGAGTGGCATTTGTAAAATCTGTGAGGAATCTGTATGGTACAAATGCCATACAGATTCCAGTACAGGAAGATAAATGCTTTTGCAAAATGAATTCTTACTATTATTTATTGGAAGCAGAAAGTATTTGCCCCTAGTTTTTGATTGACTCTTAAATTTCAGGCTCCAAATTTGTGTAACCCTAAATATACTGGAGGGAATTCTTTTGAATTAAGAATGACTCTTATAAATCCTCTCTTTAGTAAGAATTTTAGTATAGTTGAGGTACATCTGCACTTTGATTTAAAGTAGGTTTTTTCCCCCTAACTATACAAGAATTATTCATGTTTATTTTAAGATGTACAGAATTGCATGAAGCAGAAAGTAAAAAGTACCCTGAACCCCACCCTACCCCCATGGCTAATATCTTTTCAAATGCTTTGTATTCACATTCTCTTTCATTCATTAGACAAATATTTATTGAGCATATGTATCACTAGGCTTACAGTGATGAGTGAAACAGATATGGCTCTTCTCATTTACATTCTTGCCGGGTTGTACAGGTAAATGTAAAAACATAGATATGTTAAGTGCTACGAAATACAGGTAGGTGAAGGAGTAAGTGTGTATAATAGGGGAATTTCACCTAGGCAAGGTAGTCTGGGAAGGCTTCCCTGAAGAAGGGATGCTTGAGCTGAAATAGAAGTAAAGAGTGTGTGTGTGTGTGTGTGTGTGTGTGTTTTGTAATGTGATAGATTCTTTTGTAATGCATGATGTCTCTTAATTTTATAAGATTTTCATTTATGGTTGAGATGCCACTCTTTTTCTTTGGATTTTCTGTATTATTGTCCAGTTGATAGTTGCAATTTTTCAGAAGAATTTCAGGGAACCTAATACACCCAGGGATTTCTGAAGCTCATAATTAAATCCCAGTTTTCTTTCTAGCTGTCTGAAATGACAAAACCCATTAGTGAAAGAGTCATCTAGTTAGGTCTTTGTAAACCAGAGGTGAACTATAAAAAGCCAAGGTAGGGCTTCCCTGGTGGCGCAGTGGTTGAGAGTCCGCCTGCCGATGCAGGGGACGCGGGTTCGTGCCCCGGTCCGGGAGGATCCCACATGCCGCGGAGCGGCTGGGCCAGTGAGCTGTCGCCGCTGAGCCTGCGCGTCCGGAGCCTGTGCTCTGCAACAGAAGAGGCCACAACAGTGAGAGGCCCGCGTACCACAAAAAAAAAAAAAAAAAAAAAAGCCAAGGTAATAGCAGATAATGTGTTCACAGTTTTCTTAAGTCCCTCCAAGTTCTGATGTGCGAAGTAGCACACATTCCTGTCTACTCAGTTACTGGCCTTCTGTGCTTTGCTGTGTGTATTTTTTACTCTGTTTTAATACCCCATCTCTGTTGAGTATCATATGGAACTCTATAGTAAAACTAAGTGATGTGCTAAACAGCATATGAAGCTCTTCATAACATCTTCTCTTTTCCCTATTATTCTTTATGATCATTGAGATTACAGATAGTATCTTTTAAGCCTCAGTTCCTAGCACACAGTATTCCTGGCTTACTAGGCACCCAATAAATTTGAATAAATCAAATTCAACTCTTCTCTTTGTATCATCTTCCAAATTTTTATATTCATTCCTCCTGTCTTCAGCATTAAGTGTCACATCTGCTTGGACTTGGATCAGTACTTGCTTCCTTATACCCCGCCACCATCACCTTTTTGCTTCATCTTGGCAATAACTAGAATTCCCCTTTTTGGGTGAGTGGTGTCTAATTCTTTCAGCTTTTAAACCTTTACTTGCTTTTTTTTTTTTTTGGTTGTGTATGTGGAGTCTTAGTTCCCCGACCAGGGATCGAATCTGCACCCCCTACATTGGAAGTGCAGAGTCTTACCGCTGGACTGCCAGGAAAGTCCTCAACCTTTACCTTTCTTGACTGCCCTGTTTCTCTTCTTGGTGGTCAGCAAGTCCTATGGATTGTTTATCTGTAATGTCCCTCATAACTCTTCCTTTTCTATCTCTACTACCGTCATTACCTGGTCTGCGTACCACCACCCTGGTGCGGCTTCCTCTCATAGTTGGATTACATGTTTTCCATTTACCCTCTCTGCCCCTTTTGGTTAAGTCTTTACTTGGCTATGTGCTATTGCCATTTTTGTCTTCTCAAAATGGCTCTTTGAACATGTCTTTCTGCTTAGATAGAACTCTGTACTGCATATAGGATTACTTCTAGCAGCCTGACTCCTTTGCCTTATATTGTCTTTCTTTGTTTGGCTCTCATTCTGTGGTGGTATCTTTCCCTTTAGCTTCACGATCTAGCTGATTGTCTCCTCCTAGTCTTTCTTGCCTCATTTGGCTTAATGATACTTGGTTTTCCTTATTCTTGTCCTTTATTACCAACTGGATCATGAATTACAGGTTGTCATATTCCTTTTTGGATCTTGTGATAGTCATTCCTAAAATGTGTGCTAATATCATGAGCAGTTATCCACACCTAATCATTAAGGCTTTTTTTTTTTTTTTTTGGGGGATCCGCGGGCCTCTCACTGTTGTGGCCTCTCCCATTGCGGAGCACAGGCTCTGGACGCGCAGGCTCAGCAGCCATGGTTCACGGGCCCAGCCGCTCCGCGGCATGTGGGATCCTCCCGGACCGGGGCACGAACCCGTGTCCCCTGCTTCAGCAGGCAGACTCTCAACCACTGCGCCACTAGGGAAGCCCATTAAGGCTTTTATTCACTTAAGTGCTGTGTGTGTGTGTGTGTGTGTTTGGGTGGGGGGAACAGGGACCCTGTCAGAGCTAGGTTATTGTACATTTTCTGAGCCCTCCCCTTTTTGCTGTCACCAGCCATTTGAAGCACAGTTAATTCCTTCTTAAGCAATCGTATTCATAAGTGTGTAATCTTTTCACCTTTTCCTCCCCTGTTTTCCAGTTATATTGGCATAATTCCTTTTCCTTTCTGTTCTTTTTATGGTTCCCCTAAATAGGTAGAAGTTTGAAAGTGTTTGATCACTAGATATCATTATATTGACTCAAACTGCAATACTGATGAGAATTGACTTACTTTACACAGATTATCCTGTGTATTTCCTAATGGGATATTAGGTTTTGGGGGATTCTCTGGGTTTTAAGCTAGAAATAGAAATTCCCTGAAAGATATCTCGGGCATTGTTCAATTTAGTTTGTGAGATTTGTTTGTTTGTTTGTTTTATTGACTTCTTTGTTAGCCTCCTGTGCATTGTTTTAAGAAGACTTGGCTTTTAAGAAGCCTCAGTTAATATTTAGCATTCAAAAAGGTTGGGTTAGTATGACTCCAGAAGAGCAAAAAGAAAACAGAATTTGTCTTCTGTCCCCAATTATGCTATTGAAATATGGCTTTAACATTTATAAATAATAACTATTTTGAAAGAGCTTCTCGTGGAGGTTTATTGCAAAAGAAAATAATTCCATGATTTAAGTTCCTTGAAGCCTACTGATATTTTGGTTTTTGTAGGAACGAAATAAGTCACCTTTAAATTTTATTCCCAATGGTGTACTTTAGGAAAGCTTCAATGTATTAGGTGGCCCAGGATGAGGATGACAGAGGCACAAATAGAATTTGCTCAGAAGCCAGGTTTTCGTGT
>NW_006788200.1:4195455-4210012 GCF_000442215.2 Lipotes vexillifer
CTTACATATCTGGGCTGTTAAATGCATCTTCTCTTCTACTTAGAAGAAAACGCGGAGGTAAGCAAGCCCTGGAGCACTAGAAAGTGCCAGAGGTACAAAATACGTACTCTGTGCTAAGTAGGTCCTTTTGGAGTTAGAAGAAAAGTTCATTTTCCTTAGGTAGTTTATACATCATTAGGTAGTAGCCAAGCTTCTCCAAAATCAACACTCAGGAATGCGGGAGAAGCTGTGAGGAATGGAGAAAGGGGAGGCAAGAAAGGAGAATGAGAACAAGAAAGAAGATACTGGTGGGAAGTGATGGGGAACATCAGAAAAGGCTTTGGGACAGGAGGAAAGAAAAAGCTGCCTTATTTCTTCTAGATATGCATTTTTTCCACCTCATAACGTCTCTGAAATTGGTATGTGTCTTATAGCCGATGGCGTCTGAATATTGATTTTGGCTAGGTGGCAGTTTTGATGTTGTTGTCGTTGCACGTGCATTATCTCTGCCTTTGCTGTTTTCATTGCTGTCATTTCTTTCATATACACCCTCTGGGAAGATCAAGGAAGCAGCAGTATCAAAACTTGCAGGATGGGGCCTCCCTGGTGGCGCGGTGGTTGGGAGTCCGCCTGCCGATGCAGGGGATACGGGTTCGTGCCCCGGTCCGGGAGGATCCCACATGCCACGGAGCGGCTGGGCCCGTGAGCCATGGGCGCTGAGCTTGCGCGTCCGGCAACGGGAGGGGCCACGACAGGGAGAGGCCCACATATCGTAAAAAAAAAAAAAAAAAACTTGCAGGATGGGTGTCAGTGGCTTGAACAACAATCCTGGAGTAATATTGGAACATTCTTCAGACCTACAGTCTTGATGGCAGAAGGATGATATTATGAAGAAAAAAATCTAAGCGATGAGAAAGCATGGTGTGATAATTTAATTTGCAGCCTTTTCTTCCTTCAAGGTTCATAAAATAATGGAACCTTTTAAGTAGATGGCTTTGTATATTTGATGAAATAAAGTAGGCCAGCTGTGTATTTAAAATCCTGAGCCTGATGTCAAAAAATTTCATGATTATTGCAATAATAATGATGGCAGTTTCCCTTTGCTCAGTATGTACTATGCCAGGCATTAAGTGTGTATCTCATTTAATTCTCAGAACTGATACTTATTATACAAAATAGGAAAAATGGATATTTAGGTGTGTTAGATTCAGAATTTGAACCCTAGTTCATTAGACTTCAAATCTGGTGTTTTTGTGTGTTACAATACGTATATTAATATCCCTGTGTAGATTAGCCTTATTGTATGTATCTAGTCAGTTTTCTTGTTCTACCACCTGTGTTCCAGCAAACTGAACTGTAGTATTTCACCATCCTGGTAGATAAAAACTCTGATTTTATGTCTTTATCAGAATAGCATTTATGCCTAAGATGTAGCTACTTCATGCTTTTTGTCTCCCTCCACTCCCTTCCCCCAAGGGCCATCCCCTAATTTCTTTTAGCATCCTGTACACCCTAGGGGATCTGCCATTCTCCATGGTGTATTGCAGATAGGAATGGGCACATCTTAGTTGAGTATTAATTTTTAATTCTTATGGTTAAGGTCTGGACCTGATTTATCTTTTAACCCTTTAGCATCTAGTTTAGTGGCTTGCCCTTTTTAGGTACACTCAGTAAGTATAAATAAGAGTATAAGTCTGCTATTGAGTTTAGCATGGGTGGTATATATTTGTGCCTCAGTAGACCCTGAAAGCATTGTAGAAAGGGAGTACAGAGGACCAAATTTAACTGCCCAGCAATCTGTAACCTCTAAAGGCTGAAGTTAATGAATATAGCCTTTTTGGACTTTTCTCTATTACTGGGATAAGTTTAGAGATAATATAGAAGAGTATTGTTGTTGGTTGTGAACACAGTCAGCTGTTTGAATTGAGGATGGGTGTTCTCAGTGTTTCTAAATTCATTTTATTTAGTGAAAGGCGAAGGGGGTGTGAAAAATTGAACCAACTTTTCAATAAGAGATTTAAAATTAAACCTTTTGGGTACTAGAAAACCTAATCATACTCTTATTTTCAAAGGTATTGCAGGTTCACTTGGGACTCATATTGCATATGCTAGTATTTGCAAATCAAAGAAATTATTATTTTACTCTATTTTTTGTATACGTAATGAAAACCTTCTATCGTAATGGAGGACTTTTGTGAGGGTAGTAAAATAAATCTATTGCTCTATCCCAAGCACTCTGATACTTTTATTTCAGTTTGTGGACCAATGTCTGATTTTAAATATATATTTTACAGAAAAGATGACAGGACAAAATTGATCTATCACATGGGTACCATAAAACAGTTTTACCGGGACTTCCCTGGTGGCACGGTGGTTAAGAATCCGCCTGCCAATGCAGGGTACACGGGTTCGAGCCCTGGTCCGGGAAGATCCCACGTGCCGCAGAGCAAGTAAGCCCGTGCGCCACAACTACTGAGCCTGCTCTCTAGAGCCCGTGAGCCACAACTACTGAGCCTGCGTGCCACGACTGCTGTAGCCCATGCACCTAGAGCCCGTGCTCCACAACAAGAGAAGCCACCACAGTAAGAAGCCCGCGCATCGCAACAAAGAGCAGCCCCCGCTCGTCGCAACTAGAGAAAGCCCATGTGCAGCAGCAAAGACCCAGTGCAGCCATAAATAAATAAATAAAATTTAAAATTTAAAAGAAAAGCTTATGCTATATTTAGGTCTTCGTGAGCCACTGATAATTGGTTCAGGAAGACACCCGTTCAAAATGAAACCACTTAAAATGCAGACCAGTATTTCATACTGAATTGTGCATAAAAGGTGTGATTGGGACTTCATCTTAAAAACTTAAAATTTTGGAAAATCATTAGGTTATAATTGTAAGCATGCATTAAGTTTTATAATGAACAAAGACTGAATTGAGTATGGATAGGCTTAATTTTTCTCACAAAATAATTTAGTAGCATGATATGACATCCTTCATGCTTGACATTTATGGTACTAATATTAAGAGCGTTTTTATTTTTGTGAAAATATTCATAAAAATATTTATGGATTTTCCCATGGACTTCTGATAATCCGTTTACAGTGAAGTTATTATTGCTTACTGATAACTATAAAAGTGGTGAATTTCCCAAACTCACTGTTCATCATAAGTGCAAACCACTGCAGGAGTACCGTCCATCTGGGTCATATTGCACTATTCCTGTGGGTCTCAGAAGCAAAGGGAGCCGCACATCTGACGCTTACGTTGCTTGGTGGGCCATGATTAATAAAGTCCTTTGTCTCTGACTCGGGAGTCTCATGTTCTTTGACAGTATGCATGAAACAACAATAGACTTATTTGTTTATAGGATAGTAAGGTAAAATTAAATCCCAGATGTTGCATCTTTTGCTCTCATTTCAATAAACTTTATGAAATGTTATAAGTTTTGCAGAATTTGCAGTTTCCCTTGTGGTTTAGAAGCTGTTATAGTAAGGGAGATGCTAGTGAACAAGAACTAATTATAAGTGATCAGTACACTAGTAAATTTTTAAAAGATTTTTTAAATTGAAGTATATCTTAAAGTGCGCAAATCTTATGTGTATAGCTCAGTGAACTTTTATGTATGTGTACATCTATACCACCATCACCCAGATCAAGATATAGAAATTTTCTAGCTCCCCAGAAGGCTCCCCTAGGGGCATTTGAATTTATTACTACGATTTATCTACCCACTCTACTGTTGATGAATATTTGGGTTATTTCCAATTTGTAACTATTACAAATAAAGTTGTTATGAACATGTACTTGCCTTTGGGTTGACATAGCACTTGTTTCTGTTGGATATATACCTAGGAATGGAATTGCTGGGTCATAGGGACCTATGTTTAGCATTAGTAGGTGTTGTCAAACAGTTTTCCAAAGTGGTTGGGCTAGTTTATAGTTTTGCTAGCAAGATGTAAGAATTGTTCTGATTGTCATGAACACCTTCTCTCTCTCTCTCTTTCTCTCTCTTTTTTTTAAGTCTAGGTATTCTGGTAGATGTGTGATATTTCACTGTCTTTGTTTGTTTTTTAAATTTCTTTGATAACTAATGCTGTTGAGTCCATTTTACCATCTAATGGCAATTTTGATATCTTCTGTGAAGTGCCTGATCAGGTCTTTTACTTATTCACTAGTGAATTTTTATAATCAATTTTGCTCCCTTTTTTAACTTTAGATAACAAGTACTTGGATTACTTGCACATACCAGTTATGCAGTTTGGAGAGTTATAAAACATTTTTAGAAAGAATTCAATTAAACATGTTTAAAATTTTTAATCATTCCATATTTAAAGAGGTGAGTGCAAAGTTTGTCCCTTCCCCTTTCCCGGTGCTAGAAGTTCATGTGTGAATAGCATGTTTGAGTTTATACAGCATCTATTACATGTATGTATATGTATATATGTGTGTTTTCAGTACTTCAGGCACACATTATTTTATTACTTCATCATTTTAATGACTTAGGAACCATCATCCCTATTTTATAGAAAAATTAATAGGCTTAGAAAGAGTGATACCTGGTCATGGTCATATACCTAGTAAAGGACAGAATCTGATCCTCTTCTGTTTTCATTACATTGATAATACTTAAAAAAATTAAAAATAGTACATTTTTGAGTTATAAAATATTTAAATGTAGAAAAGTAGAGAAAATAATATATGTGATGATTTGTCAGATTTTCTTCAAATCTAGTTTTAAAAGAAACACAGCTAAAGCTTTTCCATTTGTTCTTTCACCTTCTTTCTTCTTTCACCAGAGGTAGTCAGTATTCAGTATCCTGAGGTTGGTATGTATCATTTCCATGCATACTTTTATTCTCTTACTATATCTGTGCATGTCCATAAAGAACTCCTTTTTTTTGTTTTAAATTTTATACAGTTGCTCTTATAAAGGTATGTATGTTTTTACAAATTGCTTTTTTTCAGCTCTCTACTCACTCAGTTATTTAATAAATAAGCACTATTCTAGGTCCAGGGGAATATGATGATGGATAAAGAAGACAAGGCTACCTGCCTTCTAACATTTCTGTGGGGAAGGCATGTAGTTAATAAATAAAATTGATACATCAGATTATTATAAATATCATGAAAGAAGATTGAGTAGGACCAGGGGATAGAGAATGGGATGTATGCTATTTTAGATAAAGTGGTCAGGGAAGTCCTTTTTCAGAAGGTGACTTTTGAGCAGCTGAATTAATTGAGAGAGAAAGCCATGTTAAGATCTGGGAGAGGAGAATTCCACGGGAGGGAACATCAAGTGCAAAGGCCTTGAGGTAGAAATGACTTTGGAGCATTTGAGAAATGGAAAGCCTTCAAGTGTGGTTACGTGCAAAGTTAGCTAGGAGAATGCTAAAAATGAGTTTGGAGGAGAAGCCAGAGGCTGGATCATGTAGGTCCTATAAACTAATGTTAAAGAATTTGGATATTGAGTGTAATGGGAAACTGCTGGATGATCTTTGAGCAGAGAAATGACATAGTTTGATATACTCTTAAGATTACTTTTACACTGGAATTCTGTGTATTAGAAAATAATGTGGAAGCTCTTTCTATATAGGCATGGAAAGATCTTGAAGATAACATTGTTTATCTTTTTTTTTCTTTTCAATATACCACTATTTGTGTGAAAAAAAGGTTATGATTATTTATATATCTGTATTTGTGTAAAATTTCTCTGGAAATACATAAAAGACAATACAAGAGGGATTGCCTGTGAGAAGGGGACCTGAAGATGGGCAAAACATAGGAAGGAGGCTGACCACTCTGCACTTTACATAGCAGGGAAATATTTTAAAATTGTTAACAGAAAGTGTATACATCTTCAGTATTCAGCCAGCCAAATTTTCACAAAGTGACTGTCTCATAAAATCACCCAGAGCAAGATGAACTTTACCAGGATGGCAGAAATCCTCAAGCTCCCTTCCAGTCAATACCCCCACCCTTCCCTTTAAAGGGTAACCACCATCCTGAGTTCTAGTAGTATGCATGAGTTTCACCTGTTTTGTTGTACTAGCACTCTTAACTCCATTCTGTTCTATAGTAGATAATAGATTATCTCCTATTTTATTTATTTATTTATTTAATTTATTTGGCTGCATCGGGTCTTAGCTGTGGCACTTGGGATATTTGTTGCGGCATGTGGGATCTTTCCCTGCGGGGCACAGGCTCTCTAGTTGTGGCACGTGGGCTCCAGAGCACGCAGGCTCAGTAGTTGTGGCTCACGGGCTCTAGAGCGTGTGGGCTTAGTTGCCCCGCAGCATGTGGGATCTTAGTTCCCTGACCAGGGATCAAACCCGCGTGCCCTGCATTGGAAGGCGGATTCTTAACCCCTGGACGACCAGGGAAGTCCTTCTACTATTTTTATCTTAGCATTATGCCTTTGTTAAAAGGTTAAAAAAATACAGAAGCATATAGAACAAATCATGCAGGACCCCTTTCTATTTTGCTTGTCTTCCATTCCATGCCTCTCCCCAGAGGTAACTGCAATGAATAATTTAGTATGTAGCCTTTTTGTCCTTGTTTTGGGTTTATATACACAAATAACTTTCCCCTTTTTTCTTGTTAGTACATAATATGGTTAGTATTTAATAGTAACAGTGATACTAGATTAGTAGTTAACATTTATTAAGCACTTTCTGGTGGTTAACTACTAATCTAGTATCTGGTCTTCAAGCTCCTCTGCTTTTGTCTCTCCGTTCTTCAACATATTGCTCATACATGCTCTCTCTCATACACATGCACTACTCTGTTTAGCTTCTGTTATATTCTAGTATTACAGAATAAGGTCTCAGTCAGCCAGGTCTATCTGCTCTCTATCCTAGGAAATGCTCTCTTCATATCTGCCTATGGATGTTTTTGTTTGTGCCCCTTTTCCTTTGAAATTTTCCTTCTCATCTCAGACAACCAAATCATGCCTTTACTTTCGGACCCAGATGGCTTATCCTGTATCCTTAATGTTGCTACAACTGCAGTAAGCCTTTCTTACAGTTTGTTTAACTCATAACACTTTATACTCTGTGACCTGTTACTGAAAAACGTGCTTTCATCTTTTTGTTGTATTTCTCTGGTTTAATGTAGGCAGTTTTGCTTACCTGATGAAAATTATCCTGTGTACCATTGGGAAAGATGTCCTGCATAGGGTTAGGCATATCCATCCGTACATAAGGAGTATACCTTCACTTCCCTGCACCCTTCCTCCCATGGTTCCAGCATGGCAGTCTGGATAGCCACTACTGAGCATCTGAGCACATCTGTGACTTCCCAGTGGCAGCAGGTTGAGTGGAATTTGAGTTTAGTGAAACGAGGTGTAAGTTGTTCTCTGCACTCTGTATAGTCTGGCCTTGCAAGTGGGGAGAAGTCAGTCTAATTGAAGATTGTGCAGTTCCTAGTGACAGGTGCCAAGAGGTTATGGTACAGGTTTCTTGGGTGTGGTGTACAGTGTGAATAAATGCTTGCAGCTCTTAGCCCTTTTTGACCAATTAAGCACTTTTTAAAGGAGGAACTGTAATGTTCCATAGCTCTACATGTAACCCTTTTCTCCTAAAGAGGAGTCAGTCAGTGCTCCTATATTTTTCCTTCTCTTGGATCAGCACCTAGAACAGTGCCTGGCACTTAGTAGGCTCTTACTAAGCACATATTGAAAGAATGACTCAGTTGGCTCTTAAGATGAAATTATTTGGTATATGACTTTTTTTTTTTTTTTTTTTAAATACCATCATGGCTGTTTACAGTATATGGCGACAAGCAATCAATACATATTTGTTGAATTTAACTCTGTTTTATTTTACTTTATGTTTACCTGAGTTTTAACTGAGCACATGTATTCTTTTCTGGGAAGATGCACCCCAATCCAGAATAGGCTTGATGCTAGAATTTGCTAGTATTTGTCAAAGACAGAGCTTCAGCACTATTTGGCAATTTTAGGCATAAGAAAGGAAGTGTCTTTTGTTACTGACATCCTTTTTCCAAACATTACTCCTGCTATTTCACTAGCTACTCATTGTCTGTGGTTGGCTGTGTAGTGACCACAGGGGATTGTACCACTCTTATTGGTGGAGTACCACTGCATATTGCTTCCTCTTGTCACCATCACCAAGGGCTTCTTCAGGGTGTAGAATGGTGGTCTGTCTGGAGTAGGTTCATTAACTTAACATGCTTAAAATATCAGAGAAGGCAATAGGAATTATGAAATTATAAACTATCCTTTTTGGGATTAAACTTTGAATTTATTCTCTTTAAATCTAGCATTCTTCATTTTAAAAGTAGATACCTCCCATTTTTCTGGCAGTTAAGTATGTTATAATTTAGTTGAGGGTTTGGTACATCTTACGACAACCTCTAATAAAATTTGCATCTATAATAATAATGTGACTGGAGTACTACTATGACTTTTGCCCAAATCTTACAAGTCTGTGAAACAGTTTAAAGAGAATAATGACCCTAGGGAAGAGCTAGATTTCTCTTAAGACTTTTGTTCAAATCAGGATAATATCATGTTCAAAACTGACACAGCACATAACCTGGTTTTCAATGAAGAAAAGTACATTAGAATCAAACCTTAGATTTGGGGGCTTCTGACCGAAAGAAATAAAGGTCTAGGGGCTGTTTTTTTGTTTGGTGGGGGGATAATACATAGAAAGTAGAGCACCCTACTTTGCTTTTGGTTATCATTTGGCATTGCCAGTGAATTATTCATATTATGAAGAAGGAAGTGAGTGGTCACAGGACTAAGAAAATTTCTCTTTCTAGACGTAGGTTTTTTGTTTTACTTTGTAATCCTTTTCTGCTGTTATTTAAAAGTAATATGATTTTCAAATTATATTGATTTAAATGTATGTTAATTGCATTCATTTAAATTTTCCCCCTTTCTCTTTCAGGACTTGAACCAATGAAAGAAGCTTATGGCACTTATGAAGATAAATGTCACTCCTCCCTTTTTAATTGGAACTTTTGTTTAGGACTTGTATATGACTTTTCACTTGTGATCTGACTTTGAGTTGCAGGAAGGTTTCTGAAGATTTAAATCAAATGACGTCAATGGCCAGCTTGTTTTCTTTTACTAGTCCAGCAGTAAAGCGATTGTTGGGCTGGAAGCAAGGTGATGAAGAGGAGAAATGGGCAGAAAAGGCAGTCGATGCTTTGGTGAAAAAACTAAAAAAGAAAAAGGGTGCCATGGAGGAACTGGAGAAAGCCTTGAGCAGTCCAGGACAGCCAAGCAAATGTGTCACTATTCCCAGATCTTTAGATGGACGCCTGCAGGTTTCTCACAGAAAAGGCTTGCCCCATGTTATATATTGTCGTGTTTGGCGCTGGCCTGATTTGCAGAGTCATCACGAGCTAAAGCCATTGGATATTTGTGAATTTCCTTTTGGATCTAAGCAAAAGGAAGTTTGTATCAACCCATACCACTATAAGAGAGTGGAGAGTCCAGGTAGGTTTTAACTCCTCTGGGAAAAATTATAAAAACTTTTCTCTTTCTGATTTGCATTTGACTGAATTTAGTAATTAAGAAGGTTATTTTAGCTTTATGTTTCCTTCTTAAAGATTTTAATCTTGGGAGGAGTACTGGATTTTAAATTTAGCTTAATATATGGATGATACAGCTCCCAAGTGGCTTGTTCTAATTCATTGTTTGCTGTAAGCAGCCAGTCGTATATACACTCTGCCATTCCTCTATTTTATCTAAAGTCTAAGTTCCATGTGTGTACTACATCCCACTCCTTTTTGTTTATTTTTTATTTATTCCAGCATTGTATTTTCCCTCTCTGCTAGACTTTTTTCTGAAAGCATACAAGCATGTCATGATACAGTCCAACTTCAAATAAAAGTTAAGAATTTCTGTCTTGACCTCAAGAGTATGCCCCCACCTTCAGTCTACCTTTTATAGTAGTCTCCATGTTTATTATCTCCACATTACTTTCTTCCTGTTCTTTCTTGATACCCCTCTAGTTAGTCTTTCTTCCCTACCATTTGACTTGTCAAATTCACTAATGACTGCCTTGTTACAGATAGAGGGGTCATTCGTTCTCAGTCCTCATCTTACCTGCCCTGTCAACATCATTTGATACAGTTGCTCTTTTTCCCTCCCACTCAAAACTTTTTTATATTGGCTTCTGAAACACTACACTCTCCTAGTTCTCCTACCTCACTGGCTGTTTTTGCTTAGTCTCTTTGTTGGCTGTTTTCCTGTTTTCACAGGAGTCAGTCCCTGGACTTTTTCTCCGTCTATATTTTTCCTCTGTGTACTCTTATGTTATTACATGTCCTAAAACTATCTATAAGCTCATGTGCACATTTTGAACTCCAGAGTCAGCTTCTCCTGACTCTGTATCCAGTTGCCTACTTAACATCTCCACCCGAATGTCTAATAAACATCAGATTTAATATGTCTAGATAGGACTTTGGATTTGTTTTTCCCACCAAGTCTTTTATTTCCTCCAGTTTTCCCAGTTGAAGTACATGGCACTAGCATTCATGTAATTGCTCCCTAGAAGTCATCTTTTATTTCTCTCTTAGGTTCTGTGTTTGAGCTATGAGCACATGCTGTTTGCCATACCTTCAGAATATATCTTGAGCATATCATCTCACCATCTCTAACACCACTACTCTAGTACAGACCATCATCATCTTTCACCTTAAGTAGTCTCCTGATTGGTCTCTCTGTCTTTTTTCTTTCCCCCAACCCATTCTGTTTTCTATTATAAGCATCCAGAGTGATCTTTAGAAAATATATATCAAATCATGTCAGTCCCTGCCCAAAACACTTTAAAGGCTTTCTGTCACACTTAGAACAGATTTCTACAAGGGCTTACATAACCTATCCTCAAACTTCCTCTGTTCCTTGGACTTGCCATATTCCTGCATCCAGGCTTTTTTCCAATGCTGTTTCCTCTACTTGGAGTACTCTCCCCCCAGGATCTTTTCGTGTCACATTTTCTCATTTCATTTAGTCCTTGCTCAAATGCCCCCATCACTACTTGACTCTATTAGGTATTTTTTTTTTTATTGACTGATGTGAGAAGTACCTTCCTCTGGCTCATTCTGTACTGCATTCCCAGTGCCTAGAATAGTATTATTAACTTGAACTTAGTAGGGAGTGCTCAGTAAATATTTTTTTGTATTGAATGAATTATATACGCTGAGATACTAGCTGGGTACATTAGTTATCTATTGCTGCATGACAAAGTACCACAAGGTAAGTGGCTTAATACACGTTAATTATCTCACAGTTTCTGTCAGTCAGGAGTCCAGGCATGGCTTAACTGGGTCCTTTGCAAGGCTGTATTCTAGGTATTGGTCAGGGCTTGGGTCTTACCGGAGGCTCAACTGAGAAAGGATCTCCTTCCCAGCTCATGTGATTATTATCAGGATTCAGTTCCTTGCAGGCTGTTGGACTCTGTCTGGTTGTTGACTGGGGGCTGCCTTCATTTGTTTGCCATGGGACCTTCTTTATAGGTAGCTCACATTCATGGCCACTTACTTCTTCAAAGCCAGTAAGAAAGGGTCTTCTTGCTAGAAGGAACATGGTATTCTTGTGGAATGTTATTGCGTACATCCTGTCACTTTTGCCATATGCTATTGGCTAGAAGCAAGTCACAGATAATATACTCAGAGGGAGGGGGATTACTCCAGGGGTAAATACCCAGAGGCAGGAATCATGGTAGTCACCTTAGTCTGCGGGCCTCGCTGGATTTCACTGAAGATAATATAAGAGCCCAGTATGGTAAAAAAGCTATAAAAATAACATTGATTGTGGAGACTAGCAAAAAAAAAAAAAAAAAAAAAAAAAAAAAAAGAAGAAAAAAAAAAAAAAAAAAAAAAAAAAAATAGTAGTAATGGTGCTGTCAGGGAAAGTTCATTTTAAGGGCTTTAGAGCTGCCAGGTGGTATTTGAGGTGATTCTCAATTTCTTGTTGAATCCAAGGAGAGCTGTAGCCTGAGGAATTGATGAGGAAAGGAAGATGTGAGGATTTAATAGAGAAGTGTAGTTTGGAAAATTCCCAGGCTTGATATTTGCTAGAAGTTGTTGGAAAGAAAGTCAAGGAATTTAGTGTATTCCCCCATAGCTAGGGTGTGTCCAATAATCAGTCGATAGAAATGTCTTATTTTTGTTACATGTTTTTCTCAGCTGTGATTCATTCTGTAGAAAAGACTGGGGCTTAGGCCTGGTATGCTTAAGCAAGTTAAGCAGCTGTGGCACAGGATGGATCACTTTATAGTACCAGTATTAATAAAGTCATAATAATAGTAACAGTAATAGTAATAGTAATGAACATTTATTGAGCACTTAAGGACGAGACACTTTCCTAATACTATGAGGTTATTCCTTCATAGGGTTAGAAAATGGTAAGAACATTTTACAGCACTCTAAGTTTACCAATAAGTTTACAGATAAGGAAACCAAAACTTAATAGGGAAGTACCTTATATAAGATCACATAGTTACTTATAGGGAAGTAACTTATATAGGATCACATATAGTGGAGCCAGAAAGTAATGCAGAATGGTAAAAAAAAAAAAAGGATGGAAAATAGTTGGAAAGTGATAAAAGAAAAATAGAGGGCCAACCCAGGTGATCCAGTGTTTAATAGGCAGTACTGTCTACTGGTTAAGACTATGTTCTGGAAGCAGACTTTCTGGATTTGAATCCTGACTTTACCAATGCTATCAGTGTGACTACAGGCAAATTAATTAACCTTTCTGTGACTTTGTTTCCTCATCTGTAAACTGGGAATAATAATACGTACTTCAGGTTAGTTACGAGAATTAGATTAGTTAATGCGTGAAAAGTGCTTAGATAAAACATTAACTGGCTCAGAATAAGTTTCAAATTAAATATTCCAATAAAATAACACATTCTAGAAATCAAGCATTGGAGAAAATGGGAAGGAGAAAATTATCAAAGAAATCATACTAGAACAGTTCCCAGAACTGAAAATCGAAAGGGCCCAGTGACTGAGTAACCAGAACAAGGGGCAGAAAAAAGACCCACACATAAAATTTTAGCGTATCATGGATAAAAAGAAGATTTTGAAAGCTCTCAGAAAGAAAAGTCAGGGCACATAGAAAAGACTGGGAATGAGAATACTGGATTTCTCAATGCAGTTTTAGATTCTAGAAGAAAATGAAGCAGTGCCCCCCAAATTCAGAGATAAAAAGTTATCTATTCTGGAATCTGTCTGCAGATAAACATAAGACAAGGTATTTTCATATAGGCCAGGGCTCAAAATTTCTCTTCCTTACATCCTTCCGTAGGAAGCTAATAGAGAATGAGGTCCAGGAAATGGGATCCAACAGGAGAGAAGAGAAGGGGAAGTCCAAGGACCTCAGATTTGTAGGAGACTTAAGTAGCAGCCAGTCTAGATTATAGCAAAGGATGGAGGATCAGGGGAGAAAATGGAATCAATAGATTATTTGTATATTTGTGGGATCTGGAAAATAATATTGATGGGAATTTGATAGATCTGTTGGACTTCTGGAAATTAATGGTACAGACTTGAGATTAAGCAAATGAAGGACCAAGGCAGTGATTAACTTTAATAAAAACATTGTTCAAGGAAAAAATATAATCATAATATATACTTGTATTTATTATTTATACATAATAAGTACAATTCAGCAGTGAATTGTATTTATATAATTTGTATAACATATAAAATATAAACCCTGGATATTGCTTTAACCAAAATTTTTTATGTGACTCTATTGTGGGGAAGGGAAAGGGGAGTGGGATAGAATGGTTGAAGAAAGCTACTTCATTTGCCATGAAAGCAAGTCTACGAATAATGTCTTGACCAACCAATAACAACAGTATAAGCATATTACTTAGTAGTGCACAAAGTGAATGTTAGAAGAAATGGCTAAGAGTTTAAATTTGTTGTCTCTCGAAGCAGTATGGGAGGAGGCTTAGAAATTGTTCTTTTTGTTTATCATCTCTTGTAGCATCTATTTTTTTAAACTATCCATGTATTATTTTTGAATGAAAATAAAATAATTTCTTAAAAAAATCATGTGTATAGATAATATACAAGCAAGAGAGAAATCAGTGATTTTAGTTCTGCCTGAAAAAAAAAAAAAGTAAAGAATTCCTTACTGGATTGAACTCCTAAGTAGTTATTTCACTAAGTCTTTCAGATTACTAGCCAGCTACACATAGACATTCTTACTGTCTCATGCCCTACTGTCCAGTGGCATCTGTCCCATCATTTTGTAAGGGGAACAGCAGTTAGTAATACACTGTAGAACAAAGCGATTGTAATCAGATGTTAACTACATAATCACAACACTAATTCAGTAAAATGAAAAGAGATAAAAAAAAACAGTACAAATTACAGAGCTTCTGATTCCTCAGGTTCGTTCTTACTTCAGGGAGGGGAAGTGTGACCCAGTTAACTTAAAAACAGATTGATTTTGTTGCTGCTGACTGATGTCAGAGTCAAAGTGAGATTTTTGGAAGTGAAATTACACTGACAAATATAGGAAAGTTATAAAAGAGATGAATTAGTACCGTAAGAGCTTAGAGAAATCAGGTTTGTTTCAATTTCCTGTAGGGA
>NW_006788200.1:4210041-4243626 GCF_000442215.2 Lipotes vexillifer
AGGGAAAGGTGATCGGATATTTGTATGTGGTTGACACTTGGGTCTTTAGAGAAATTGAATATTTGAATAAAGTGAATGTGCTAAGAAAAAGTGTATCTCTTAAAATGTTTAGGCTTTCTTGTATATATTTTCATTATGGTCGTGTTTAGAAAAATTATTTTGAATGGAAGACCTCTACCTAGGAATTGTTACTGTTTTCAGTTGGGAAAATTTTACTGAAGAACATAAAATGCAAGATCTCTCAAAGAAAGAAAGGTAAAATGTCCAAAATTGGAAACATGGAGGCTTTCAGGGCATGTGCATAGCTGATTTCAACTTTATTCTCTAGTTTTACCTCCCAGTTCAGTGCTTAGGCCACCTGACTGTTCTTTCTTATCTTTATCCATCTCCTCCTTTACATTCTTTACACTCTCCACCCCTAGCACTTCCGTGTGAAATGCTTCCAGGTCTTTAAGGTCCAATCAGATGTTGTCTTTTCCATGGTATTTTGTTTGATTCCTTGCTAGCTAGGAATACTCACCTCTGTTCAACTCTCAGTGCATTAAATTCTCTGTATTATGGTGGTTTTTATCTATTTTTTAATTAAAAATTTTTTTTAAGTTATATTAATCCATTATTTTATTTCAAATTAATATTAGCTTCTTATTTCATTAAAAGCATCCACAGTCTTGAATGGTAAAGAGCAAACATGCAAAGCAGTAATGTCATGGAAATAGCTACCTTGGTTGTAAACTAAGGGATGATACTTTCATGCACGTGGTTTAGGATGTGTTCCCTGTTGCATGTAGACAAAGCAAGACCAACAGCAGTGACATCTGAGGAGATGATGACATATTTACCTTTTTTTTTTTTCTGGTGGTATGCGGGCCTCTCACTGTTGTGGCCTCTCCCGTTGCGGAGCACAGGCTCCGGACACACAGGTTCAGCGGCCATGGC
Organism: Lipotes vexillifer; assembly: GCF_000442215.2. Taxonomy (NCBI): domain Eukaryota; kingdom Metazoa; phylum Chordata; class Mammalia; order Artiodactyla; family Lipotidae; genus Lipotes; species Lipotes vexillifer. Next base: position 4,210,978 of record NW_006788200.1, read on the forward strand.
TCATGGGCCTATCCGCTCCGCGGCATGTGGGATCTTCCCGGACTGGGACATGAACCCGTGTCCCCTGCATCGGCAGGCGGACTCTGAACCACTGCGCCACCAGGGAAGCCCCCCTTTTTTTTTAATAGGTATAGTCGATGTACAGTATTATATAAGTTTCAGATGTACAACATGGTGATTCACAATTTTTAAAGGTTATATTCCATTTATAGTTTTTATAAAATATTGGCTATATTCCCTGTGTTGTAATTATGGTTGTTCTTAAATGTGCTTGATCTCTTATAGAATAGGAGTGATATCTTCTCTGCTTTGGATGTTCTGTCTTCTAGAGTATTTTATATAGGCTGAGTGCTTAGAGAATTTTTGGTTTAGTTATTTTGTAAATATAGATTCAAGGTTCTACAAAGCAGCCCTTCCTAAAAATAAATTGTTTTAATAGGTTTACAGTCTTCCCTGAATCCTTTCTGTCTTTCCCTTCATGTGTATGAGATATTTGTTTTAGTCGTTGCTGACAGATGACTTGATTTTTGTCTTTCAGTCTTACCTCCGGTATTAGTGCCTCGTCATAATGAATTCAACCCACAACACAGCCTTCTGGTTCAGTTTAGAAACTTAAGCCACAATGAACCTCACATGCCACAAAATGCAACGTTTCCAGATTCTTTCCATCAGCCCAACAACACTCCTTTTCCCTTATCTCCAAATAGTCCCTATCCTCCTTCGCCTGCTAGCAGCACATATCCCAACTCCCCAGCAAGTTCTGGACCAGGAAGTCCATTTCAGCTCCCAGGTAAGAATTTATTTTATTGATACAAAAAAATAATTCCTAAGAGTTAGCAGTTGTTTTAATACTGCTGATCCTGTGGGTGAACTGTTAATATGCCAAGAGCCAACTATTTTTGACTATTCTTTGGTAATTGTTTGATTTCCAGAAGAGTTTGGGATTTTATTTTGCCAAGTACCGTAAGTTTAAAAAAATGTAAGTAGACATATTTTTCACAAAATATAGAAACGATCCTGAAATTTGTATAGAACCATAAAAGACCCTGAATAGCCAAAGCAGTTTTCAGAAAGAAGGACAAAGCAGAAGACATCATACTCCCTGATTTCAAATTGTATTACAAAGCTGTAATAATCAAAATAATATAATATTGGCATAAAAACAGACACATAGACCATTGGAACAGAACAGAGAGTCCAGAAATAAACTCATGCAAAAATGGTCAATTATTGGGTGAGTCAATTATTGTTCAGTTTTTTCCATAAGATGGCTCTTGTAGCACTTAGTTGTCTTTAACTTCAGCTGGAACAGTTTTGTTAGATTGTATTTGACAGCCGTCATATCAGCGTGCATTTAAAAAAAGACTTATCAAAATTGGTCAATTTGTGTGCAGTCATTTTAATATTGAAGATGGAAGGAAAAAAGCAACATTTTCAGCATATTATGCTTTATTATTTCGAGATAGGTAGAAGTGCAACTGCAACGTGTTGGAAGTAACAAGTGTTGGTGAGGATCTGGAGATATGGGAACTCTTGTCCACTGTTGGTGGGAATGTAAATTAGTACAGCCACTTTTGAAAACAGTATGGAGTTTCCTCAAAAAATCAAAAGTAGAACTACCATGTGATTCTGCAGTTCTACTTCTGGATATTTATCCAAGGAAAACAAAAACACTAACTCAGGAAGATATCTACCCCCCCACTCCATGTTCATTGCAGCATTATTTACAGTAGACATGATTTGGAAGCAACCTAAGTGTTCACTGATAGATGAATGGATAAAGAAGATATGATAATACACATACACACATACACACGCAGTGGAATATTATCCAGCCATAAAAAAAGAATGAAATCTTGCCACTTGTGACAACATGGATGAACCTCGACAGCATTATGCTAGCTGAAATAAGACTGAGAAAGACAAATACTATATGGTCTCTCTCAAATAAGATATGTGGAATCTTAAAAAATAAATAAGAAACTAAGCTCACAGATACAGAGGACAGATTGGTGGTTGCCAGAGGTGGTGGGGGAAGTGGATGAACTGTTTTTATTTTTTTTAGTTTAAATAAATTGAATTCTTTTAAAAAGCAAACACAATTTGGGGGAGATCAGAGATTACCCTTTAAGAATAATGACAATAAAATAAGATAGAATTTAAAAATTGCACTCCCTCCTCCCAACCCACCTTCCCTCTCTCATTGCTTGATCTTTCTCTGTAGCATGTATTACAATCCAGTATAGTATATATTGTCTTTATTTACAGTCTGCCTTTCCCCAGCCTCCCCCGTCTTGACTATAAACTCCATGAAAACAGGGATTTTATAGCATCTTTTGTTTATTGCTACATACCCAGTACCTATATCAGAATCTAGTATGCAGTAGATCCTCAATAAATATTTGTTAAATGAATAGACAAAATTATAGCAACACATAAATACATTTACTGCTAACTATAGATATACCCATGTGTCAGGTGGTTGCCAGTGCAGCTTGAGAGATTGAAGCCAAATGGTGTTAATTTGAAAGGTTTCATAGAGAGGAGTCCTATATACAGTAAAGGCAGCGTGTAGTAAAAGCTTATCAAAAACATAAAGACAAAATGACTGATGGATGTGAAGTAAAGTAGCTAATCTGGAAACAGTTGATATCAGTTGACCATTTATTGGACCAAATTACTAAATCCATATATACCATCAGGCATTAAAATTAAGTTCTACCAAAACTACCAAAACTACAGCAGCAACAAAGGAAGTAGCTATATTTGACGTAAAGTTAAATATTTTCGTATAATTTATAATACCAAGTACCATTTATCAAGTGCCTTTTATGTAACTAATACTGTGATGAAAGATACCACATTAAATTTAATCTTCAGAACAACCAAGTGAGATAGATGTTTTTCTTGTTTTATGGATGGAAAACGAAACTGGTATTAACCCCAAGAGCTTAAATACCTTGCGTAAGGTCGCGCAACTAGTAAGTGGGGGTTCAGGCCCAGGTTTCTCTGACTCTAAAGTGTGTGCTTTTTCAACTTTGCTACATTGCTTGTCAAATCATTTTGTATTTCGGTAGGTTAAAATGAACCCCAGTTATCTTTAATTAGGTAACTGATGCACCAATTTGCCTGAAGAAGGATCGTAAGTGGATTTTTAAAGTTGCTAAATTTTGTTAATGGCATATGCCTGTCTTATGTGAGTAAATCTTGAGGTCACTGTGTCAAGAAATATTGGGATGCCTACTGTTGTAAGTAGGGTCATATGTAAATATATTCTTTGTAGTTTCTTTACTGCAGTGAAGTAGCAGTTGATGAAGTTGTATTTTGTTGTGTTGTGTTTCTTTGAAGAGGATTTCAGTTCCAACTGTTTAACTTGCTGTTAGGTGTTTGTTCAAAAACTAATTTTCACCCTTTGTCCTAGATTCAGTGCTGACTGTACCTCTGTCTCAAAATGCATCTTATACAAACGTTGAGGTGAAAAACAAGTTATGTTCAGTGTTTACAGTATGAGACAAAAACGTATAGCTGTAGCTTTTATAAAGGTTTTCAACCACAAATGTTAGAACTCAAAAGATATTCTAGTTAACTTTCAGTTTCCTAAGAGCCACTTAATAGGATTTAGCCATTTAATAGGACAGAGCAACCATTTGAAGACATTGCAGAAGAATTAGACAGCTGCTGTTAGTGTTGGCAAATTTTGAAAGAGCATGGTTTTATTTTCCAGTTTTAAATAACCATACAGTATGTGATGATCTTGATAATTCAAAAATGTCTCTGTAGATATCTTATCTAAACAAGGATAATCTGTGGCCTTCAGATTGACCTGCAGTAGTTGCAGTTTCTCTGAGCATATGATTCTAAGCAAATGGAGGCAAAATTCTTGACCCTGAAATCTATTTTAGTGAATTTTAGCACTGATCTTACTATCCTGGATTGCAACAAATTCATGTGGACCTGCAGTAGGTTTCTGGTAGCTAATGGGTGTGCTGTCTTTTCTGCTTTTCCCTTGCCCTAAGGTAGCATCCTACATTTTTGTGTGTCTCTGACGTTCAGTAATGAATCCTGCTGGTAATCTTAAGAATTTTCAGATGCGTTTAGATTAACTTTGAGCAGGATGAAGATTTTAACTGTTCTTTTGGGACTTAACTTGTCTCATTTTCTTCCTCTTAGCTGATACTCCTCCTCCTGCATATATGCCACCAGATGATCAGATGGGTCAAGATAATTCCCAGCCCATGGATACAAGCAATAATTTGATTCCTCAGATTATGCCCAGTATATCCAGCAGAGGTAAGAGAAATAAAATACTTCGTTGTTGCTCTTTTTTTTTTTAACTTTTTAGCGACTTTTAACAACCAGCTTTATTGAGGTGCAGTAATTTATTTTTTAAATTTAATTTTATTTTTTATACAGCAGGTTCTTATAAGTTATCTATTTTATACATATTAGTGTATACACATGTCAATCCCAATCTCCCAGTTCATCCCACCCCCCGCCGCTTTCCCCACTTGGTGTCCATACGTTTGTTCTCTACATCTGTGTCTCAATTTCTGCCCTGCAAACCGATTCATCTGTACCATTTTTCTAGGTTCCACATACATGCGATAATATACGATATTTGTTTTTCTCTTTCTGACTTACTTCACTCTGTATAACAGTCTCTAGATCCATCCACGTCTCTACAAATTACCCAATTTCGTTCCTTTTTATGGCTGAGTAATATTCCATTGTATATATGTACCACATCTTTATCCATTCGTCTGTCGATTGGGATTTAGGTTGCTTCCATGACCTGGCTATTGTAAATAGTGCTGCAATGAACATTGGGGTGCATGTGTCTTTTTGAATTATGGTTTTCTCTGGGTATATGCCCAGTAGTGGGATTGCTGGGTCATATGGTAATTCTATTTTTAGTTTTTTAAGGAACCTCCATACTGTTCTCCATAGTGGCTGTATCAATTTACATTCCCACCAACAGTGCAAGAGGGTTCCCTTTTCTCCACACCCTCTCCAGCATTTGTTGTTTGTAGATTTTCTGATGATGCCCATTCTAACTGGTGTGAGGTGATACCTCATTGTAGTTTTGATTTGCATTTCTCTAATAATTAGTGATGTTGAGCAGCTTTTCATGTGCTTCTTGGCCACCTGTATGTCTTCTTTTTTTTATTATTTTTTAAATTAAAAAATTTTTTTAACATCTTTACTGCAGTATAATTGCTTTACAATGGTGTGTTAGTTTCTGCTTTATAACAAAGTGTATCAGCTATACATATACATATATCCCCATATCCCCTCCTCTTGTGTCTCCCTCCCTCCCTCTCTCCCTATCCCACCCCTCTAGGTGGTCACAAAGCCCCGAGCTGATCTCCCTGTGCTATGTGGCTGCTTCCCACTAGCTATCTATCTTACATTTGGTAGTATATATAAGTCTATGCCACTCTCTCACTCTGTCCCAGCTTACCCTTCCCCCTCCGCTTGTCCTCAAGTCCATTCTTTATGTCTGCGTCTTTATTCCTGACCTGCCCCTAGGTTCTTCAGAACCTTTTTATTTTTAATTCCATATATATGTGTTAGCATACTATATTTGTTTTTCTCTTTCTGACTTATTTCACTCTGTATGACAGACTCTAGGTCCATCCACCTCACTACAAATAATTCAATTTCGTTTCTTTTTTTGGCTGAGTAATATTCCATTGTATATATGTGCCACATCTTCTTTATACATTTATCTGTCAATGGACACTTCCATGTCCTGGCTGTCGTAAATAGAGCTGCAGTGAACATTGTGGTACATGACTCTTTGAATTATGGTTTTCTCAGTGTATATGTCCAGTAGTGGGATTGCTGGGTCGTATGGTAGTTGTATTTTTAGTTTCTTAAGGAACCTCCATACTGTTCTCCATAGTGGTTATATCAATTTACATTCCCACCAACAGTGCAAGAGGGTTCCCTTTTCTCCACACCCTCTCCAGCATTTATTGTTTGTAGATATTTTGATGATGGCCATTCTGACTGGTGTGAGGTGATAACCTCACTGTAGTTTTGATTTGCATTTCTCTAATAATTAGTGTTGTTGAACATTCTTTCATGTGTTTGTTGGCAGTCTGTATATCTTCTTTGGAGAAATGTCTATTTAGGTCTTCTGCCCATTTTTGGATTGGGTTGTTTGGTTTTTGGATATTGAGCTGCATGAGCTGCTTATGTATTTTGGAGATTAATCCTTTGTCAGCTGCTTCATTTGCAAATATTTTCTCCCATTCTGAGGGTTGTCTTTTCATCTTGTTTATGGTTTCCTTTGCTGTGCAAGACCTTTTAAGTTTCATTAGGTCCCATTTGTTTATTTTTGTTTTTATTTCCATTTCTCTAAGAGGTGAGTCAGAAAGGATCTTGTTGTGATTTATGTCATAGAGTGTTCTGCCGATGTTTTCCTCTAAGAGTTTTAGTGTCTGGCCTTACATTTAGGTCTTTAATCCATTTTGAGTTTATTTTTGTGTATTGTGTTAGGGAGTGTTCTAATTTCATTCTTTTACATGTAGCTGTCCAGTTTTCCCAGCACCACTTATTGAAGAGGCTGTCTTTTCTCCATTATATATTCTTCCCTCCTTTATCAGAAATAAGGTGACCATATGTATGTGGGTTTATCTCTGGGCTTTCTGTCCTGTTCAGTTGATCTGTATTTCTGTTTTTGTGCCAGTACCATACTCTCTTGATTACTGTGGCTTTGTAGTATAGGTGGAAGTCAGGGAGCCTGATTCCTCCAGCTCCATTTTTCTTTCTCAAGATTGCTTTGGCTATTTGGGGTCTTTTGTGTTTCCATACAGATTGTGAAATTTTTGTTCTAGTTCTGTGAAAAATGCCATTGGTAGTTTGATAGGGATTGCATTGAATCTGTAGATTGCTTTGGGTGGTAGAGTCATTTTCACAATGTTGATTCTTCCAATCCAAGAACATGGTATATCTCTCCATCTGTTTATATCATCTTTAATATCTTTCATCAGTGTCTTATTGATTCCTTCTAGTGTATTTTTCATTTCAGTTATTGTAATGTTCATCTCTGTTTGTTTGTTCTTTAATTCTTCTAGGTCTTTCATCTTCTCATCTTTGCCTCTATTCTTTTTCCCAGGTCCTGGATCATCTTCACTATCATTATTCTGAATTCTTTCTCTGGAAGGTTGCCTATCTCCACTTCATTTAGTTGTTTTTCTGGGGTTTTATCTTGTTCCTTCATCTGGTACAGAGTGTTTGCCTTTTCATCTTGTCTGTCTTTCTGTGAATGTGGTTTTTGTTCCACAGGCTGCGGAACTGTAGTTCTTCTTGCTTCTGCTGTCTGCCTTCTGGTGGATGAGGCTATCTAAGAGGCTTGTGCAAGCTTCCTGATGGGAGGGACTGGTGGTGGGTAGAGCTGGGTGTTGCTCTAGTGGGCAGAGCTCAGTAACACTTTAATCTTCTTGTCTACTGATGGGTGGGGCTGGGTTCCCTCCCTGTTGGTTGTTTGGCCTGAGGCGACCCAACACTGGAGCCTACCTGGGTGTTTGGTGGGGCTAATGACAGACTCTGGGAGGGCTCACACCAAGGAGTACTTCCCAGAACTTCTGCTGCCAGTGTCCTTGTCCTCACGGTGAGGCACAGCCACCCCCGCCTCTGCAGGAGACCCTGCAACACTAGCAGGTAGGTCTGGTTCAGTCTCATATGGGGTCACTGCTCCTTCCCCGGGTCCTGATGCACACACTACTTTGTGTGTCCTCCAAGAGTGGAGTCTGTTTCCCCCAGTCCTGTCAAAGTCCTGCAATCAAATCCCACTAGCCATCAAAGTCTGAATCTCTAGGAATTCCTCCTCCTGTTGCCGGACCCCCAGGTTGGGAAGCCTGACATGGGGCTCAGAACCTTCACTCCAGTGGGTGGACTTCTGTGGTATAAGTGTTTTCCAGTTTGTGAGTCACCTACCCAGGAGTTATGGGATTTGATTTTACTGTGATTGCGCCCCACCTACTGTTTCATTGTGGCTTCTCCTTTGTCTTTGGATGTGGGGTATCTTTTTTGGTGAATTCCAGTGTCTTCCTGTCAATGATTGTTCAGCAGTTAGTTGTGATTCTGGTGCTCTCGCAAGAGGGAGTGAGCGCATGTCCTTCTACTCCGCCATCTTGAGCCAGTAATAATTTATATACCATAAAATTTATCCATTTTAACTGTATGAGTTGATGATTTTTAGTAAATGTGTAAAGTTTTATACCATCACCACAATCTAGTTTTGGAACATTTTCATAACCCTTTAAAAATATCCCTTGTGCCTATTTGCAGTCTATCCCCAGCTCCAGAACCTTCTAATCTGTTTTCTGTACCTGTAGATTTGCCTTTTCCGAACTTTTCTAATACATAGAATCACAAAATGCGTTGTTTTCAAGATTCATCCATGTTGCACCATGTATCAATAATGTTCTTTTTTATTGCTGAACAGTGTTTTATTTTATGGATAAACCACATTTTGTTTACCCATTTATCTGTCGATGGACATTTGAATTGTTTCTAGTTTTTGACTAGCATGAACAATGCTGTAATCAACATTTGCAGATAGGTCTTTGTTTTTATTTTTGTGCGTCACAGGGTAAATTTAAGTATTTACGAGAAACTACCAAATTACTGTAAAGTGAGAGCACCATTTTACATTTTTACCATTACCATATGAGGGTTCTAGTTTCTCCATATCCTCCTAAGACTTGTTATTATTTATCTTTTTGATTATAGTTATTCTGATGGGTGTGAAGTGGTGTCTCATTTGTTTTAATTTGTATTTCCCTAATGAGTAATGATTTTGGACATTTTTAATGTACCTAGCCATTCATGTATCTTCTTTGGCTTATTTAAATCTTTTGCCTTATTTTTTTAATTGGGTTGTTTGTCTTATTGTTGAGTTGTAAGAGTGCTGTATATATTTTAGATAGAAGTCCTTTGTCTTGTTATTGAGTTTTAAGAGTTCTGTAAATATTTTGAATAGAAGTCCTTTATCAGATATGTGATTTGCAAATATTTTCTCTCAATCTGTGGATTGTCTTTTCATTTTCTTAATAGCGTCTTTTGAAGCACAAAAGTTTTTAATTTTGATGAAGTTATCAATTTTTTTCTGGATTATGCTTTTGGTGTTACATCTAAAAAAATCTATGTCTATCCCAAGGTCATAGAAATTATTCTCCTGTGTGTTCTCCTAGAAGTTCTTTAGCTCTTATATTTAGGTCTGTGATTCATTTTGAGTTAAGGTTTTTGTATGTTAACGGTCTAAATTCATCTTTGCGCAAGTAGATATCCAGTTGGTTCTAGCACTGTTTGTTGAGAAGAGTATCATTTCTCCACTGAATTGTCTTGGCATCTTTTTCAGAAATCAGTTGACTATAAACTTAAGAGTTTATTTCAGGACTCTCAATTTTGTTCATTGATCTGTATGTCTATACTCACCATCTTGATTACTAAAGTTTTATAGTAAGTTTTGAAAACAAGAAGTGTTAGTCCTCCAACTTTGTTCTTCTTTTTAAAAGTTGTTTGGCGATTCTGCATTCTTTGCATATTTTCATATCATTTTAGTATCAGTTTGTCAATTTCTGTCCCCTACCAAAACTCTTCCTTGGACTATGATAGAGGTCACATTGACTCTTTAAATCAACTTGGGGAGGTTGCTGTCCTCTTCTAGTACAAAGACATGGAATGTCTCTCTTTTCTTTTCTTTTTAAATTTATTGCTAAGTGTGTGGAAGAATTTTTTAATTTCGAGTTTGGATTCTTCATTGGTAGATAGAAATAAAATTGATTGGCTGAAGGCAGTCAAAAGGCACAAACTTCCAGTTATAAGATAAAGAAGTACTAGGGATATAACGTACAACATAAGTGTGGCTAACACTGCTGTATGTTATATATGAAGCTGTTAAGAGAGTAAATCCTAGGAGTTCTCATCACTAGGAAAACGTTTTTTTCTGTTTCTTTAATTTTGTGTCTGTATGAGATGATGGGTGTTCACTAAATTTATTGTGATAATTGTTTCATGATGTAAGACAAATCATTATGCTGTATACCTTAAACTTATACAGTGCCATATGTCAATTGTATCTCAGTAAAACTGTATGAAGAAGACTTAAGAAAAAGACTTGCATCACCTGCATCTTTAATTGCTTTGCCAGTTTGAGCTGTAATTTTAGACATAATTTTTGCTACAAGATTTAAAATATAAGAGCATTTTAACCACTCTAAAATTTAGAAATAGGAACTTGAGACAAATTAGATTTTTCTAATAGAAATGTTCTGAGCCTTAAGCCCCAAAGGAGAGTAAGGAAACCAATTAACTTTAATTTAAATAATCATGTCTTAAGTAGTGAATGAACCAAGTTCTATTGTTAAAGAACAACTGTATTAAATCCCTGAAAGGTTAGTTTCAAAATGGCATTAATGCAGTGGTTTCAGGTCTAACTAATGAAATAAATTTCTATTGGTCACTATAAAAAAAATGTTTTTTTAATTAAAAACATACAGTTGATTTTTGTATATTAATCTTGTAACCTGAAGCCTTCATTCATTCAATAAATGAATGCTGAATTCATTTATTAGTTCTAGTGGTAGGTTTTTTGTGTGTGCATATGTGGATTCCTTAAGGTCTTTTAAATATAGGAGCATGTCATCCATGAATAAAGAATAGTATTTTTTTTTCCTATCCAATCTGAATGCGCTTAACTTCTCCTTCTCTCTTATTATTAAAGGGCATATATGAAAAACCTATAGCTATCATAATTAATGATAAAAAACTGAATTACTTTCCACCTATAATTGGGAGTAAGACAATGATGTCGGCTTTTATTACTTCTGTTCAGTATTGTTCTAGAGAGTCTAGCCAGCAAACTGTTAGTTCTCTTCTATTCCTAGATTGAGAATTTTTATCATGAATGAATGTTGGATTTTGTCAAAAGCTTTTTCTGCATCTACTGAGATGATCATGTGAGTTTTTTGTTCTTTTTTTCTAGTAATAAGGTGTATTACATGAATTGATTTTCTGATGTTCAACCAACCTTGTATTCCTAGGATAAGACCCATGTGGTCATGGTGTATAATCCTTTTTTATATATTGCTTGGTTAGGTTTACTAATATTTTGTTGAGTATTTTTGCTTGTATATTCATGAGGGATATTGGTCTGTAATTTTCTTGTGATGTCTTTGTTTGGTATTGCTGTCAGGTAATAATGGCCTCACGGAATGAGTTGGGAAGTGTTCCGTCCTATTTTTGGAAGAGTTTTTGAAGTATTAGTATTATTTCTTCTTTAAATATGTGGTAGAGTTTACCAGTGAAGCCATTTCGGCTTGGACTTCTATTTGTGGGAAGATTTTAAATAATCGATTCAGTTTCTTTAGTTATTATATTGGTCTATTCAGAGTTTGTTTTTTCTTGAGTCAATTTTGGTAATTTGTGTCTTTCTGGGAATTTGTCCATTTCATCTAAATTATCTAAGTTGACATAAAGTTTTTTGTAGCCTTTATAATCTCTCTAATTTCTGTAGGAGTTGGTAGTGATGTGTTAATTCCTGATTTTGATAGTTTGTGTCATGTTCTTTTTTTCTTGTTGGTTTAGTTAAGGGCTTGCCAATTTTGTTTATCTTTTTTTTTTTTTTTTTTTTTTTTTTTTTTTTGGGGCCCAGCCGCTCCGTGGTATGTGGGATCTTCCCGGACCGGGGCACGAACCCGTGTCCCCTGCATCGGCAGGCAGACTCTCAACCACTGCGCCACCAGGGAAGCCCTTTATCTTTTGAATGACAACTTTTCCCTCTTCCATTGAATTCCACTCTAATCTTTATTTCCTTCATTTTTCTTGCTTTGAAGAATGCAAGTTTACTTTTAGTTTACTTTTCTTTTTATAGTTTCTGAATCTTACATTATTAATTTGAGTTGTTTCTTTTCTAATATGGGTGTTAAAAACTATTTCTTTCCCTCTAATCACAGCTTTAACTGCATTCCATAAATTTTTATGTTTGTTTGTCTTTATTTTTATTCAGTTGAAAATATTTTAAAATTTCTGTTGTGGTCTCTTCTTTGACCCATGGGTTATTTAGTAGCATGTTAATCAATTTCCAAATATTTCAAGATTTCCCAAATTTCTTTTTGTTGTTGATTCCTAATTTAATTCTATTGTGTGCTTTGAACATATTTGGTATGATTTCAGTTGTTTAAATTTGTTGAGACTTGTTTTATGCTGGTTTTTGTATAGCCTGTGACCTAAGAATGGTTTCTAGATTATTAAAGAATTGTTAAGAAGAAGAAGAATATATGACAGATAGTATGTGGCCTGCAAAACCTAAGGTATTGCATCCCACTTGGTCAGGGTGTATAATCCTTTTTGTATGTTGCTGGATTTGCCCATTTGGGTGGGTAGAAAAGGTTTGCCAACCCTTGGCAAAACATATAGTCTCTTTTAGACAATACTCCATGTGCCTTTGAAAAAATTGTATATTCTGATGTCGTAGGGTGTCATAGGATCTCTGGATTTCAGTTAGATGAAGTTGGTCAGTAGTGTTCAGATCATCTGTATCCTTGCTTATTTTCTTTCTAATTGTTCTATCAATTATTGAGAGTGGGAGATTGAAGTCCCCAGCTACTACTGTTGAATTATTTATTTCTACTTCTAGTTCTGTTAGTTTTTGCTTCTTGTACTTTGGGGGCTCTGTTGTGTACAATTCAGTAGCATTGAGTACATCCACAGTATTCAGCAAACCATCACTCCTATCCATTTGCAGAACTTTTTCATCATTTCAAATGGAACTCTGTACCTATTAAATAATGACTCCCCATTCCCCCTCACCTTACCCCCTTGGTAACTACCATTCTATAATTTACATTAGGATTCATTTTTTGTATTAACATTCTTTGGGTTGTAACAAATGAATAATGACATGTAGCCATCATTATAGTATCATATAGAATAGTTTCACTTCCCTAAAAATCCTCTGTGCTCTGCCTGTTCATCCCTCCCTCTCTCCTAACCCCTGGCAACCACTGATCTTTTTATTGTCTCCATAGTTTTGCCTTTTTCAGATGTCTTGTAATTGGAATCTTACAGTATGTAGCCTTTTCAGATTGGCTTCTTCACTTAGTAATATACATTTAAGTCCCGCACCAACCATGTCTTTTCATGGCTTGATAGCTCATTTCTTTTTAGTGTTGAATAATATTCCGTTGTCTGGTGTACCACAGTTTATTTATCCATTCACCTCTTGAAGGATATCTTGGTTGCTTTCAAGTTTTAGCAGTTATGAATAAAGCTTCTATAAACATCTCTCTGCAGTTTTTGTGTGGACATAAGTTTTTGACTCCTTTAGGTAAATACCGAGGAACACATTTGCTGGATTGTATGGTAAAAGTTTGTTTAGTTTTGTAAGAGGTCAACAGACTGTCTTCCAAAGTGGCTGTACCATTTTACATTCTCACCAGCAGTGAATGAGAGTTTCTGTTGCTCCTCATCTTCACCAGCATTTGGTGTTGTCAGTGCTTTGGATTTTGGTCATTCTAATGGTTGTGTAGTAGTGTCTCTTTGCAATTTTAATTTGCATTTTCCTGATGACATGTAATGTGGAGCATCTTTTTATATGTTTATTTGCCATGTGTATATCTTCTTCAGTGAGGTGTCTGTTCATGTCTTTGACCAGTTTTTCTCATTACCTTGTTCATTTTCTTGTTGAGTTTTAAGAGTTCTTTGTATATTTTGTGTAACAGTCCTTTACCAAATATGTCTTTTGCAAATATATTTTCCCATTCTGTGGCTTGTCTACTCATTCTTTTGATGGTGCCTTGGTGTTGTATCTAAAAAGCCATCACCGTATTCAGCGTCATCTAGATATTCTCCTCTGCTATCTTCTAGAGTTTTATAGTTTTGTATCATAGGTCTGTGATCCATTTTTGAGGTAATTTTCATGAATAGTGTAAGACATTGTGTCTAGATTCATTTTTTTGCCTGTGAATGTCAGTTGTTCTTATACCATTTGTTGGAAAGACTATCTTGTATCTGTTATTGGGGAAGTAACCAAGATCCTTCATCAAAGATCAGTTAACTATATTTATGTGGATCTATTTCTGGGCTCTCTATTCTGTTCCTTTGATCTCTGTTCTTTTGCCAATACCACACTGTCTTGATTCCTACAGCTTTATAGTGAGTCTTTAAGTTGGATAGTGTTAGTCTTCCAGTTTTGTTTTTCAATATTGTGTTGGCTGTTCTGGGTCTTTTGCCTCCTCATGTAAACTTTAGGATCAGTTTATCAATATCCACAAGATGATTTGTTGGGATTTTTATTGGGATTTCATGACTCTGTAGATCATGTTGGGAAGAGCTGACATCTTAAGAATATAGAGGCTTCCTATACATGAGCATGGACTATATCTCTGTTTAGTTTTTCTTTGAATTCTTTCTTTAGAGTTTCATTGTTTCCTCATATAGATTTTATATCTATTTTGTTTGGTTTTTACCTAAATATTTCATTTTTTGAGTGCTGATATAAATGGTAATGAATTTTTAATTTCAAATTCTACTTGTTCATTGCTGGTGTAGGAAAGTGATTGCCTTTAGTATATTAACCTTACAACTTGCAGCCTTGCTATAAGTGCTTATCAGTTCTGGGAGTCTTTTGGTCAGTCATTTCAGATTTTCTGCATAGACAATCTTGTCATTTGAGAACAGACAGTTTTATGTCTTCCTTCTCAATCTGTATACCTTTTATTTCCTTTTCTTGTCTTAGTGCCTTAGCTAGGATTTCCAGTGTGTTGTTGTAAAGGAGTGGTGAGCACATCCTTGCCTTGTTACTGATCTTAGCAGAAAAGCTTCTAGTTTTTCACCATTAAGTATGAGGTTAGCTGTAAGTTTTTTGTAAATGTTCTTTATCTCAAGTTGAAGAAGTTCCCCTCTATTCCTAGTTTGCTAAGAGCCTTACTTAGTTTTTTAGTTCAAATTTTTGTTTAAAATAATTTTACAGATACTGGTATTGTTAAGTCTTTCAGTTTGCTGAAACAGATGTTTTTCATCTCAAATTTAAACCTGGATTAGATTCTGCTAGAAAAATAACTTAAAATGTGATGTTGCCTATCCGTGTATATGTATAATTTTGAAAATTGTTATGATCAAGGCATTTCTGATGATTGTTTTTTTGAAAACAAACATACAAACAGACTGAAAGTCAGGAAGGACAGTGAGACTTAAGTGAAATATCTGAAAGTTTTCTTTTTTATATAGTGCTTGGGGTGGGTTAAAGGAAACACAGAGTCTGGAGTTTCTGATAATCATTAAACATTTTTTCTGTCTGATTTGTTCACAGATGTTCAGCCTGTTGCCTATGAAGAGCCCAAACATTGGTGTTCAATTGTTTACTATGAATTAAACAATCGTGTTGGGGAAGCTTTTCATGCATCTTCTACTAGTGTGTTAGTAGATGGATTCACAGACCCTTCAAATAACAAAAGTAGATTTTGCTTGGGATTGTTGTCAAATGTTAATCGTAATTCAACAATTGAAAACACCAGGCGACATATTGGAAAAGGTAATTTTGTCATTTTCCTACATTCAGTTGAATTCAGTCATTTGTTGTGCTTGCTATGTAGTCTGCATTGTGTAAGGCTCTGGGGCATACAAAGAAGCTTAAGGCATGGTCCTGCCCTCAAGTTGGAGATGTTGAAGAATGTATTAAGACAGACTTCTTTTCTTTATCCTACCTATTTTTTCTTCATAGTACTTAGGGTCTGAAATCATACTATTCTGTGTTTATTTGTTTAATTTTCAGTCTTTTTGACTGAAATACAAGCTGTACAGAAATTTGCGTTGTTCACAACAATATCTTCAGCAACTAGAATGCTGCCTGGCTCATAGTACATACACAAGAAATATTTGTAGAATATATGAATGCTAGTGAAGGATTAAAAATTTAAAATTATGATATTTGTGGAATATTTTGGGTTGATGACTTGAAAGGATTTCCATTATGTTAGAGGAGCAGGGTTACTGGCAGGAAATCCAATTTGAATGACGTAAGTCTTCAATGGCTTCACTGCCACTTCTCCCACCTTTTAAATTCAGGTAACAGCGTTTTATTTATAATTCATCCTATAAGATAGTTGCCACAGCAAACAAGGAACTTTTCACATTGCAGTGAAATGTCTCATGCATCAAGTGATCAGAAAGGAAACCTATCCCAGGTAGAGCTGTGTGCCTCTCTTTTAAGAAGTTTTGTTTTTACCACTTCCTACTTTTTGCTTCTTTGACTTGAGAAAGTCTTGGTCCAAATTAGTAACAAAAGGTAAATAACTTTAATTGTAATATGATTTCTTATACAAGAGATTCAGAAAAATATTATGTCCAAAAATAAGTTGGAAAGAAAGTTTCCATTCTTTTTTGACTGAACTGTCAACTTGCCATGATTTTTTTAGGTAAAATGCCTCACTTCTATGCATTGATTTTTCATTCTGCAGTAGAATAATTTAAGAGAAATCTACTTGGTGAATTCTTAAATTCTAGAATCATTTTCCTCTTTTTTCCCAGTATACAGTTCTAGGATCCTTCCTTCCACGGCTCATTTTTATTTGCCCAGAAGCAAAACTAGTTTTTAATGTCATAGCCTGAAACCAGTCAGTGACTCACATGTGTGTACTATGATGGTCTTTTTAGTACTATTTGCAGTAGGGAAAAGTTGGGAACAACTTCAGCTCTAGCTATATAATTTGAATTTTGAAATATTGAACATTCATATATTATTTATATATATTTTAAATACCCAAAACATTTTTTTTAAAGGAAAGTAAAATACATCTGCCATTTAAAGGCTTTTCCTATGACCTGAAATTACATATGTGACTTAGCCTTTTTTTTTTTTTTTTAAATGCTGCAGACCTTTCCATTAGCAAAAAGAGGGCAAAACTTTTTGCCAGACAACTATTCGTGATAGTTGATAGCACTAAGAATTCCTTTGAAAGGACTCATCATAAGGTGCTTTTTGGGGATTTTTTTTTTGCCATTGCTTTCTTTCATAGAGATGATAAATGATTGCTGGAAAAGGAAAAAAAAAAACCCTGACTGCAGACCTATTAGCAAAAAGAGTGCAAAACTTTTTGCCAGACAACTATTCGTGATAGTTGATAGCACTAAGAATTCCTTTGAAAGGACTCATCATAAGGTGCTTTTTGGGGATTTTTTTTTTGCCATTGCTTTCTTTCATAGAGATGATAAATGATTGCTGGAAAAGGAAAAAAAAAAACCCTGAGAACTGATAACCTAATATGCTGCCAACCTGAGGCTTAAGTCTTAGTTATTTGAGGATCATTTTAGATTTAGGCACATTAACCTCTTGATTATCTTTGGCAGCATAAGGCCATCTAGTGGTAGCTTCTGTCTGAAGACTTGCTATAGTGTAGTAGTTATTCTTGGTTGCACCTCATACAACTTCGATTTCATTATACTGCTTTGTTAAGTTTACTCTTGTAATGCCTGTCTTTTTAAGGTGTTCATCTGTACTATGTTGGTGGAGAGGTGTATGCAGAGTGCCTCAGTGACAGCAGCATATTTGTACAGAGTAGGAACTGCAACTTTCATCATGGCTTTCATCCTACCACTGTTTGTAAGATTCCCAGCAGCTGCAGCCTCAAAATTTTTAACAATCAGGAGTTTGCCCAGCTTCTGGCTCAGTCTGTCAACCATGGATTTGAGGCAGTATATGAGCTTACCAAAATGTGTACCATTCGAATGAGTTTTGTCAAGGTGAGTGGGTTGTGACCTGTAGCTTAATTTGAGTCACTGTAAATATGTATATTATATGTCTGTAGGTTATAATTTTAAAAAGTTTTTGTTAAATGAAAGGTAGTAACTATTTTTTACCTGATTTAATAGGTTTTTAAATAAAAATTTTGAATTTATAACTTAAACCACATGATTGGTCTAAGATTTTATTTTATAATCCAGACATTATAAAGTGCTCAATATTGATATTGATATTGAATAGGGACTGAGTTTATAAAAGAATTTCAGTTAAAGGCTAAATTGCTAGAAAGCATTTAATATTAAAATTGCTTTTTAAGTTCCTTAGCTTCAGCAGTTTCAATCATTATTGGATCCCATTAGGTTGATGTAAAGAATTCTTTACCATACTAAAATTATTTTCCTTGTTTTAAGCTCTGTTATTAAGGATTTGAAAAGTTCAAAGAACCTTTCGAATTTTTCTTTTGCTCTTGGCCTAATTTTATTGGTATTCCAAATGATGGTGCATAAGCAAAATTTAGAAAGAATTTTGGTGTTATATTTCAGCAACCTGTCCTGTACCTGCTTGTTCCTTAAGGATTCAGCCAAAGAAGAGCAATTGTCAAATGCTCTGTGTACGTTTTTTTTCTTTTTGGCCCACAGCCCCACAACCCAGTATTTTCTTGCTATAGGCTTTGTTATAGGCCTGTTTATGCAGCAGTTTATCAGTAGCCCTGAAGGCATTTCCCTTGCCTTCTATAGAAACATGGCTTTTACATATTCAATTTAGTCTCCCAATCCACCCTCATCACAGCTGCTTACTTTTCCTGGGCCAGGACTACTGTAAGCAGTAAAGCAGAGAGCTAGTTAAATTCAGGCAAATAGAAGTGAAAAACTTCTGTTTTACTCTTTGGAGTTTTAGGCTAAAGTGGTCCAGCTCAATTCATCCCAGTAATTTCCCATCTTAAAGGATAATGATATGTGACTACCACTTTAATTACATGTGTATGCATTGATCAGATTTACAATGCCTTATCTGATGTTTAAAAAAAACCCTGAAAATCAAAAACTTTTTGTTTACAAAATCTGATGTGAACTTACATGAGGCTATATTTGAGTGTTATTTATCCCATTAAGAGAGAATATAGCTCACTGCAGAAATATTAATATTTTAATTATGAGGTATTTTACCATTAACTTCCTAAAAGTTAAAAAAAAAAAGAATTCTGAAACATATCTTGTTCCAAGGGTTTTTATTAAGGGATTATATATTATTATAATGATGCAGCTATTGTGTTGCTTTTAATTTCATGGTGAATGCTAAGATTGGTTTTGTGATAGTTTTTCCTTTAGGTATGTCTGTATATCTCTACTGTTAAAGTTTATTTTTGTTAGTGTGTTGAAATTGGTTTCGACTGGTTGACAATTTAAAAAGTGGCTCGCCATGTTATCTGTTCATTTTCATAGGGCTGGGGAGCAGAATATCACCGGCAAGATGTTACCAGCACCCCATGTTGGATTGAGATTCATCTTCATGGGCCTCTTCAGTGGCTGGATAAAGTCCTCACTCAGATGGGCTCCCCTCTAAACCCCATTTCTTCTGTTTCATAGTGTAGAAGTATTCTTTTTCAGTTATATTATTAGTGGACTTGTTTTAATTTTAGGGAAAATTTCAGTACAGATACTGTGAGCTTACATGGAAAACAGATATTACAGCTTATTTTTTTTCTACATAATTGTGACCAATACATTTGTTTTTGTGATGAATCAACATCTGTCTGTATTCATGTTCATGTGATTAACTCTCAAAAGTGTTGTGAAAGATGCAGAGTGAGTATTGTGCCCCCGTTCAGAAGTTTGGCATTGATCTTAAACTGGAACATACTTTTGCCTTATTGTCCCAGCAATTTTTTTATTTGTTAAATTTTTTTGGAAAAGTAATACATCACATAATGAAAATTGTAACAGTATAAGAAGGTGTTCAATGAGAGTCTTCCGTTCTATTCTTGATTCTCCAGAAGCTGTACTTTTACCAGTTTCTTAGTCCTACCAACTTTAAAAAAGTGTAATTCATTGTTTTATAAAAGCATATGGTAGGGGCTTAAAGGAAACTATAAAAAAAAAGTCTTTTATTTGAAGGAACACTATGCACTGCTCTAACAGGTAGTGTTCAGTAAAAGCCAAGTGATAGTTTTCTAAGTGACATAAAATTTACATTTAATACAGCTAAATGTTTGTCAGTGTATTGTGACTTCACTCAATATTATCTTTTGTAAAATATTTCCTTTTTTTAAAAAAACTTACTGCAAACAACGGATCTCCAGTGTATGTCATTTACTCAAATCTGTCATAAGTACTACTTTATAGCTAGTGACAGTGCATGCATGGCCTTGTTCAGTTGTGTTTGCTGCTTTTGGCCAATGTTGCAAGAACTCTAATTTTGACATGCATTAATCTTTTATTTTGCACTTTGATGGGTGATAGTTTTTAGAGTAACCTTTTGTGAAACACACTCAAGTGACTTGGACTACATGTTCATCCTTGCTTCCTTGGTACCCCTTTTGTATTAAACACTGCAATTTATAGATTACAGTTATAGGAAGTTATGCTTTTTCTAGCTTTTGTTGTATTTTCAACCTAGATTATAAGACTGTTATTCTGTAGCTCCAATTGAAGATGCCTTTTTAATTCCCTGCAGGATGATATTAATGTTGGAAAATCATGTACTTCATCCCATTGCTCTTACTTGCGTCTGTTTCCCATGCAAGGACCTGTGTCCTGTAGCCGTAGGAGCCTCTTCAGTCTGGCCCCAAGGATGAGGCCACCTGTCTGATGCTTAAATGAATTGAGCTAGCTGATTTGAAAACATTCACATATCAAAGAATACAGAGTGTTCTCTGAGTTACCATGGGTGCTCTTTTTCCATTTTTTTTTTAGCACCTGTGTGGATACCAGTCTCCACAATCCTCAGAGAGGAAAGACATGAAAACTCTAAAATATTCATTTAATCAGTCATGCTTAAGGGCTTTGAGTAAAAGAGTCTTAACCTCTTTTTCTAGGGAGCAGTCAGATGGACACTTAGTTATGGCATGAAGAACAAATACATTATTTTGAAAAAAAAATCACCTAACTTACCTATTAGAAGAAGCTTATTTTCCAGTGCCTTTTAAAAATATGTGGAGCCATGTCAGTCTTCTGTTTAAAATGTTAGTTTCATTTGACTTTCTACTTTGCCCTTTGTGCTCTTATGAGGAAAAAAATGCATTTTTTTGAGGAAAGGAGAATGCAGTTCCTTTTGTTTTCCATAACATTATTTATTGCTTTTATAAAGTGCAGCCAATGGATGGTTTTAGTTCTCTCAGATGAAGTGCCATATGTGTTTCAGCTCACAGTCCTTTGCTAAGTAAAAGGAAACTTTCCGACAGTCACCTGAGCCTTAAACGTAAGTTTTACATGACGTGCATTCTCAATCTTCCAGAATTGTGTCAACCACACAAAAGAGGTTTATTTGCTTAGTGATAGAACTTAGCTATTTACATCATTCTTCTACTTAACAGGCTCGTGGCACAATCTTTGGAACAAATTTGTGGAATAACTACCTAGGTTGACTGGCAGATACATGTAATCAACTTCAGTGGGCTTGAACTGGTGGAAACTATTGAATTGTTTTATTGATGCTTACAGCTGAGTTAATTAAAAATTGTTTTTATTCATGTAACAGCCTTTAGAGTTAGCAAGATTTTATGTGATTGGCTTTCTCTGTGTTTTCTCTAAGGAGCTGTGTCTCGAATGACAGTACTGAAGCAATTAACTGGTAAGAGTTTCATATAGAAGTATAATTAAGCCTGTTGTATTTCCTAAAAGTTGTTAACTCCACATCCCTGAGTTTTATATGAAAACTTCATTCAATCCAGCTGGTCCTATAATTCCTGAGGATGCTCAGTACAGGAATGGATGGGAAATAAAAATTAGCCAGTGAGATTTAAAAAACTAAGTAAAATTCTACCAGTGAAAAAAGCACCTCTGAAAGAAACCATTTCTTAAAATTACATCTGAAAGAAACCATTTCATAAAATTACAGTTTTAAGCTTTCATTTAATCTCCAGAATGGTTTATAGTCAAATTTATGAAAACATCATCACAACCAGAAAAATCACATTTTATAGCATGTACAACATTTAAATAAATATATGCCAGCTGAAAAGACAGAGTCTGGGAATAATAAAATTACAACCAGTTTGGTAAATGCAAAAAGAGGAATAGAATCAAAATTAATCTCAGTAATGTATTAAAGCAACAAAAAGATACTGACTGGAAAAAATAATTTAAGAGGTGCATTTGACTAATATCTCTACATAATTACCTGGCTTACGTTATGGAATATAAACTAGTAGGCATGTTACTGATCTACTGAAGTGAACGTTTTTTCTTTAGAGAAAATTTAAGGAAGACATCAATCTAAATGTCAAATATATATATCAGACTATAAATCACTTTTTACATTTTCTTGTTATATAAGTAAACTATCAATATGATAATAGAATTGTGTGGGTTTCTGAGGTGAAATCCACAGTAAGATTACTGTCAATAGGTAGTTCAATAAGTTATACTTAATAGTACGGAAAGAAGGTGTAGCTATTTTATACTTTTCATAACATTTGAGAGTAAGACATTCTTTTAAGATATAAAATGATCAGTAAGTATTCAGATTTGGAATCTATTGTTAAGATAAGGACTGGGGCTCACATTATATAACCTTCAGTATTATCTTAGAGTACCTGTGGGAAACAGTTCCCCTGTAATAGTGCTCTTTTAAAGAAGAAAGTTTATGCAAAAATGAAATCATGCCAGTAGCAGAGAAACTCTAAATTCAAGTTTGATAGTACCTGTTTAAGTGTTGTATTTCTATTACAGAGAGCATCTAATATACCATTTTAGTTCCATTTCTTTATACTTTTTCTAGTTGCTTGCTTAATATTACTTTGGATCATTATTCTCCTACTTAAAATATATTAATATCTTTTATACTTTCTGAAGAAGGAAAAATCTTTTGATAATTATTAAATTCAGCTTCCAATGATGATTTAAATTTTGGACCTATTAACTTTTAAGAGGCTCAGAGCTCTTCCTTGTCTTATTAGTTAAATCCTCACTTAGTCTCTCTGGTAGGAATTATGAATGTGTGCCCTCATTATACCCATCAGCTAGATAAGCAAGAATCTTTTAAGTAAGGTAGTAGATAGCCTGCTGGTTTTAGAAGTGTTTGGTGATTTTTATTGGCAGGAGTTTTCCTGAGTATTGGTTTATGGGCATCTCCTCACATATTCAGTAACGCAGCTTTTTGGGTGGTAATCTCAGGTTTGATGCCTGTTTCAACCCCTGGAGAGTAGCTTTTTCCTCATTAAAACAGGTGGGACTGGGGAGGTTTACTTCTCACAGAGGTGCATGTATGGAGAGAGAATTTGAGGCATTTCTTCTACGTAAACAATTCTATTCAGTACCTGCTAAACAGAAACTTAGCTAGTTCTTTGTAATTCACTGGATTGAAGTTTAGCATGTCCTAATTACAAGAGGTAAGAGTATTTGTCAAGCCTTTGTTATATTGGATTTTTCATAATAGAAACTTCTCTTCTAAAATGCCGTTATTATGATTGAGGTGTTACCCTAAAATTGGATGATTTACAAAAACCAATGAGAAGGATTTTACATATCAAATTTTTTAAAAAATAAGAGCTTATGCTGTAATATTTGCTGGTAGCAATTGCTGTAAAACACGTGGTGAGTTGTTTTGTTGAAAAGATCTAGTCTCAGAGCAGGATTCTTCTGTTACTTATGACAGAGTGAAAAAGGTTTGTGTGGTTCTTGTCCAAATAATTCAGTTCTTAAAATTCCTAAATTTGTCATAAACCATTGTCCTTTAAGGATTTATTTGAAGATAACTGTTTTTTAAAAGTTTGA
Source organism: Lipotes vexillifer (assembly GCF_000442215.2). Classification (NCBI taxonomy): domain Eukaryota; kingdom Metazoa; phylum Chordata; class Mammalia; order Artiodactyla; family Lipotidae; genus Lipotes; species Lipotes vexillifer. The sequence continues at coordinate 4,234,663 of NW_006788200.1, forward strand.
AATTTTGTGTAGAGGTAGATTTTGTTTTACCCCGTTGATAGGTAGTACCTTCTTAATACTAGCTGGTGTTAGCTATAACAAAACTCCAGTGAGGCCAAACAGTCCCAAGTAAAGAAGAAGTCTGTTAGAGTCAGATTTTCCCCTCTAATACCATTGGAGATGATGTTGCTTTGATCTATTCATAAAGTATTTTAACTGTAGGGACTCTTGGAGATAATAGTTGGGCAAGTGCTTTTCTTTTCAATGTGGTTGGTTAAAGTTGCATTTTGAAAATCACTTATGTTAAAATTGGGTAGGACTGTAATCATGAAAACTGGGTATTTGTATGTAATCCTGTCCATGTTCTCTTAAAAAGATATTTCATATGCAGATGATACAGACCAAATCACTGGCTGCACTCTAGGTCTGCTTCTTACTTGTACTTGTTCTCCTTCTGTTTATGCTGTAGAAAATGAAATTCTAGCAACATGCTTCAATTCTGTTATCTTTTTGATACTTATAAAAATGTACTAGGTTTTACTATATTGTGCTTTTCAAAGCCATAACTCTTAAGAACTTTGTTTTTGGATATTGTTTGCTAATACTTTATTTTAATAAATCTCAAAATCTGCTTAATGTGTGTTTTTGTTTGTTTTGGGGGCTATTCTTTTTTGATTTAACATGTTTCATTGAGTGAAGTTATAAAAAAGGATGAGATTATCAGTTGCTGTGACCGGCTGTGTTATCTGTTTGTGCACTAGCAATAGAAATTGAATATACTAGGCCTTTCCACCCAGCATGAGGTTTCCTCAGAAGGATCAGTATGTTTCTATTCTGTTTATAAGAGAGTTGATGTGTTTTTCTTTGTTAGTTTGGCTTTGTTTTGAAAAAGGATTTGAATCTAGAGTCTGGGGTTTTTTAGTTTAACCACTAATTTCCCTTCCCTAGCTCTATCTAGAATTAGAGGTCTTGAGCAGATGATTGAGAGATAGAATAGTTGTTAGCAGAGCTGGCTTTGGAGTCTGCTTGCCTGCATTGGAGTCCTGGACCTCAGAGCTTCCTCAACTCTGTGCCCTTAGGCTTAACCACTCTGTGCCTCAGTTTCCTGATCTGTAAAGTAAAAGTCTACTCATAGGATTTGGGGGAAGATTAAATAAAGTAATACAAATATAGTACTTAGTGCCCACCACATCAGAACTCTTTTGTTATTATTATCATAACCATCATCTCTTACATTTCTGCTACTTCTTTGAATCAGAGGAATTATTTCTGATGCTACTTGACCTTAGTAGATTAATCCTTGATTACCTACATTGCGGATTAGCCTTGTTTTTCTTAATTTTCTCCTCTTAAAAGAAGTTCAAAATCACAGATTAGTTTTGTCATCCCCACCAAGTGCCTGCCTACTTTTACCACCTTCTGTGTTGTATATACAAGAAATACAAGCTTATTCTAATTAGAAGGGGATGGTGAAAATCCATGTGTCCCCACTAGAAAAACCCAAACTAAATATTTTAACCTGAAAGAATAAATATAAAAGCTCTTATTATTCTCTTTAGAGAAAAGGCTTCATCAAAAGAATCCGTATCTGCAAATTGCAAATCAGTTTCTTCTTATGCTTTTTTTTTTAAATTTCAAGTGTAAGGCATTTAGTAGCAAGTTCAGTGTTTTAGAAGCATATTTTAAAAACATTTGTTCTGGCAAAAGATTTCAGTGAACAGTGAGAGGTTGTGTTGGCTTCTCTCAGATTTAAGATAATTAGTTTTCAAATTGCCGTAGCCAAAACAGTTCAGGTGACAGGGATCAATTGTGACATCAACTTCAATTTTCTTTTAGACACGAGAACTCAGTGGGTAATGCTATTCCATATTACAGCAGTTTTGATGCAATTCATATTTTATAAATATTTGTAAGAAGGCTATCAGCGGGCTATAAGAAAGTATTGCCCCCCCCATTTAACATTTTAAATATTACTGTGTTTTTTGTTGTTGAATTTGTAAGCCTATCTTAATAAACTGACTTCTGTAAAAAAAAAAAAAAAAAGTCCTGTGTTCTTTCTGTCTAAATCACTTTTTGTGGTTGTATTTTAAAGGGGCGATAGGGAAAATATAAAGAAGAGTTTTTGGCACCTTGCTTAACTATCTCCATCTTAAAGTATGTTGCATGGGGGTGGAAGGAGGATTTAGGTTGGTGGTTAAGATTGTTATCAATATTGTTTCAAGTGGATGTGTGTTATAGTTGCTGTGAGGGGTGTTTCGTGAGGCAGTTTTTTGATGTTTGGGATGGATTTTGAAAGCCTTCTTACACTTTTTCTTAATCTCTTACCCCTTTCCTGTCACCTTTTATTTCATTTTAAATAATAGTTTTATCTGAGATAAATGCTGAGAATTTTAATAGTACAGAAAAGTATGAACTAAAAATCCCAAACCAATAGTGAACCACTAAACATCTGTGCATGTATCCTTCTTAACTATTCAGGTAGTCATTCTACATCAGTCCTTTCCTTTTTTTGACAAGAATTTAGCTGATTATGGGTGAAGCTATAGCTCCTTTTTTGAAAGGGTTCTAAGAGAAATTGGTTTGGCTCCAAAGTGTTTCTTGAATTCTGTATCCCCAAGAGAGGGTTGTCCTCTGAGCTGTCTCTTATTTTGTTGAATGGCAGACCTTTCCAAAACATATTACATCAAGCTTAGCTCTCTAGATATTTTAATGAGACTGCAAAAGTGACAGAAGAAGCCAATTGGGATTAATCTGGGAAGGCTTTCAGAAAGAAGGAAAATAAGACTTTGGAAAAGGAAGAGAAAGAAAAAAAAGTTTTTCATTCTCCATAGCATTTATCACCATCCAACATCCTACATGTTTTATTTCTCTACCCTGTTTATAGACTGTGTCATCTCATGGGAATGTAAGCTGTGGCCAGATATGTGTTCCCACTGCTAGAACAGTTTTTGATATATTGTAAGCAGTCGAATATTTGTTGAATGAATGAGAGTACTGAAACCAGATATGATTTTTTATACTAGAATTTAGCTTTAAATTATGTAATAAGACAATACTTAATTGAATGGATTGGAGCTGAGTACTTTATTAGATCTCTTTATTACCCACCTCATAGGAGAAGAAAGGGGGAAACTCAACTAAGAACATTCATATTTATTCTTTCTCTTTGAGCTTTTGGACCTTTGCCCCAAAGTTATCAGGCTCCTGGATTGTTGCTTAGAGAACCTACAAAATTAACAGGCAACTTGGAGCTTTAACCTGTTGACATTTAATATTTTCCCAGAGAATCGAAAGGGCACAGTTTCCTTGATGTATTTGAAAAGAGAAAATAACAACAACAAAAAGTGTGCTTTTTAGTTCATAGCTTACAGGGGCAGGGGCGGCAGTGTTAAGAACCCTGTAGTTTGATTTTAGTGCCCTGGTTTAGATTCCATAATATCGCCCCCAACTGTTGTGCCTGAGGGTCAGGCCCTTAACTGCATTCAGGTGGGGCACCCTAGCAGTGCCTTTGAGAAACAGAACAGTGACCTGTGTTTGTAGTTCAGAATAAAAGATTAATTTTGCTAAAGAGAGTGCGTGTGTGATTGTGGGGGGAGAAAAAGCAGAGGAGGGTTTGAAGGGCTATGCAGACATTAGTTAAGATTAATGGTAAACATTCCTTGGTTGTCTTTTCTTTACATAAAATTCTGTGAATTTTACAGAATTTGTTTAGGCCAAGTTAGTGATGGCAGTGAAGGTGAAGATGATGAATGCAAGCACAAACTCGTTATGTATGAACAGGGAGCCTGCAAAGATGATCTTCATATGAAAAGAAAGGTGCTGTCCTTTTACTGTCTGTTTAATAAACTGCTAGACGTTTACCATACCCATTTTCTCTCCTTAATCGTTGAACACCTCTGTCCAGCTACATACCACATTTCCCAGCCTCCCTTTCAGCTGTGGCCGGTCATGCGACTAAGCTCTGACCATTGGCATAATAGCAGAAATGATACATGTCATTTTGGCATAATGCTCCACAGAGGAACCCTCTTGCTTTTTCCCCCCTTCCCTGTGGCTAGAATGCAGATAGGATGGCAGGAACTAGAGTAGCCACCTCAAAGTGGACACGGGAGCCGAGGGACGAGGGTGACAGAGTTGTGCTACTCTTGGAAGGTTATGTGGAAAAGAAACTTGGAGGTGGGGAGTGAGTGCTCTTTGTTGTTAACAGTCAGGCTGTAACCTGGTGAGTCCTTACTTGCTTCTTCACTTACTCTCACCAGACCTTTATTGCGTGCTTACTGCAAGTCAGGCTTCAGGCTCAGCAGCAGAGCTGTCGCAGGGTGTCATTCCTGTCCTCATGGAAAGCGAAACTATAACATAGTTTAGTGGTTTCAGTCTCTATCTAGTTAGGGTTATTTGATCAGTTTTGGAGGGTGGAGGAGGGGCAGAAATGGAGAGTCAAGGAGACTTTAAAAAATAGGCTCTACTCCTGTTTTTCCGAATATCTGGATGTTTTTCTGGTCCTGCGTGAGCAGTATCAGGTTGTTTGTTCATTTGTTTAATATTTGAGGGCCTATTAGATGTCAGGCTGAGGATAAACTGAATAAAACAAAAATACTTTCAAGCATCTTTATTCCGGTTGATGGAGACACAAAATAAGCCAAAAAATATATAGGGTAGTGGTAAGTTCTAAGGAGAAAAAGTAGGAAAGGAAGATTTGAAATGTCAGGGGTGGGAGGAGGAAGGTGGCTGAAGGTTTAGATCCAGAAAGCAGAGACGGTCTCATTGCGAAGGAAATCTCTTATCAAAGTCCAAGAAGAGGTGAGGGAGTCGGTATGTGAAGTAGTGATTTAGTTGATTCTTAGTCAAGGCAATTCAGAAAGCATATGAATGACACGGTAAAGAACTCAGCTTCCCTGCAGGAAAAGGAGTAATTCAAGCAGAAATAGCCAAAGGTACAGACTTTTAAATTGCACGTTCTTTAGTCTCTGCAGGATACAGTAATAACTGAAGTGTTACATAGATGAAGACAAGAAATGTCAGTTGCTAACAACTTGGTGGATTACTGCCTCCAGGAAACAGGCCAGTTGGAGGCCCGATCAATGAGGAGCGTTCAACTCAATATTTCATCTGATGCAAGTTTAGTTTAAGGCAGCAAATCAAAGGTGAAGTGTTCAGATGAAGAACCCACAGGCAAGAGTTTACCTTAACCTCTAGCTGTCTTTCCATTATATTCCAGTCAACAAATACTTATTCAGCGTCTATTTTGTGCTTAACGCTATGCTGGGCCTTAGGAAAGCAGCAGTGAGCAGAGCAGGCACATGCTGTCCCTGACCTCATACAGCTTACACGGTAGTAAAGGGGAGACGTTAGGCCACGAACTACAACACAGTTACTTGATGGCTGCGGTAAGGGACCTGATCGGCGGCTGTGAATGAATGTAAGTGACCTCCTCTGAGAACTCAGGCAGATCCATTTTGAGGAAGAGATATCAAGACCTGAGAGATGAGGAGGCATTAGCTGGATGAAGGAGTGGGGACAAGCAGCTTAGGCAGAGAGGCTTTAGGGATCAACAGGCCGCTGTGTCTCGAGCCTGGTGTGCAAGAGGAGTGTGAGGGGATGAGGCTGGAGAGGTTGGTGGGGGCCAGAGGATGCTGCATCTTGTAGGTTAGAGTTTTGTTTTAAATCCTGAGAACAAGGAGAAGCCACTGGAGTGTAAGCTGGGGCTGGAGGCAGATACTGGGATTGGACGCATGCTTTGGAGAGAGGCAGAAGTGAATGCTGGGCTTTGAATTCAGGTCACGTTGGTGGAGATGGAGGGCAGTAGATGGAGCAGAGTGGTGTCTAGGATGGACTGCACATGGGAGGATGAAGAGGAGTTCAGGGTCAGGATGACCACCACGTGCTTTTTACTTTGGGCAACCAGATGATGGCTCAGTTTACTGAGATGGAGAAGACTGGAGGAAGGTCTAATTTACATGGAAAGGTGATGAATTCTAGTCACTGAGGGAAAGCAGTTGCTATTTTTGCTGCTGCAAACACTTCTGAAATGGTCATCCTGATGGCGAATAATAATGATAGCTCACATTCGAGCACTTACCACATGTCAAACATGAGCTGAACGCTTTACCACCAATGTCTCCCACAATGCTGAAAATCCCATGAGCCAGGTACTGTTATTGTCTCCATTTTACAGATGAGGAAGCAGGTTTTCGGAAATCAAGAAGCATGAGCATGGCACGGAGTGGATGGCCAAGGTCAGGTTTCCGGGCTCCAGGACTCTGGCTCTTGGTCTCTACATTATGCTGCTTCTCCTGGTTCCTGGCATCTTTAACCACTTCCCTAATTTCCACCCTATCCACCCTCTTACCCCCCATCAGAAGTGTGTTCTCAACCCTCTCGCCTGCCCCAGTGACCGGTTATGGAAGAGCAGCCCAAACACCTGTGTCATAGGTCCTATTCCTCAATTTAGCTTGCAGACCCAGCCCTTCCAAGGTAATTCCAAGATATCATGGGCTTGGTGGAAGAACAAAGGGCAGGAGGATGTGTGTGCATAGATCGATCTTCCTGATATCCATCTAAATGTCCAGTTACCGCATTATAGTCCACTTACCCTGCATATCAGCAGAAGACAGACATGAACTCAGCCACATCTTTTCCAGGGGAGAATCTGGGTCTAGGTCCCACATGACAAAGGACCCATTACTGCTCAACTAGTCTAACGCTAGCCTAGAGATGAGAATGAAATTATTTAGGGTCACAGTCCTGGCAAAAAGCAGAACTCTAGTCCAGGTCCTCATACTGACCCTGCTTGGTTTCTAGATTCCAGATCTACATGGCGCAATTCCTTAGGAATTTCTTCCAGAAGTATCTCTTCATTTGAAGAGGCCAAACCTTTGGCTTAGGTGGCTAAGACCACTGAAACCCTGTAGAGACATCAGAAAGATGGTTTCCAAGTTATGTCCATCTTAGCATTTTTTAGCTTTAACCTCTTGATGCATTGGGACAGTATTGTATTAAGGGATCCCAAGAGCCTCCTGGATCACTCTGGCTTCAACTGGTTCTGGTCCAGGAACTTCAGGTGACCTCTAAGCCAGAAGTCCACTGATAATCCCCCCCTCCCCCGCTCGCATTTTTTTGTGGTCACAATAGAGCTGTGGTGAGAGCACATCCTGTTTGTGGGTCAGCTTCTCCCCTCCGCAGTGCTGCCTCAAGCCTAAGGCTCAGTTACAATAACAGCTAATATTTGAGTGCTAGCATGTGACACTGATTATGTCATTTGACATTTAACCCTGTAGAGCTAGGTGATATAATACTCATTTCACAGATAAGGAAACAGGCTAGGATAGATTAAGTAATTTGCACAGGGTCACACAACCAGTGAGCAGTGGAGCTGGGGTTTAAAGCCAGACAGACTCCAGAGCTTGTGCTTCTGACCACTCTGCATACTGCCTTGAGATCTATCCATGGGGAGATGTGGAGGCGGAATACGCTGTCTCTACCTTAGTCTCTTACCCCTCACAGACCCCAGACTAAAGCTGGAGGGTCCCGCATATCAGCAGTGTGTGATTTCATTATGCCAGCCAGGGCTCTCATACCTCCTTAAAATTTATTCCATTTAGGGCTTCCCTGGTGGCGCAGTGGTTGAGAGTCCGCCTGCCGATGCAGGGGACACGGGTTCGTGCCCCGGTCTGGGAAGATCCCACATGCCGCGGAGCGGCTGGGCCCGTGAGCCGTGGCCGCTGAGCCTGCGCGTCTGGAGCCTGTGCTCCGCAACGGGAGAGGCCACGACAGTGAGAGGCCCGCGTACCGCAAAAAACAAAAACAAAAACAATTTATTCCGTTTAGTCTTTTCTGCAACCGAGGGTCACATGGATTAGCTGACTTACCATTACTATAGGCTAGAAAGGTTTGGTTACATTTCCAAAAACCAAACTGTTCTGTGAGGTTATCACAGAATTAGCTCCATTAGGGCTTGGTTGGTGTTAGCTCTCCAAGACATGGGTAATCAAGCCCAAGATGAACTGTCAGCTGCTCATCTCTGCTGCTTCATGGGATAGGAGCAGGAGGGGACCTTGGCATGGCTGAGGAGAAGTGGTGGTGAGGAGCCCTAGCCTGAGACTGGAGCCGTAGCAAGTCTTTTCCCAGCCTCAGCCGGGGTCCTTAGATGGGTTTCAGTGTCAACCCTCACAAAAAGTTTGTAGCACTGTGTGCCTGTATGCATTTTGCCTGACAGGCGTCCTTAGTATTCTTCAGATTCTCAAAATCGGAGTGACCCCTAAATGGTTTAAAACTACTCGATTAGATAATCTACCAAATTTCCTTTTAGTCAAACATTCTCTAAGCTCCAGTGTCCTAATGAGCCAGGTGACTCCTGAAACTTATAAACCACCATAAAGAATTCTCCCTAGAATTAGAGTAACTTTGAAAATGGTCAAGGTTATCACAGTTCTATTCCCTCTCAGGTTCTTTGAAATCTGCTCCTCCAAGCTGGGCTTATTCATCCATTGCTTTCCTGCTGTGTTTTCCACAGCTGGCCTTCCTATCTACCTTGGGCAGAAGTGCTGAGCAGCTGCCCCCATCGCCTGACCCTCAGGCCCTTACTTCACCAGGTGGTTCTGGTCCAGAAAAGGCTCCTGGAAGGGCTCAGGCCCAGAGAGGCTCTGAGAGCGACGGAGTGGATGCCAGGTGGGAGGAACCACCCCACAGGGAGGGTCTCCATGGAGCCCTATTAGAGGGAATTTTTTTTTTTTTTTTTTCCAGCAGATGAGGCAGCAATTCCTCTTTGAGACCCCCTCGGAAGACACTTGCCAGAGCAAGTAACTGACTGACCCTGGGGAGAGGTGGAGCTGGAGAGGAGCAAGCATCATTAAAACTGACCTGGGCCACAGCGAGGTGGGAGGCGCGCTGCGCTTGGGTCTCAGCCTCAGCTCAGGATCGCCCTGCCCTTCATCCCCCTTTCCCAAGTGGCGCAACCAATGACCAGAGCGTCGCCAGCACTGCGTC
>NW_006788200.1:4243636-4244096 GCF_000442215.2 Lipotes vexillifer
TCGGTGAGGTTTTATTGTAGAAATGCGGCCCCTGGAGATGGAGGACACTATTTCCTGACCACGGGGTGCTGCAGGTGGGACCCTGCGCCTCTAGACCGGCTTCCCCTTTGTGCGTGCGGGCAGAGAAACTGGGTCCTCAGACCCGGGCGGGACCCATTGAAACTCGATTCCCCTCCTTCCCCAGGGGACGAAGCTTCCGAGAGCCATCATTCCCAAGTCCGGCTGAGTTCACACTCAGATCCTAGTGGGACCCTCGGTGCCAAAGAGTGGGAGAGGTGGTAATAGCCGCAAGAAGACGGCTGCAGGGCCGGGGACTCCGGACAGGCAGCTCCGGGCTGGCTGCGCGCTCGGGTAGTTGCGCGCTCACAGCGCCTGCCCCTTGGGTATGCAAAGTAGGGAAGTCAGCGGGCGGCGAGAAAGGCTCCCTTGTCCGGGCAGGAGCGCCGTCCTGCAGGAAGGC
>NW_006788200.1:4244106-4245337 GCF_000442215.2 Lipotes vexillifer
CCCCCCAGCTGGGCCCGCTGTCCAGAGAAGAGAGAGTCCTCCAGGGAAGACAGAGTCCTCCAGGGAAGCAGAACCTTAATTCCCTGCGGCCACGAGGATCGGGACCTTCTACAGCCTCCTAACGCCTCCTACTCCCTTGACGCCCAGGGTGCTTCTCGAGGGCGGGAAGGGTGTTGGGGTCAGGGCGCAGTGTTGCCAGGGGCGTCAGGTGCACCCTGCCTGGCTCACACCGATGCTGGTGGCGAGACCGGCAGCGGGCGCCTGCCGGCGTGGCTGGCTCCGCCGCTACACCGGCCGCATCTTCCAGGGCGCGCGGGCGTCCCGCAGCGAGCGGTCGTGGGGCAGCGCGGCGAAGGCCGAGTGGCGCAGCTGGCAGCCGATGAAGAGGACGACGAGCGCCACGGAGAGCAGCAGCAGGAAGAAGAGCAGCAGGTAGGTAGGCAGGTCGGGCTTGGCGGCCGCGCCGTCCCGCATCCCGCGCGCGGTAGCTAGCTCCAGCGGCAAAGCGCCCTCCGCCTTGACCGTGGTTGCCAGGGCCAGCGCGCCGCCTACCGCCGCTTCGGGGCCGCCCGTGGCGTTGAACACGTCGCCGTACATGGCCCGCGGGGCCGCCGACCCCGGCCCGGCCGCCTCACTTCGCTTTGCGCCGCCCGGCGCCGCCTCGCGCTTCCATGGCGTGCCCTGCTCTTCCCGCTACGGGTGACTGACCGCGAGCCAGGTGCCTGCGGGGTCGCCCGAACCGCGGAGCCCCCGGGCCGCCGCCGCTCCGTAGCCAGCTGCGCTCAGCTGCCCTCCCCACCGTGGTGGACCCCACGGTTCGGAGCTGGACGGCTCGGTGCCCGCGACCCCCGGACTTTTCGGGTTTCTCGCCGTCGCAACCAGCTGTCCCGAATCAGCGACCCGGGTTTACGGCCGCCCTCTCAGCTCGGACTCCAGCTCCGGTGAGCTCCGGGCTCCGGGGCGCCCCTGGGCTACGGCGGCGGCGAAAGCTGAGTGGTGAGTGTGGCCACAGCTCGGGATCCCTGCTGGGGTCGCCGCCAGAAGCCGAGTGCACAGAGGGCGCAGACAGGGAGTCCTCCACGTCCTCCCGCGCTGCCGCTGCTGAGTCTCAGAGCAATTCTGCAGCCTCGAGTCCCTGTTGAGATGCCGGGTGTGCGGAGAACCTCTCTCGAGCAGGAGACTGAGCTCTGAGGCGCCCCGCGCGCTCAGGTCCAGGGCGGGGGTGGGGGGT
>NW_006788200.1:4245466-4252909 GCF_000442215.2 Lipotes vexillifer
AGTCCCTGGGGAGCGGCTGCGAACCAATGAGAGCGAGAGAGGACAGGTATGCACCTCCCCACCCCCCCAGCCGCGCCTGGCCTCACAGCACTCTTGGACAGAAGGACACACAGAGAGGGAGGGAGGAAAAACACAGGGTCATGGAAAGACAGACAGACAAAGAGACGATTACAGACCTGTGAATAGAGCACACGCAAAATAGAGACAATATGGACAGCCAACCGGTTCAGAGACCAGGCTCAGACAGGCATGGATACCTGTTTTTGTTCTCGTGGACATTCTCCTTCCAGGCACAGCCTGGTTGGCTCCGAGTCCCAAGACTGGGTAGTTTGGGGAGGGCAGGGAGGCCCTGGGTAAGGGCAGAGGGCTCCCAGACAAGCTGGGGCTGGTTCCGTGGGCCCTGGCTCCTCTCTAGCTGAGGGCACATGTGCTTTCCCACCATGAGCTCACTTTATCAGCGCCCTTGGCCTGTTCTGCTCAGGCACAGAGGGCAAGAGGAAGACGTGATGCTGGCAATGGCCCACCTGCCCTTGGCAGCCCTGGCAAAGGCTTGGTGGCCAGGACAGGGGTGAGCAGTCATCAGGACCAAGGGGTGTCTACTTTCCAGGAGTCCACACTCTTCACTTCCTTTGCTAAGTTTTCCAAGCTCCCCAGAATAGAATGGGAACCAGTGGCCTGGCCACCGCAGCCCCTGCACTCTTCAAGAAGCACTGACTTGCCCTGGACTGTCATGGTCTGGGACGAAGCTAAAGGAGGCAGTTGCCCTCAAAGTTCTGCAAGTGCAGGGTCAGGAGGGAGTGTGCCTCCTTCCATTTTGCATCCTGGGCACCTCAGTCCTCACCCTAGTCCTAGCTCTGAGACCCCCTACAGGGTCAGCCAAGGTCACAGCCTTGTCTCCCTCCCCCACACCTCCTTCCCCCATCAAGGGGTACAGGATGTGGGAGAGCTTGGTGAGCACCAGCTGCAGGAACCTATGGGAAGATGAGTTCGTTATTCGCCTCTTCCCCACTGCACCTCGCACCTGCCCACAGGCTTAACAAGAGCAAGCAAGGTGTGCAAGGCCATCCTCGGCCAGAGCACATTCCCACAAAGCCCAGCTCAGCCCAGGAGAAACACCTCTGCAAGCTCTGTGTATAACACTGAATTGTGGGCCTGTCCTGACCCTACAGAGAGTTTGACTGCTTGCTCAGTGAGGTGCAGAAATGCTCCGGAGACCCTCCTCAGTGTTTTCCTGAAGTTCCATGGACAAGGCCTGTGGGGAGCCTCCCTGAGCATGGGGGTGGGTGTGGGTGTGAGGTGGAGATCGGGACCTGGCAGGACTTAGCATGACCCCATCTGCCCACCTTGGTCCTGGGGCGCTGCCCAGTGTGCTCCAAGGGCATAGGGCCCTGAGCCGTGTGCCCGGCCGCTGCTTAGGCCAACTACTCATTTTCCGGATGGGAAAGCTGGCTCCGAGAGGGGCAAGGTTTATCCATGTTAGCACAGGACAGCCTCCACATAACAGTGATACAGCAGCCGTGGATGTGGGCTGCTCAGGCAAGGAGCAGAGTCCCTTTCTCTGAAGGCCTGAGCTATTTGGGATAGCATTTTACTCAGCCAGCAGGATCCCAGGGACATTATGTGAAACCGCAAGAAGCTTCCTCAGGGAAACTGTCAGCCAAGGGGAAAGGCAGCATGTGGATTGGATGGAGGGGATTTTATCCAGGTGAAGCCCCTGCTGTCAGTAACTCTCTGGGTCTTGGGTTTTTTCTTTGTTTTTTAAGGTACAAAACATTTAAAATTTTCTTTTTCATTAAAGATTGTGCCCATCTGAAATATATCAAATGAAGAAAAACATCAAAATATTTTTGGTTTGTAGCTTAGTTTGTGGTTTGGCCTGGAACTTCCTCCATAGGTTTGTGTGGGGAGTCATGGTGGCCCTGTTGAGCCCCCGCTTCCTCTCCACCCTGCTCATGAGGTCAGGTAAGACACCAGGCAGTGGCAGGAAGGCTGGGTGCCTCAGTTGGGAGGTCCTAAGTGGAATCTGGGCCGGGCCTCAGCCTTTTGGGCTATAAAGTAAGGGTTTATGGTAAGTGATTTGGGGTTCCAAAATTGTGCTGTGATCATCCAGGAAGTGGGCAAAGGGTAGGGGGTGTCTGCAGAGGGCTTGGTGTGGATGGAGGGTCGCTGCAGCTCCATTGCTCCTGGTGGGGCAGGGAAACCTCTGCACCTGGGGTCCCCGGCAATATGCATTCCTTCCTCAGAGCTGCTGCTTTTCATCGTCATTTTGCATTTTGCAGGCCTTGCAGCCTGTGAATGGAGGAACTGGGACTTGAACCCTGGGCACTGGGTTCCAGAGTCCGCACTGAACCACTACCGTGGGCCACCTCCAATTTAGAGCAGTTCTAGTAGCCACGGTTCACACCTCTTTCCATAGGCCAAGCACTTGCTGCTCACAGCAACCTGTGAGACAGACACGCTAGCACCTCCATTTTCCCAAGGAGGAAGCTGCAACCCCGAGAAGTGGTGTCACCTGCCAAGGTCACACGGCTGGGTCAGGGTGCTTGGCAGTCTGTTCTCATCTACTCAGTCTTAAGCTGCTTTTGCTAGTGAGAAACTTAACAGAGAGTGTGGTCAAACTGCCTTTCCTTTTGGTAAAGTTGGAGGAGGTATCTTGCCCTTTTAGGGGGTCCTTTGGTCCCAAAGTGGGAGGGCACTGTTTCTTTTCCAAAAGATGTTCGGAGAGGATGGTCACGTTCCCTGAACATCCCCAGGCAGGAAATTAAACAAGGCTGGTGCTGAGTAAATGCAGAGATGAAGTTTACACAGCTTTTTACACAAGCCAGAGCGACCTTCCATTAGGAAGCTTTGTGTACCCATACATTTACGTCTCGGGAAAGATTATAAAGGGGCTTGGAGGTTGGCTTTGACAGGCAGAGGTCACAGGGCTGGGATCCCTGCGGGACCTCTTCCCCATTATGTGGTCGCTGAGTGACACACGCTCCCTCCCTGCTGGCCTGTCTGCGGAGAGACCAAGAGAGGCGAGGCAAGGGTGCCTTTCCTGCTGCGATGGGGCCATTTGTTAGCTGTTAAATGGAAACTTGGGAGACTGTAAGCATTACAGCCCCAGGATTTCATAAACTGCTGCACCGGCCCTTGGTGCCTGGTAAAGCTATTTTTGTTTCTTCTGCTCACTAGGAGAATTATTATTAAAGCACTCAGCATCACCAAGAGGCTGGGGTGAAGATCACGGGTGAAGTGTTGCTGTCTGAGGTTGGAGTTCATTGCTGCTGGTGTTGGTTTCCCTGTGTACTGTGAGTATTCGACCACTGTGGAGTGGTTTCCGCATCCTCTGTGAATGCCAGTGATGCCCTTGCTGGCAGACTTTTATTTTAACCATCACCCTTGGCAATGTTTTTGTTTTGTTTCATTTGGGTTTGTGTGTGTTTTTTGTTTTGTGTTGTTTTGTTTGTTTTTGTTTTTGTTTGGTACAGATGGCTTTGGCAACCATAGTGATTTGTGACTGAAGGTTGCATTTTAGAATGTCCATTTTAAGAACTGAATAGCAAGTAGGCCAAGCCCAGGCTCTGAAATGAAGTGATTTTCCAAATGGAAGCAGACAGCAGTGGGTTTGGAGAATGGTCATGCCAGGGCTTTCGAGGGGTTGCAGTCTGGTTTGTGAAGCAGGAAAACTGGAGAAAGGATGGGGTATGAGGGAGAGACGGTTCTGGAAGGAAAGAGCTCACAAAAGGTCTCCAATCCCAGAAAGGGCGTCTCCACCTCTGTCCCCTGATCCCACGGGCCTGTGGGTCTCTTAAGGTCAGGGGGTGAGACGGAGAGTCAGTGACATGATTCATGGGCTGCCTGGGACCTGGATGTGCAGGCTGTGGGTGCTGGCTCTGACTCTGGTGATGGGGTGACTCTGGACATTTTTTGGACAAAGTCTCACTGGTTAGTGCCTCAACATCCTTCTCTTTGGTTTCACTGACATGTGACCTCGCCTGCCTTTCTGAGTCCCTCTAGCTGTGTGGCCTCCAGCCAAGTGGGTTCCAGTGACACAAGGCTTGCAGGCTGCTGAGACATATCGCCACCCCCAGCGCCATCACCTAGCCTCCTGTGGGAAGGACAGGGGTTTGCATGAAGGTGAACCTGCACTCCTGCTGCTGCCTGGGCCCGACCGGGTGTTCGGTGGAGCCAGAGTAGGGTCATTGCACACTAAGGAACAGGCCACTGCTCTGGCCAAGAGTGGGATGTAGGCTGAAGCTGGGATGGAGCCAGCATATGCCAAAAGGAACAGGACTGTTGTTTGAGATCAGTAGCCAGGCTCAGGGGTACCTGGCCTTCTGGCTGGGGCCCTCTGGCCCCTGTATCAAGGCAGGGGGTACCTGGCCTGTGAGGTTACACTTGGAGGGACACTGAGAGCCAGAGGGGATGCCTGGGGCCCAGAAGTGGTGTCCGGCAGCAAGGCAGGGTGGGGGTATATGTTCATTCAATTAAGAGGCCCCCCAACGCACCCCACCTGTGGCATGTCTGAGAGGTACTTCGTGCAAAGGTCTAGGACTTGGTGGTGAGGCCACAGGGCAAAGGAGCTCACTCAGGGAGAGCTGGCTCTTTTTGGATTGAATTGCCTAAGGTTTGGTATGCATACATCAAGTGGGATGCAAGATTATTTTAGATGGCACGTGGGTATGGCATTAAACATCATCGCATCACACGGTGCGAAAGTTAATGTCTCATAATCAGCTTTAATTATTCTGATGATGGCAAGAGGAAAAATCCAGTTTGGTCCTGTGTCAGTTTGGATCCTCTGAGAAGCACATGCAAGAGATTTACTGGTAGAAATGCCTGTTGAGGATAAAAGGTGTGGGAGCTGGAGTACACTGGGAGAGCCTCCAGGTAACAGCACGGGTCTGACACCTCTAAGAGGAGAGGGGTAGGAAGGACTTGGTAGGAGGCACCACAAGCTAAAAATGTCTCGTGCAGGCCAGTGGGTGGCCTGTCAGAAGAGCCCCGTCAGGCAGGATGTATGCAGCTGTGCGGAGTTGTGCTCAGAGGGTGGTCAAGAGTAGCATCATCTGTCCCCTGCTGGGGCTGCTGACCTTTCACACGGGGCTCTTGAGGCCTGAAGGAAGGGACAGCTGCCAGGGGTTGAAATCCTAGCCAGACTCACCTCTCCTCAGAAGCCCCCCTCCTCGCCCCCAGCCCCTGGTAACCTTTCCTCTCTGGCCTCGCCCCCACCACAGTCTCCAGCTATTTACTGATGGCTTTGACTGGGTGCCTCAGATTCAGAGTCTTCCAAGGGTGAGAGTTGCACCCTTGGGTTCTGAGTCTGGGCTAAGGCCAGAGCTATGGGTCTCAGCCAGACCCCCTCAAAGCCAGTGCTTTGTTTTTGTGGTCAGTGGTATAAAGTTCACGTGTGTCCTCTCATTGCCGTCGGCATTGCTGCGGGGGCTGCTACGGCCCAGGTGCTGACCCCCTGCCCTGCCCTGTGCTCTGTGGTCCATCCTTAGGGGCAGATGAAGGGTTTTGGTTTTTTTTTTTGCAGTACGTGGGCCTCTCACTGTTGTGGCCTCTCCCGTTGCAGAGCACAGGCTCCGGAGGCGCAGGCTCTGGACGCACAGGCTCAGCGGCCATGGCCCACGGGCCCACGGGCCCACGGGCCCACGGGCCCAGCCGCTCCACGGCATGTGGGATCTTCCCGGACCGGGGCACAAACCCGCGTCCCCTGCATCGGCAGGCGGACTCTCAACCACTGCACCACCAGGCAAGCCCCCAAATTAGGTTTTAAAGTAAATAATTATTTAGAATGAGAGAGAATCAAAATAAATGACAAATGAAAAAGCTGACCAAGATCCAAAGTACAGGAAAACAATCCAGACTGGCTTCTGGGGCCATACGATTCAAACCATAGTTCCCTTCCATCATCACATTCCTTGGTACCCGGTGTTTGGTGACAACTCCATATCTGGTCCCCCCTCTGACCCTGCACCTTCATGTCCTGACACCTGTGAGCTGAAGTGGTGGGAGGTCTCCTGGGATCCCCAGTGGAGGGCTGGCGGTACCTTACCTCTAAAGTAACTGGAAACCACTTAGTTACGTGCACTAACAGTTGGAGGAAACGTATCTCCAACTTGGCCTCCTCTCAGCTGGATTGCCCGAATTTCCATGTTCCCTTCAGCACCACCCAACCTGAGGAAAAGTGTGATGGGGGAATTTGTAGTGGAAAACAATAGTCTTAGCTGTTGCTTTTGCAAATTTTATAAACACATGACAGGTCAGTGTGAGCTGCGGGGCCCTGACGCTTAAGCTTCGTTGCCTCACCGTAAACCCAGCTGGATCCATCCTGAACATGTTCCTGTGCCAGAGGGAACCTGTTATCCTTAGGTCACTGTGCGAGTCAGAGACCTACAGTGGCTCCCACTGACCTTCCTAAAATGAAACTCATTCCCCTTGATTTTTATTCTGGTTGTAAAAGTAGTATTTGGTCATTACTGAGAAAATATAAACAAGGGTAAAGGAGACAATGGACGTCATCCTGGAGCAAACCCTGCAGGCAAGCAGTAACAATTTAGTTTCAGTCTTCCATCCTCTGCTAGGGGTTTGACAGGACATTGAGACGGGTTGGAATGTCCAGACGTCAGCACGTGGGCTCGCATTGTGCTCCCCCTTTCAGCCTGGCTGGTTATTCTAGCACGGGGAGTGACAGGATCCGGATCCTGGTCAGAGGCTACGAGCAGATGGGACCATGGATGTGGGGACAGGCCAGAGAAAGGCCCCCTGACTGAAGCAGCAGCACATTGGTGCTAAAGAATGTGCTGATTCACACGAAGAAACCTGAGACAATGTCCTTTTTGCTCTGTCAGTTCTTCACAGGGAGGGAGGGACAAATATGCCCATGGCCTGATTCATGAGGAAATGTGATTATTTAAAAAAAAGTTTTAAGTGAGAGAACTGAAGCTGTCCTTTAAGTGGCATTTTAAAACCTAAATTAGAAACTACATTAGCATTGCCATTTGATGCTGAGGCACAAGAAATTTGACCTGTTCCTCCCCTGGGGCTCAGGCTCCCAGGTCAGAAGTTAGGGGGTCTCCATCTGAGAAGGTTTCTTCTGGAGAGTCATGCGTGGTCCCTGCACCTCAGTACTGCTGGGGAAGGGGCTTTTCCCACCACTCCCTAAGGAGGCTGCCTGCAGGCTCTCTCTGCTGGATGGGAGAAGTGGGCTGGGTGACTGGGAATCATCTGGCCCTTCTTTGAGAAAGCCTTTAAAATGACACTCCCCCAGATACAGTGTTGAGAGGATTTTCTCAACATCTCAACTGCAACCAAAGAGGAAAACAGGAAGATGCATGGGGGTGTTAAGGGCATTTGAGAAATGACAATCCCCCATCCAGCCCGGTGGGGTCCTGAGTTCACCGGCCCGGGCAAGTAAGGGAGTGTCCTGCACTGCCCCACAAGGGTTGCTGA
>NW_006788200.1:4252919-4297330 GCF_000442215.2 Lipotes vexillifer
GTAGTGTTCTCCAGGGACTGGGTCTGTTTCCCCTTATGGTACCCGTTCTCCCCCAACCCCTTCACAATCACCTGGGAGCTTTTAAAATGCAGGTTCTGTCTCAACCCTGAGATTTGAATCTAGCATTTGGAGCTGGGAGTGCACATGCGTGTTTGTGTGTTTGTGTGTTTGTGTGTGTGTGTGTGTGTGTGTGTGTGTGTGTGTGTGCGAGATATGTCCTCAAGCACTGACCAAGGTGTCCTCCTGCGTGCCCTGACACCTGTGATCCTTGCTTGCAGGCAGGCGGCAGTCAGACTGCCCAACATTAACTGCCTCAGGGAAGGCATGACAGATTTAACAAAGGAGTCAAATTACTGGTTTTTGAGTACCAAAAGTCTAGGCCTTGGTATAAAGTTCGGAACAAGACATGATGAGTAAGGGCAGGGCCGTGGCTGGCACATATGGCACCTGTGGGTGAATTGTGAGAAGGTACCTTTCTGCTTGCCAGGGCAAGGGCAGATTTTAGCCTCTGGTTGTGCCCTACCCCACAGCAGGCCACATTTGTGCAGTGCACACACTGCTCAACCTTATGTGGTAGCCCTTAGAAGAGATCTCCCTGATTTGGGGGCAGGGTTGGGAGGGAGGTGAGGAGAGGAGAGCCGGTGGGAAGACGAGGCGACCTTAGATGCTGGTGGGTCCCTGAGAAGGGAGCACAGGGTCTCTCTGCCTTGGAACAGAGAACAGAAATGCAGAGGGTTTTGGGGAACAGGTTGCAGAGGGAGATAATAGATAGCCTTCTTGGGTAGAGCCCTAGGGAGGCAGAAGCCCCCAGAGTGTGGATGGCTCCCCCAGCCCCACCGGGTGCGAGGTGGTAGAATAACTCCTGCAAGCTTAGCTCAGCATATGTGGAAGTGCCAGGGGAGGGGGCACAGCTAGCTTCCTCCGGCTCTACAGCGGTTGGGAGACAGAGGAGGGCTTCTGTGCCAGTGCTCCAAGGAGGCCATGAGAGTGGCAGGACGTGTCTGAGGACGTCTTTTGGATGGGAATGAGGGTCTGTGTAGCAGGGACTTGCAGGGCTGACCTTTCAGAAGCAGAGAGAACAGCGGTGGTGGACGCTGGTGCAGGGAGGACCACCCACCTTCAGTCCGCAGAATTTAGCTCAGGGCCAGGAGAGTAGGTGTGGGGACTCAGAACTGAGATTTCTACCACTTCAGGGGCAGGATCCTCACAGAAATCGACTCGTGGAAAAGTAACGGGACATTTCTTACCCACTTGAGGTTGTGGATTAAGACTGATAATATGCAAAGAAAACCATAAGTAAATACCTCCTAATAATGATCTCTGCATGGTAGGATTAAGGGCAATTTTCTTTTTCTCCTTTTTGAGCGCTGAGGTTTTTGAAAATTTTTCCAGTGACCATGTTTGCTTATTTAAATGAGAATAATAATGTTTTAAAAACTGTAATTTGCTTTTTTATCTCTCTCCCCTCTCTGGGGTCCTCGTTCCATCACGCTTCCTTCAGCCCCTCTGAGCCCCCTCCCTGCCCCAACCTGGCAGGCACTGGCTGAAGGTGGGGCTGGAGCCCAGGAAGGTAGCGGCCCTAGTCAGGAGTCCTGGAGTCACGATGACACCGACAACACCGTCACCAAGGACACTTTCCTGTCCTCTCTGCACCCACTTGAGAGGACAGCCAGGGTGGAAGAGATACTCTCATCATTTTTGGTGTTGGGGAGATTGTCTCTCCTCCCCCCACAGGTAAGAGGGTCTAGGCTGGGCTCTGCTGAGCCAGAGGGTGAGTGGGCTGGGCCTTTCCACTGTCCAGACTCCCAAATGACACCCTTTCCCAGAATCTGCTCCTCGGGCCCCTCAGAGCCCTTGCTCGAGAAGGCCCATGTGGGCCAGTCAGGCCATTTGGAGAGAAAGGGAGAGGATGAGAAGCCAGTGGGCCCCTTTAAGGCATCCCCGCCTGGGAGGGGGGCCCGGATGAAAATAGAGCCGTGGCAGGAGCAGGGCTTAGTGAGGTGGAGGGAGAAACGTGCTGATTATTAAAGACCGAATTACCTGGGTCTAATTACAAACACATTTTTTTTTTTTTTTTTTTTTTTTTTTTTTTTTTTCTGGTCTCTGTGGTTTTGTCCACCTGGAAGCCAAACTTCATTTTGGTCGATTGACTTCAAAAGCCCAGCCTCTCTTGTAAAGATGGCTCTGTCAGCAAGTACTATGGACCAGCCTCCACAAACACAGTCACCTGTGGTGATCCTTTTCTGAGTTTCAGTGTACAAAGGAAACCTTGATGTAAGCATGGACTCTTGCGTATTTTACTCTGCATAATCAAGACAAGAAACAAAGTAGTGCTAGTGTTAAAGTGATACAAGCTTTAGTAACAAACTCCCGAATCTCAGTGGCTTAACACCGTTCAAATTTATGTTCTTCCCTGGCAGTTCAAAATGGGTATTCCTGATGGATGGGCAGCTGTCCTCCATGAAGTGATGCAGGGGCCCAGCCTCCTTCCCTCTGCGGCTCTGTCATGATGGTTGCACAGGACAGGGAGGATCACATGGGCCAAGCCTAACATGAAAGCAGAGCAGCACCCCCCACACACACACTCACACTCAAACACCTTTAAGTAGCACATTTCTTCCTGATACACAACAGAAGTGGCTCAGATTCTATCACAAAGAGTCGGAAAGGGTGATAAAAATAAAAGATGGATCTCAGCCGTGTGTCTTTCCCCTCTCTCCCTCCCCCCCGCCCCAGTTAGTTGTGGTGGGAAGAGAAGTGGACCTCCTCCCAGCCCCCAACCAACTTGCTCTGCTCCTGGTGGGAGCTTGGAGCGTTCTCCCTGCCATTTCTGTTGGCAGAACCCGCCTGCATGGGGATGGAGGAGATGGCGGGATGAGGGGTCCCTCCCCGGTGATCCAATGCCAGGACATCCAGGAAGCTTGCTGTCCTCACTGGGGCAGGTTGTCTGCTCAGGGCTCTGCTCTCTGACTCCAGGTGAGCCCTCAGATCTCAGGACAGAGGCATCTCTCTGCCTGTGCCCCTGTGCAGGCATGACATTTCCTCACCTCCAAGAAACAGGACACCAAATCCAAACAAGGCCATCCCTGGAGAATGTTATTACCCCAGCCCCTGTTAGTGTTTCCGGTCCCTTTACTGTGTTTTCACTTCATAATGATGCTGTTTGATAATGGTTATGCAACATAGGATAGAGTGGGGTTGAACTGCCCATCCCTACTTTTTTTCTTAGTGCCTCCAATTCTTTATGCCCCATCTTTTCTACATGTCCAAATGTTACACCTCCTCCCAAAACTTCACCTTGGTGAAGACAAGAGAGCTAGCAAGAGCGCTGGACCATGAGTGCCCAGCAGTCAAGCAACTTGATAACTATACTGTTTGGCAAGGGGGCTTCTGTAGCAATGGTGTCCAAATACAGTGGACCCTCAGGAGCACCTTAAAATATAGATTCCTAGGCTCACTCCCTGTCTGGCAATCTATAGTATCAGCAAGTGTCCCTGGGGATTCTGAGGCAGGGAGTCCTAGGACTGCACTGAGAAATGCCCTGAAAGGCTTGTCCCTCCTGCCCCAGGCTGCCTCCCAGGACAGGGCTTCTACACATGTTGTCCAGCCAAAGGGCACCCCTCCCATTCACCTGTGTTCATGGGCACCCACCCTGCACCCAGTCCCGTTCACCAGGCTCAGGGGCCCCGGGGGTTGAACTTCCACTCAATGGGACCCTTGCGTCGCATAAGCTCTTTCTATGCAAAGAGGATAACAAATCCTGCCCTGCCCACCTGGCTGGGTGGTTGTTTTAATTAAGTGAGATAAGGGATTTGAAAGTGCTCTGAGAGCTGTAAGGCTGGGAATCGAAGGGAGGGTTATCTGTGCCCGCTAGGCAATGATTCACTGACTGTCTTGTGACATCGCCTCTGTACTGTCCACCACGCTTATTAAAAATCTCACAAATCTACTTAACCACTCCCAGCTGAGGGCTTGGCGTCGTTGACTGGCTGCATTCAGCTTGTTCAGCAAAGCCTGCCTCCTTCCACAAGATGGCCAGAGCGGTTTTGTTGGTTTCTGTCGGTGGACAGAAACAGGATTTCTTCCCAGGTGGAGCAAAGCTGACCTGGGTAGATGGGAACCCACACTGTGGCTTCATTAACACTTGCTGATTTGTGTTCTTGGGCTGTTGATTGAGGCCCCAAGAGTAAGTCATTCTCTTGGGGTGAATGGGTAAGATTCCTCTCCTCTGGTGGGGGGACCATGCTTCGGTTCCTTTGTTTGAGGTATCTACCGCTTGGGTGAGACGCCACCTCCAAACTTAGAGTCTTAAAACAACACTCTATTGTTTCCCGTGATTCCGTGGTTGACAGGCTTCAGCTGGGCGGTTCTGCTCCCGGTGGCTGACCCGCTGCCGAGCCTGCTCTCAGTTGGAAGCTTGGCTCCACTGGAAAGGACCAGAGGCTTCTCACGCTCCCAGGTTTCTCTCCACACGGCATCTGCACAGTGAGTTGTGCAGCCGAGCTTCTCCACAACGTAGCAGCCGCCTACCACGAGGACAAGCCCATGCTTACGGAGCCACTGCTGGTGCTCAGCTGGACCCCCCGAGTCACAGGACCAAGCCTAGCGTCCACGTGGGAGGGGAAGAAGCAAAGGCAGGCGACCCCAGAGGCATATGCGTCCTGGGGGCCCCTGACCTGCTAATTCCCCACAACCTCACTTTCTTTCTTGGGAAGTCACCGCCGTACATCATAGAAGAGGGCAGCAGCCAGGCTTGTGTTTACCCGCTCTCTTTCCACTGGCACCAGTGTTGCTGGGCTTGGAGGCCTGGGGTGTGACTTGGGGAAGTTCCAGAGACCCCCCTCCCCCCCGCTCCTATGCTCTGGGCCAACGGTGGCTTCTGTCCCTGGGCGACCACAGCCTGTACAGAGGAGACTCAGAGGCCTGGCAGGTAAGCAGTTTCTCTGTTACTTTCTGCAGTAGCACAGCTGCGCACTCATGCTGCCTCTTGCATGTCAGTTCCGGCCTTCTCTTTCTGGGGGTGGCCTCCAGAAAGGCCTGCGGGAGCCCCTGCACAGGCTCCGTGAAGATGGCGCCACAGACCTTGTCACGCTTCACATTTGCTTGGGTTGCCTCAGGTCTCTGCCGCCAGGGGACCCGTGTGACAGTGTGTGGGGGGCCCTGCCTCCTCTGGCTGGAGAGTGCTGGGAGCCAGATCCCATTCTCACCTCCAAAGCCCTCTCCTCATGTCTCTGACCAAGTGGTGGGCACCGGGGGTGACCAGCGGGGTCTTGGCGTGCCTCAGGTCTCTTCAGAGTTGCGGGCACCTGGCCCGGGACCCTGTGGGTAGATGTGCACCTGGGCTGTGTGGGGAGTGACAGTTCCCTTGGTTTCCTCACACATCTGGGCTTTTGTCTCAAACCTTCAGCTCCGTTTTCTGGAAGAGGTCCCTTCTGTTTCACCTCAGGCTGAATCTTTCATGTCATATGTATGTATGCAGGGAGAGGACAGACTGGAGGGTCTTTAAGAATCAGCAAAATGGTATTTCTACCCTTTGGGAGAAAAATTGAGGATGTGTCCAGAGTGACTAGAATACTGATCTGTACCAGCCTCTCGCTGCAGCCTCAGCACAATGGGAATCGCTCACCTCTGAGTCGCTGCCGCTCGCCTGGAGGCTCGGAAGTCCCAGGGTGCAGGAACACGTCCGTGTGTCTTTGGAGGGGGACATCATGAGACACTCTGGCCCCCCAGCCCCACGGCCTCTGCTGAGGCTCAGAATACACATTCTGTTCATGCTGCTTGTGACAGACAGTGATGATGCTGTGAGCATCTTTACGGGAAGACGTGTCTGAAAAAGCAGCTAGGCTCTCAGAACATTCACCTTCAGCCGGGCTCCTCAGGCCTTGGGGGCTTCTAATTTAGTTCTGCAGGCTGGGGAGCCACCAGAGGCTGTGGTTTGCTAGGGTGTCTGTCTTGTGATTGGAGCTGAGAGTGAAACCCTGGGGCTCTGTTGTATCCTTGAAGTGATCAGGGGTTGCTTCCTCCCTCGAGGAGACTGACCCAGCTCCGGTCTGGGGTGGTCACTGCTCCCCCAGAACCACCAGTCTGAAAACCCTATGAGTCACTGGTACAGCTGCTGGGATTCATGCTACTCTCAACCACCTAAGCTCACCGAAAGCAGCACGAGTCCCCCAAATCCAGTATTGAGTTGCATTGTTACTTATGTAAAGTCCACTTCACCAGCCCTGCACCTACAAGTAAGGCTACGTTTCCTATTTAGAGCAGGAACCTCATCAGCCAGAAATTGGTTATCCTCAAACTCTTTGCTGGTTATTTTGGGGGTTTCTGAGTGGTTAGCCCCCCAAACAAGGGTGATAACTGTAGTCACTACGCCCGCTGCCTTGTCCCGCTTTCTGCTTTGGCCCCCCTTGGTCTCCCCACTACTAACTGCCGGCAAAGCTGTTGAGAGGTGCCTCACTGGGGCCACTGTCCATCACAGACGTGCCCAGGGTGCCAATTCTGGGTCCTTCCAGAACTGGAGCCTGGGTGGATCGGGGAGAACAGTCCTCTCCCGGTCCTGAGCTGCACCCGTCACCTGGGCCCCAGAGCAGCCAGTACGTCCAGCGTCTTGTGGATTCACTCTTGAACAGTTTAACCAGCTTGATACCATCACCCACCGTGTCTTCTTTAGAGTCTCAAGAAGAATAACCCTGACAGTTTCTGGCCCTTGCTCCTCTAACTACAGAAATGCAAAACAGCCCCAGGGGGAGGATGGGGCAAATAAGTCCTGGAGTCATTTCTGTGTTCATCAGGATTCTGAGGATGTAAATGACACCCAGAAACTCAGTGGAAACTAGCATCAACAAACATGAGACTTTATTTGGCAGCAAAGCTGAGAAGGCTTCTGGAACAGTTCCTCAGATGTAGGAAGAGCTTCAGGAAGAAGGGCATCAGGAGTGAGAATGTGGTACAGCTCCCCTCTCCACCTTTCCTCTCTTCCCTCTCCCTCTTTTTTTCTCCTCTCCCCACTCCCCTCCGACCTTTACTTCTTCCCTCTCCTTAATTTCTCATCTGTGACCTCATTTGCAGACAGCCTGTCTGTGTGGCAGGGAGGGGTCTACTGGTGTCCCAGATTCACATTCCCCTGTGCAGCAACCCTACTGGAAAAAAAGATCTCTCTTTCTCAGTGTGCACATAGATAGCAATCTCAGGGCAGGCATGTGATCGCCCGGCTTGGGGTTGTGTTGGTTTCAGGGGCATGGGGTACTCTGGTAGGTTGTGTTGCGGTTGGGGTGAGATCTGTTTCCAGCCAAAGAGGGGTCATAGCCACTTCAAAGCCTGCACACCCGTGCCCTCCCCCACCCCACTCCTGCCTGCCCTGCCTTCCTCTGCTTTATCCACGAGCACACAGGGCCCCGGAGGTGCTTGGGGGGAAGCGGCACAGTTAGCAGTGCTATCTACCCTGTGAGTGTTGAGTCTGCACTCAGACACCTGAACGGGTCCTGGCACGCTTTTATTTGCATATACGAGGCCTTCTCTGGCCTTTTGTTTCCCCAGCGCACTGCTGGGACGGCAGGCCTCTGGCCTGGGAGCATGTGGGGTCAGTGCCACGGGACCCGCGGCCTCGTCTGTCAGTGGGCACAACTGATGGGCTCGTTGGGCCCAGTTATTCCTGATGCAGACACTCTGAGGATGTGGAATCCGCACTTTTTAATCGTACTGTAATGAGAGTGCCCTCCACACCTGTCCTGCTTGCTCCGGGGAGCCCCATCCTTCCCCCTCCTTCTCCTGCCTCCCTGGATGCCTACGGAGGGCGGCTGGGTGAGGACCTGGCCTTCCAGCAGTGGTCCCATCGCTATGGCCCTGAGCACTGTTCTCCACAGGCAGGGCCAGGCTGCCTTGGCCTCTCAGCTCTCAGGCCCTCCCCTCCATCCGTCTCCTGCCCCCTCTGAGGGAAGCAGGGCTGGGTAGGGGAGAGCCCTAGCTCCTCAAACACCGCTTCTCTCAAACGTTTTGATTCTTTCCTCAATCCTCTCTCTTCTTTAAAGACTCAGGCCTTTGGGAACCCAAGACCTAGACACCTTTCTTTTTTCCCTGCGTCTCTGTCATTTTTTCCCTGAGGTAAAGGGCCTGGGACATCCCTGTGGCTTGACCGCGGTGGGAAAGCAGAGGGAGAAACCCAGCTCATTTACCTAGAAAGAGCCAGCCAGGCAGCCTCTGCTCCGAGGCTGGGGAACCTCGGAAGCTTGCTGTGTCTGCAGAGAGGGTGGAAGGGGGTTTGCTGCCTGGTTAACCAGCCTGGGTTGATTGACGTCCGTGTGCTTCTCCTGGAGTCCCTTCTCGCTAGTAGATCACCCTTCAAGGGATAAGAGGAAGGGATGGGATAAACATAGAATGGGGCGTGGCCTGCCTGCCACAGCGGGATCAAAACTCCTAATTCCTGTCAGCCCCCCAGAGCCTCAGGCTCTACCCTTTACAGGAGCATTAATGAGTGCTTTCAGGAGTGACAGGCCGTGAGGCCGCTTATTTTTAACCAGACAAGGGAGGCTGAGCTCCTGAGTGGGACAAGGTGTCTCAGCCTCCCTGAAGCAAGCAGACCTGGAGGTGTCTGTCACGGGCTTCCCAGGCCTGCGGCCGCTGGGAAGAACATTTGCAGAGTCGCACCCAGGTTAGGGAATCTCCTTCGGCCTGGGCTGCTTTGGCCAGTGTTTTGTCTCCTGGGCCTCGTTGGGACGGAGGGAGGTGCTCTGTGATGGGCAGAGGAGGCCGGCTGTGCTTTCTCAAGTGTGTGAGCTCTCCTGCTTCAGAAATAGCTCTGGGTACTAATTGGGGTTTTTTGCCCAGGAAGTGTTACTAGGATCTGTCAGGTCCTACTAGGAACCGTCGGAAGGTGACAAGTCGCTGGAGACCTTGACGCTTAACCACTAGTTACCCAGAAACCTGGACAGGGCCGCCTCTCCAGAGCCCCACAGCACTGGGAGACAGGTTACAAGCATACACTAAAGTTACAGACTAAATAATGACTGTTGTGTAGAGGGCTGCAAGGGGACGGATCGGGTGCTTTGGGAAGTGTGAGTCTGGGCGGGGGGGCCTGGGCCCTTTCTCCTCCCCCTCTCTGTACTTGTGCCTTTCCCAGACTCTGTTCCTCTGTCTCCTGTTTCATCTCTCCAAGAACTGCTTTTCCCGCCTGGCTAATTCCACAGGAGCCAAGGAAATGGGGGAAAGTGAGGGAGGTTGTCAGTGCCTGGAAAACCACTAAGCGCCTGCCCCCGGCTCCAGGCTGACAGCTCTGCCAGCCCTCAGTCCCAAGCCCTCTCCAACAGCTTTCCATGAAACAGATGTCCCTCCCCGCCTCCACATCCCTCTGGCAGCCATGAATCCATTCCTGGACTACCGTCACCCCGCCTAGGTGTGGCAGCCAGAGCCTAACGGGCGCCGCTAGTTTTCGTTCCCAGTTTTCAGTTACTTGGTGGGACTTGTTTTCCTTTATCTCCTTTAGGGGCAAATTGGAGACTTGGGTTTGATAGGAAAAGGGCACCCCAGGATTTGAAAAATAGGGTTGCCAGCTGCCTCTGGTAGAAGGCAGATAGGGAAATTGAATAATGCATCTTAGAAATGTTTATTAGCGTTCTGATGACGATAAGTGAGGGATCTGAAAGGAAATCTTCCACAAGTGTTGGTCATTTGTCCCCTGGTTAGGGAGGCTGATGTGCTTTGTGGGAAGAGTAGTTGATTTATCCCCCACTGGACACATATGTGTCTCAAACCTGATACTTAGCAAGGGACTTGGGAAATTCTGCTGAAGGGATTCAGTCATCATCTGCAGGCTTTTGGGGGGTGGTGGTGGTGGAGCATGGATGAGCATTTGAGAAAAGCTGCAGGTATTCTCTCCATAACAACGCACCCTCACAAAGACAAGCTCACAACTCGATGGGCCCTTCAGGATTTGCAGGTTCTTTGAAATCCATCCGTGCACCCTCACATAGACCTCAGGTGAAAAACTCCTGGACCAGAATTTACATCTGTAAGGCCCCCTGCACATACATGTGCCCCCGATCCCTGTCGGATGCCTCTGCTTCCTTCTTGCTGAGCACTGGGTACTGGTGCCAGGAAGGCCTGGGTTGGAGTCACATTTCAGGGCAACTTCTCCAGTCACCCGTCTCGGCTGCCAAGGCCCAACAAATGTGGGCTTTTTTCCCCCTAGAAATGGGGAAGATTTGGCAAAACTGGGCCTGCGTTCCTTATGGCAACAATTAGCTGGGCTTGGTGTCTATGCCCGCTTTAGGTAGGGCGTGGCTGCCTGGGTTGTCATGGCCTCTTCCCGCCACCTCAATGCTGGGACCAATTCAGTTCTGTTTATCACCCCAGTTGATCTTCACTTTTCTTAGAGCAGAGTTAAGTAAACAGTTTTATCTCTGAAGATATACTGCATATCACAAAACACAAGTCTCCTCACACATATGCATATAGAAAACACTCATATACGCACATGTACACGCACATACCTGTTTGGCCCATCCAGGTTGTCTGCAAGGCATCTGAATTTGTGACCTGATCCTCTTCCTCCTCATAGGGTTGCTGTGAGGGTTCAGTGGACTGATGCATGCAGAGCCCTCAGCACAGTGCCTGGTACACAGCAAGTGCTCACTCAGCACATCCAGCTGGTGTTACTAGTAAGTGATCCTTGGGGCCCAGTGGCATCTCCTCTAGCCCGCTCAGAATGGGCGTTGCTCGGGACTGGGGCGCCCTCTGGTGGCTGCTCTCCCTACTCACACCTAGGCCCCGCCGGAAAGATTTTAGGCTCCTTTCATCAGGCTCCCCTTCCCCTGCCACTCAGGGGTAGAGCGGGAGAGGTGAGATGGGAGAAAATGTTCCGCTTCCCTCACCATTTCCTTTGCCTCCTTCCTGACCTTGGGGAGGTTGGGGTCACTAGGTCTGGAGACAGGAGGAGACGCTTGGAGGTGGGGGTCCTGGCTGCGTGACTCCCATGGGTGGTACCTGCCCCCTCCCACTTGCTCATTCTTCTCCCAGAGCAGCAGATGCCCAAGGCCACCTCCGGAGAGGACGCAGGACAACAGGAGGGCAGCGCATCCACAGAGGCTTCCCAGGCTGTTATGAGGTAATTTTATTTCCTTCCATTTCAGGTAAAAATAGTAAATACAAGATAATTTTAATAAAGGTAAAAATACATCATTTGGATTTTGTCGTTGTTCTCTGAACAGTGCTACCTACAGTACAATTTTTGATTTAGGATTTTTTAACCTTTTTTTTATATAAACAAATAGAGCGATTTTGCTAGTAGGCTATCTGTGTTCTCATCTGGCACTTAAGAATAGATCACAGGTCACCTCCCAGTTCCTTTGGATGTATGTGGGTGGCGGGGAGGGAGTGAGCAGGGCTGCATGGGATGAGGCATGATGGCCTCATGAGCCATGAGCCATCCGGGATGGCTTCCTGGATGCAGACAGCGCTGCAGTCCGTGTGCAGTGGGAGGGCACGAGTGTGCATCTGAGATGGCCTTTTCCTGCGCTGGTCACAGGGACATATGTCACTGTGACTGGCCTGGAGGTGTCACATGCATCGGGGGGGCACTTCCTCCCCTCCTCCTGTGGTCTAGTTTCTCACCCAACAGCCTAGATTCACAACAGTTCTGGGTCCAGGCAGGCCCCTGGGCTGCAGATGTCAGCAAGGCTGGTCAGGACAGAGCCAGTTGGTCCCCTTAGAGTCCTAGAGGAGTGGCCCAGGCCCCTCCCGACCAGGGCTGGTGGCCAGGGCATCCCACCTGGCCTTGGAATGCTGGTAGAAGTCACAGGTGCCCATGCAGGCTGTTAAATGTCTTTGCCTTTGTTCACCCTCAGGTGGTCTTTGTTTAAGTTCTTTCCAAACTTCTCGCTGAGCTGTTGGATGAGGTCTGCCAGCTCACCGGTAGCTTGAGATTTCTCTTCAAGAAGCTCGTAGCGCAGGCTGGAGATATCTTGCTTGATTTCCTTCAGTTCGCCTGCAAGGACAGATGAGATTTTGGTGAGATGAGCCTGCTGAAGGGGCTCATCCCATAGGCATTTGGGGCGTGCATCCTTCCCGCAGAATGTCAGGCTACTGGTCCAGCCCACCAAGGGTGGAGGTGAGGGGACAGGAGCTCCGTTTTGACCTAAATCCCACTCAGCTTCTACCGATGAAGGACCATTCATTCATCTGCTTAAGACCCCTCTCCCATTCCTGGTCCCGCTCTCCATTAGGGGTTTGAGGTAGATGGAAGAATCAGGATCAGGGCTGTGAACTGCTAACACCTATTTATCACGGTTGTTAGAATGCTGGTTTGGAGCCGTTAGAAGCAGATTTCAGGACTCTAAGCAGCACCCTTGTTAACTGAAACATTTTTTTCTCATTATGCTCCATGTTTTGTTCTGTCGTCTCAGGGAGGAGAAACTCCCAAGTGTCTGAGGGGATCAGCTCAGCACAGTGGCTGCGGCTGCGGAGCCAGGCCTCCTCGCAGGGGCAGGGTCTGTCCGCACCACGCAAGCAGCACCTCACCGGTGCACCACGGTAGGCCTGCCTTCTCCTCTTTCTCTAGCAAGGGACCACAGGTAGGGTCTTCTACTTCTTTCCACAGCGAACCTTGTGGTTAGAAATCCACATGGGCCTGGGCTGTGGGAATCTTCTTATTAAGCACAAAGGGGAGTCGAAAGGTTCTCTCCTGGTTTGAGAGATACTGGACTTGGCTCAAGTGTCACGTTAGCCATACCTGTGTTTTAAGTATGCCTTACACACAGAAGATGCAGAGGTCTTAAAGGTACAGTTTGGCCAGTTTTGACAAAGGCATACATCCCCTATTTTCTTTCCATGGGGGCTTTGTTGGGCCCCAGTTTCATGGTGTGATTCTAGTGGTGTGAACCTGGGCAGCCCCACCTTCTATGATCAGGTACATTCCCGTCAATCACGTTACACGCTGTGGGGAGCTGGCTGCCATGACACCCGGCAGTTTTGTATTTGAGCCCCAACGGTAGGGGTGGGTAGGTGGGCTGCTGCTCGGCTCCTAGACAGTGTCAGCCCCCGGGGCCATTCGGTCATTGCTGACCTTGAGGCCGCACTGTGGATGTCCCAGGATGAAGCAGAGGGTCACTAAATGACTAGGCTCCTTCGGGAGGCCCCTGGGGCCCTGGCAAGGGAGGGACTTCATACCTTTACTCTTGGAGGAGGCTCTTTCTAGGTAGCAAATACTTGTCCCAGGTGTCTCATGAAGATTAATTACCTGGTGTATGGTAATTTGCTTTTCGTTTAAGAGTAACTGCTTAAAATAGACTGGAAAATAACCCACACAGGGAAAATAATGTAGTTTGCAAACTTCAGTGTGCATCAGGATGACCTGGCATCCTTATCACGACGCAGACCCCCAGGCTATGCCGATTTATTAGGTCTCGGTGGGCTCTAGATCCGCATTTTTATCAAGTGCTTCTGAGGTGGGGGATTCTTTGAGAAACTGCTGGTTGGTAGCTTCTGAGAGCCAGGAAGTTAGACAGGACAGAGCTAGCTAGAACCGGAGCTGCCGCAGAATCTGAAAGAGGTGTACAGTCTGCTGCTGTCTGTATGTGTGCTCAGGGGATGAAGAATTCGGGGCCATCCTGAGCTCCAGGGACATGAGGCCGACTCATGGCAGCCGTGACTGCACAAGGCAGAACAACTGTTGTGAGCGGGGCTCCACACCCTGTTGCTGGTGCTGAGATGGAGGCGCTACACGCAAAGACTGGGGGGCGGCTTTAAGGTCAGAGCTAAGGGCAGCCCCAGCTGATGGTCAGCCAGGGGACAGAGACCTCAGTCCTACAACTCCGTGGACCTGAATTCTGCCAACAGCCCAATGAGCCTCCCCAGGGCCTCCAGACAGGGACGTAGCCCCACCGCCAACACCTTGACTTTAGCCTGGTGAGAACACGTCTGGCTTCCGCCCTACAGCAAATGGATCCAATCGCTTACCTTCATTGACTTCGTCATTTTCTCTATCCACCTGGGCCTTCAGGACATATCTTTTTATGAGCCGTTTCATGATTTTCTGAAATGTGAACATAAGGAAGGGATCAAATCAGCCCAGCTCCTGTGCTGTAGGTGTGAGTGCCTTCCCTCCTACAGGGCGCCTGTCAGCACTGGGGGTCCTCCCTTGTCTGATGCCTCACTTTCGAGGGGTGCCCTGCCTAGTGGGGAAGGTTCCAGTATCTCTGGATTCAATACCACCTGAGCCCGGGTTGTGAAAACAGGGTACTCTCAGTGGCAGAAGGCCCAGCCACGGAGAGAGATAGAATCACCTGAGATCCACGGGCACTGCTTGAGGGTCCTTAGGCCTGCCTCTACCCTGGCCTATGTGACCTTAGCCCATCATGCCCTCTTCTCGGGGCCTGAGCTCTGAAACACTTTCTTGTATTTGAACAACTGATGCGATCACGGGGCAGTAAGGAAATCTTAGCAGGCCAGCGCCGGTGGAGCTGCCTCCGTCAAGCTGCTGGGCAGGAGAGGAGGTTTGCTTAGCCCACAGTCAGGACCAGGTGCGGAGGACCAGTCCACTGTACTTTGGAAAATTCCTACCAGAGGCAGAGACAGATACAGCCTTGGGAGGGTTGGCCAAGATACCGCTTCCCTGAAGTCTCACCACATGCCCGACACTGTCACACTGTCAGTCACGCTGGAGGTCCCACTTATTATGCAGATTCTATAAGCCAAGGAGGCAGGAACACACAGTTAAGAGCCACCAAGAATAGAGCCAAGTGTAAGAAAGACTGCAGGCGGTGAACTTTGGATTTTGCCAGCTGGTCGGTCCAGGGTTACTGCGATATCGCAGGATTTAAAAATGTTCTGGTGGCCGAGCCTTCTGAATCTGTCGGAGCCAAGCAGCACCGTGAAGCGGGGGCTTCCCTGCTCCTCGGCATCCCTTCTGGTGACCGACTGGCCTGCTCACTCAGGACCGAGGGGACAGAGGTGGCATTTGCTAGCTTGAAGGGCCCCGAGTTCTGTCCCCAGCTTTGCTGTGTGAGGTCAAGCAGGTGGCTAAGTTCTCTCTGACTACCTGGGCTCAGGAAAAGCTTCTTGCAAGTAGAAGAGAAGTGAGCTGCCGGGATGCAGAGAGCTGGAGGATTGATCTCATTATTATCACCAACTGGTGGTCCCCTCAGGGACTTTAATGGTGACAGCCTTGCCAAGGAGGCGTCTCCAGCCCTGTGATTCCATGACTCAGCGTCCCGGGACACTGAGCTCTGAGCCAGCTCACGTGGGCCACTTCTGCCCCTCCTCAGCCCCTGCTGGTGGTCCGCTTGGCTCTGTGGTTTGTGTCGTGCTCTAATTTCAGGCTGAACGGTTCATTAGTGAGTTGCCTTCATGCTGCTGCTTCTCTGAGAGGCCTGGGTCTTGTCCTGTTTGTGGTTAAACTGCAATGCTTGATTTCTCACCGATGTTCTTGTAGTCAATAAGGCAGGTTACCTGAGTTTTAAGAATCTGTGCCTTTTGTGGGACTCGATGCTCTTTTCACTTTGAATTGGAAAAACAAAACAAAATAAACTTTGTCCTGAACCAGTTCTCATGGGGGAAAAACCCCAACAAACCAGATACCCAAGTATCTGACATTCTTACTGAATAAGAAATCTGGAAGTATTCTACTGCAAACTTTCAGGCCGACATAAGACAAAGGGATCTAGTTAAAGTTTGTTGCCTTTTTAAAGGAAAACGTCAAGAATTAGAGGTCCTTCCGTTTCTGGATCCATCAATTAAACAGACTGTATATTTACGACGTAAAATTATAAACCAGAGAATGGAAGTGGAGAGCTCCCTTTTCTGTGATGGAGCTGATCAGAATCCTTTCATAGCTATGGCAGCAGCTGTCATCCTCCTGGCTTCATGTGCACATTGTGTTTTAGTGCAACATGATTAAACTGATGACTTTAAAAGATTTCATAGTATGTGTTTATTATTAAGACAAATTTGTTGAGTACTTCCTGCAGCCCAGGAGTTGTGTTATCCTCCTTGACAAAATGACCTCATGGAATCCTCCCAGAAACAAGATGAGATGGGGGGTTGTCGTCTCCATTTATAGATGAGGTCACTGAGGCTCAGAGAGCGAGGTGACTTTACCAGGGCCACACAGCCAGAAAGTGGCAGATCTGGGATTTAACCAAAATGGAGACCAAAGCTGGGGCTTCGTCCAAGCTTCAGAAAAAGGTTAAGTGCATGATGGTTTTGGAGATGAGATGCAGGAAACTGGCTCCTGTTGGTCACAGGGGGCTTGGACTGCTTCTGGGTACCAATCTGTCCTTTACAAAGCACAAAGTCTTTTATGCAAGAAGAAGCCTCAGCTAGATTTCAGAGGATGGATTGTTAGCCTGCAGAAGAGGGTCACTGGTATGTCATTGTCCTAAATGCCCGAGGCTTGCTCTTGAACCCTGGCATGCTTAATCTGAGCTGTGGTTTCTGCAGACCTGCAGCTCCAAGGGGAGAGCAGCAAGGGTTTTCTTTTAAGCCTCTCACCACAGATTAGGATTTTAGAGGTTTAATGTGGAAGCAGAATCGCGTGAGCACGGCAGACATGCAGGGACCCTCTAACCTTCCTCCGCACCCCAGGAGTGACATGTACCTTAAGTGAGAACAGTGTGACTACCTGTTGGTTTCTTAGAGACTTCATGCTCTGATGATGACCTAGCCTCCCCTCTGGCATACGCATGTTAGACCTCTTGGGATCTGTGGGAGCAAGATGCCAGTCTCGTCCCCAGCAAGTCTGAAATGGTTAGAAAATGACCAAAGTTCTCTTAACGTGGATGCTACAGAGGATCTCTGTTTGCAGAAAAGATGAACATCAAAAGCCTCCCCTACTTCACTATGTGGAGGAAAAGCATGGTCCTTTGTGATGAGTTTGCGACCCTTCCTGGCCATCTTCCACAGAGTTTTCACTTCATGGAGATAACAAACTTTCCCCCGATTAACACGCCCTTGTCAGTGCCAACTTGGCCCACTTTGCCCTGAGGCATTTAGCAAGTACTGGAGATGAGAATATCCAGTGATCTTACTCAGGAAAAATAACTAATACTGAGGTGCCCGATGGGTAAGAATGGTTGTGACACTGAGACCCACATCCAGGGAGGGAGGCACACAGTTGCCCTGCCCAGACTCCAAGAGCCAGGTGGCCTCTGGCTGCTGCTGGTGAGGAGGGAATGGAAGGGACCGCTCTGTGCAGCCAGGGCAGCTGAAGACAGAGACAAGGAAGAGAATATACATGCTGAACATGGCAAACAAAGTAGCATCCCGAGGAAAGCAATGCTGCCACCTAGGAACAGAGAAATTGAGGAACATTTGGAAGAGAATGGACAAAATGGATCACAGGACAAGTCCTCTGTTAAACTGGGGTTTATCAGACCCCAGAATGGAAGAAATCAGCATTGGCAAGCTGTCTATCCTATTGGCTTTAATTTCTACAGAAAGGGTCATCTAGAAGGCAAAAAAGAGGACTCCCCACTGGGCTTTGGGGAAGGGATTGCATCATAAAAGTTGGGGCTTTTTTCAGTGATGGACTGTGCCTAGATTCTACGATTCGTTTGTGATGTCTGCTTTGTCCATGAATGAAATGTATCCTCAGAGACTGAGTATATGAAGTCTGTACATACCCCAACAGGTGGACATGCCAGATCTTGGAACAGGTCAAGGGTAGCTTTGATAGGAAGCACACTTTGGCCATTTTGCTGGTATCGTGGTTTTGTTCCATTGTTTGGTCTCATGTCCACAGAGCCCAGATTTGGAAAAAAAAAAAAATTACAAAAGCAAGGAAGCGATTTTGTGAAAAATGACAATTCAGACCCCTGGAAGCCTAAGAAAAGCAAAGCACAGAGAGCCTCTGAAGTTTGGAGGAAATGCCTTCCCTTATAACAGAGAGCCCTAAAAAGTTGAAGGAATGACAAGCTTCAAATAAACACCCAACCTGCTAAGGTTGAGCAGTCAAGCAGATGCACTAGAGACACAAAGGAAACAAGCTTAACAACTACACACGTATCAACGACCGGGGCTTTTATCTTATCGGGGATCGCTCCAGAATGTCTCAACCTCGACAGTGAGAGGCTGACAGCATACGTGCTCCGAAAGATGAAGGCTGTGGGTGTAGCCTGGATGGTAAGAAAGAGGGCGTGAACTGGGTTCCTCACATTCTTGGCACTTTTGGAAGTTGCTTTGAGAGGAAAGCAATACAGCGTGGAAGGCCACCAGTGGGCCCAAGAAATCGGTTGAGCCATTTTTAGATCCCTGCCCAAATCCTTCGCTCTGTACCAGTTGCTGCCCCGTGATAGCAAAAGCACCTTCCGTTCCTAGCTTCCTCCCCACAGGCTCAGATAGAGCTCTTCCCAGGGGCTGTCAGACACAGACAGGGCAGGTTCTGACACTGTGAAAAGGAGTAAGGGGCCAGTGCCTTGGCAGCGTGATGGGGTGCAAGAGGGGTGCCCTTCTGAGTCAGACAGATCTCACTTCAACCATCCGTGTGACCTTTGCCACGAAGCCTGAATTCCCTCAGCTGTTCAGTGGGGGTTACAGATCCTGCCTCTCTCACATGCCCTAGTGTCTAGTCTGCTCCAGCTGCCTGTCTGTGTCAACTCAACGTTTACACCTATTTGAGCAGATGATAGCTCAGGAAGATGCCCAGACTTGACCTTGAAGGACTGAGCAAGGTGCCAATGTACAAATGCAAGATGCTTTCTGCTCCATCCACTGTCCTCTCAGCCCTCTCCCTCTGACGCCCACTGGCCCAGTTTTTCTGTCTTCTTTCTGGTGACAGCGATTTGAATAAGTCGCCCGAGGCTTTTCTTGCTGGATTCACAAAATACAGGGTGAGCCTGCTTTCCCAGGCCATCAGTAGCCTGAAGCTGCAAACCGGCTAATCTGTGTAATCATAGCAGGAAGCTCTCCGGGAGACTGAAGGCTGCAGATGAAAAGCAGAAATGGGATTGCTCAAGACTGCTCTGGAACAGGGCCTCGTTCATAAGGGATTCATCCTGGGTATAGACATTCACCACATCAGCTGCTTCCTTGATGTCAGCTGCTGATTCTGCTCAAAACCCAGGAGAGATCTGGCCCTAATCCATTAGGGTTTTCTTTTCTTTTCTTTTTTAAAAATAATTTATTTTATTTATTTTATTTTTGGCTACATTGGGTCTTCATTGCTGCACGTGGGCTTTCTCTAGTTGCGGCGTGCAGGCTTCTCATTGCGGTGGCTTCTCTTGTTGGGGAGCACGGGCTCTAGGCACGCGGGCTTCCATAGTTGTGGCACAAGGGCTTAGTTGCTCCGCGGCATGTGGGAGCTTCCCCGGGCCAGGGCTCAAACCTGTGTCCCCTGCGTTGGCAGGTGGATTCTTAACCACTGCGCCACCAGGGAAGCCCCTGTTAGGGTTTTCTATCTTTTCTGTGGCACAGATAATCTCTACTTCTCTCCGAGAAGCTAAGAAATAAAAATCCTTCCCCTGACCAAAGGATTTGTCCTGTAAAATAAATCAAAGCAGATCAAACTGGTCAGGTCCAATTTTGTGCACAATTAAAGACAAGACTTGCCCTTTGCCAACTTTTAGCCCATGTCATCTGATAAAACTATAAGTACTATGAGGGATGAGCTGTTTCTTAATTGTACACTTAACTCCTCCTAACTGCACAGCTAGCTTCTGAAATATGGATGGAGATTCAATTAGAGACCTGCGTCTGGAAGATGCTAAGTCTGTAATGGCTCCCTCGGGGATGGTGGCACCAGGGTCGTATCACCTTGGCTTAGAGGAACACTCAGGACAGCCTCAGATTTACATCTGACAGGAAATGGTCAGCATGGGTAAAACTGCTGGCCATTGGGAGTGGGCAAGCAAGAAAAGAATGGCCTGCACGTTTATAATCGATAACCTGTAATAACCATTTATCACTGGCTGATGCAAACGGATACAGAGATTTTGCAGTAAGTTCCAAAAGCAAAGTAAGATCTGTAAGCATATAAGTTCTCCTAATTTTTATAACAACAGACTTTGCCTGCTGGCAGTCTAAGGTCAGGTGCTTACCGAAGACATCAATATCCACCTGGTTGCTTAAGACAGATCCCTGGGAGCCATCCTGCGTGCCTGCCTCTCCCTACCCCGCGCCCGCTGGTTTGCGTCACGTCCCTTTGGCGATGCATCCCAAACGTATATTGAGTCAGTCAGTTTTTCTCCCTCACCCTTCTCACACTCCAAGTCGCCATTCCTTGTACCTGGGTGACTGTCACATCCTCCTCACTGGTCTCCCTGCTTCCACTCTTGTCCTCACCGGCCTCTTCTCATTATAGCAGTTAGGTAGTCTTCTTAAAGCATAAATACAATTTTATCATCTTCTTCCTCCCCCAAGTTAAACTCCTCCCACTGCCTTCCTAGGTACATCAGAGTGAAATCCGCCTCCTGACCTTGCTCCAGGCCCCTGATTTGGACTCTGACCTCATCGCCCTCCCCTTCCCCTACTCAGAGCTCTAGCTGCTCTGGACCCACCAAGCTTCTCCCCTCTGGCTTTTGCTGATGCTCTTCCTCTGCGTGGAAGGCCCCACGTGGCTGTCTCCTTTTCATCTCTGAGGTTTTAGCTAACTGTCCTCTCCTTGAAGATACATCCTCTGACAGCCATATTTAAGCAGGGGCTCCCTATTTTTCTCCATTTTAACATCTGATTGTTTTCTTCTTGGCACTTTTATCTATTTGAAGTTACATATATATTTGTGCGTTTACTTGCTCATTGTGTCTCTCCCTCTATGGACTGGAAGTGCCAGTAAGATAGGAACCATGTCTGTATCCCCAGGAAGCAGCATGGTGCCTGGCATACAGTAGGCACTCTATAAATATTTGTCGAATGAAGGAAGGAATGAAGCTGTGTTCTGGGGGAAGTGACACAGCCATGTGACTAAATCGGTGTCTGAATGGAGTCCACTTCTGCCCATACCTGGGAAAGGGGTGGTTACCTGATATCTAGTGGGCTTGCTGTAAGTGTTATTTGCTGTCAGGTTTTCAGAATTCCTCATGCCAGCCTGGTAGCGAGTCTTCTGGGAAAAAAAAAAAGAAAATACATAATATATAATACATAATACATGATACACGATTGTACATACATACATGCTAGGACTCGAACAGGACCTGCCTGCATACGGGGCTGTCTCTAAAATGAGGACCCTCAGGAGGTCACTATACCCACTGCTGCTTGGCTTTCTAGAACGTGTTCCTGGGGCCTCTAGTTCTGTAGGATGTCAGTGGGTTACAAATTACTGTTTGGTCAGCTTTGTTTGGAAAGCACTCAGTTAAAGTGATGTGGGTGCCCTTCCTCCAAGACTCCCCAGAGATTTTAATATGCTAATAATTGAGAATCTCCAGGAGGGGGAGATAATGGGCAGGGAACCTTTCTTCCCAGTCATCATAATCCAGATACTTTCTGGGAAGAGCTAATCTGCTTCCGAGTCCACTAAGGAGTCCCTCAGTGGGGTCCCGGCTCAGCCTGCAGGAGGAGGGGCACTATGGCCGGCCGGCTGCCCCTGCTGGGGCTGCAGCTTTGCTGATCCGCTGGCTGATTCTGGAAAGCACGGGGTCCCTCCGGGCTCTTGACTTCCCTTGTATCAGGGGCACCATCTGAATCAAACACACAGCTCCCCCTCCCCCTCCTGCTGCCTCTCTAGCCCCATAAGTCCCACGCTACCTACCCTGAATTTAGAATTCAGCATGCCCATTTCAAGGTCATTTTCACAGCTTTTGGCCTTAGATTTGCAGAGTTTTATGAGGCACATCTTGATTCTCATTATGAGATAATAAAATGATTTAGGACTTGGCACTAGATTAAAAGGAGCAGGTAGAGTTCTTCCTTCATCAAAATAAGACAGCCAGAGCTTTGCTCGGGCAAACTTCCACTCCACATCTGCATCCTCCTGTGAGGCAAGGAAAATAACAGCACACCATCAGAGGCAGTGCTATCCAACAGACACATAATGTCAGCCACAAAGGAGAACCACACAAGGGCATTTAAATTTTCTCAGAGCCACATTATAAAAAGTAAAATGAAACAAGTGAATTAATGTCAGTGATGTTTTTTATTTAATCTGATAGATCCAAAATGTTATCATTTCAACATGTAATCATTATAAAAATTATTTATGAGATAGCTCAGATTTTCTTGGCATACCGAGCCCTCGAAATTGGCATGTATTCTACACTCATAGCACATCTCAATTTGGCCACATTTCGAGTGCTCAGTACATGTGGCTCGTGGCTACCATATCAGACACCATCATGTGTTTCCTATTAGAAAGTGTATTTCTCATTGGTCAGAGTGCTGTCAAATGATGTCAAGAGGTCTAGTGTATGTAATTCAAGGGGAGCAAACCTGATGAGCTGGCAGGAGGTAGTCTGGCCATGCCCTCTTCCCTGGTGGTGGTGGTGGTAGATTTAAAGCCCAGATCTGTTACTTCGGAGTTGGTGGCAATGCCAGAAACGCTGAGTGGGCCCCCCTGAGAGGTAGCAGGTGTGTGTTTTCTGTAGGGAGGCTCCTTGGGCCCCTGTCCTAGGAGGGCAGTCTGAGGCCAGGAAAGAGGCGTGGGGTTTGGAATCAGCTAGACCCCTACTAGCTGTGTGATGTAGGCAGTGGTCTTGGGCTTGCTCCTCTGCTCATGGTGATAGCCTGCTTCCCGTAGCCCTGAGGTCGGCACTGAATATGTGCTGTGTGAGCAGTGGGCTTTTCTCCACACAGGCCCGAGCTACACTTCGAGGGGTTGTGAGCCCAGCAGGGGCCCACATGAGGCTGCTGGGATGTGCCAGGAGAGTATAAGGTCATTACCAGCAGGCTTGCTTTTACTGAGACCCCATCAGCACCTGGCCTGCTCTATGGGGACATGCTATACAGGTCGTTTAGACCGGAAGCTTTGTGAGGACAGGGGTCGTTCCTGGTCTCGGCTGTACAGCAGAGAGGTGTGGGAGGGACTGCCGACCTGAGAGGAAGGGTGATGCAGTGGAGAGAGCACAGGATCTGAAGCCTGGCTGGGTTTAAACCCTGCCTCTGTTCCTTACTAGCTGTGTAACCATGGCAGGTGACTTAGCTGCTCTGGGCCTTAGTTGCCTCATCTGTAAAATGAGGATAATAATACCTACCTCATAGGCTCTTGTGGGAGTTAAAGAAGTTAATGCGGGAAAAACAATGTCAGGTACTTAGTAACCCCTCAGTAAGTATTATTTGTATCTCCATAGCTTAATACATTGCCTGATGTTCAACCTTCAGTCACTCAGCAAACCTCCTACTATGTGCCCACCTAGCGCTCACCTACTGTGTGCCTGGCCTGTGCTAGGTAGGTACTGGGGATGGCAATCCTGCCCTCCTGGGACACGCAGCCTGGCCAATGACACGAGTATGTTAACTCATCAGCTCTTTGTATCTAGAGCTGGGCTAAGAGCTGCGGGAGGTGCTGGGTGCTGGGGGTCCTGCCCCTGGGGGGTCAGGGAAGGCTGCCCTGAGGGCTAGCATTTGAGCTGAGATCCAAGGGGTGAGTAGTTCTCAACCAGGTCAAGTGCGGGTGGGCTGGGGTGGAGAAGAGTAGCAGTTAATTAGTGGAGAGGCAGTGAGAAGTGTAAACAACTCTTTTGTAGGCAGTAAAGAGCAGGAGACAAAGAGGTTCAGAGCTGGAAAGTGAAATGGAGGGAGGACTGTTTGTAGTTACTTTTTTTTTTTTTTAAAGATCAAGAGATGGGACTTCCCCTGGTGGCACAGTGGTCAAGAATCCACCTGCCAACGCAGGGGACACTGGTTTGAGCCCTGGCCCGGGAAGATCCCACGTGCCGCGGGGCAGCTAAGCCCATGCGCCACAACTACTGAGCCTGTGCTCTAGGGCCCGTGAGCCACAACTACTGAGCCCCCGTGCCATAACTACTGAAGCCCGTGCACCAGAGCCTGTGCTCTGCAACAAGAGAAGCCACTGCAATGAGGAGCCTGTGCACCGCAACAGAGTAGCCCCCGCTCGCCACAACTAGAGAAAGCCCGCACACAGCAACGAAGACCCAATGCAGCCATAAATAAATAAATAAATAAACTTATTTTAAAAAAATGATCAAGAGATGCATTTAAATGCTGACAGGCAGGATTAGCTAGAGAGGGGGAGAGGGTGAGGATGTAGGTGGGGAGGGCTACTGTGCAGTGGCTGATCCCGAGGAGGAGAGAGGGCAGGGGGCCAGGGCGCATGGCTGGGGCTGCTCAGGGGGAGAAGGCCTATCTGCCTACAGGAGGGCAATGGCAGGGGTGGGGGGCGTGGTGTGGCAGGCACAGAGGCAGGCAGGTCCATGGATTCGGACGTAGGTGCTCAAGATCGGTTGAATAAATAAGTGTTCTCCTGTAAGAACTTACAAATACGTACTTCATCAAGGTTCATTGTGACCATGAACACTAGGCACGTCCCGGCAGCCGATCTTAGGGCCATTGTACATGAATCACCAGTAAGACGGTGGGGACATTTGCTCTCACCAGACAAGGAGAAGCCCAGCACCCAGTGGGCTGCAGTGGGCTCTCTCTGTCTCCTGGTACCGCCCTGTTTTGAATAACTTGACGTCATAAGCTGTGGGCTTGCTCACTCCTGCCCCAAACTAGTGGGCATCACTCATGCTAATCACGTGACTTCCTACGTTATGTTCATTTGGACCAACGCACAATGTGCTCGATAGGATGGGGCAGAACATCTGGGGCAAGTGCTCCAGAGACCCATGTATTTCAGGGACCATCTGGTTTCTCTTACATGTGGGGAAGCTGAGGCCCAGGAGGGCAGGGAGGGTTAGTTAGCAACAGCTTATTATCCACATAGGTGACCAAGTCTGTAAAACACTTAAATATATATCTATGTATATATATATGTTGTTTGTCTGCTGACACAGTGCTGCGTTTTCCTGTAGGTGGCAGCGTGGTGAGGCTGGGGGCTAAGACTAAGGCTTCACACTGGCTCACCTCTTCCTCTCTCCTCTTACCTCTTTTTCTTGCTCAGTCTACACTCTTGCAGCGCAGTGCTGAGTATACCACATTGTTTTATCCCTCCCTGCCTTGGCACATGCTATTCCTACGGTTTAGAATACTCTTTTTTGGAGGGATTTTATGGACCAAAGCTTTCTCCTAAAATTCATATGTTGAAGCCCTGACCACAAGTATCTTAGAGTGTGGTTATATTTGCAGAGAGGGCCTTTAAAGAGATAATTAAGGTTAAACGAGGCTGTAAGGGTGGGGCCCTAATCCAATATGACTGGTGTCATCATAAGGACAGGAAGAGATACACAGAGGGGAGGTCCTGTGAGGACACAGCAAGAAGGCAGTCATCGGCAAGCCAAGGAGAGAGGCCTCAGAAGAAACCGGTCCTGCCAATACCTTGATCTTGGACTTCTAGGCTCCAGAACTGTGAGAAAATAACTTTTTGTTATTTAAGCCACCCAGTCTGTGATATTTTGTTGTGAGAGCCCTAGCAAACAAATACATGGAAGTCTTAATTTTTTTCTATACACAGGTAATTGTTTCTTATAAAAGGCTTAAGTACAGAGGTATACCAAGCAAACGCAAAAGTCCTTTCAAATCTCCTTTCTTGTTTCACTCCCTTCCCCAGAGGATACCCTATTTCTACCTTTGCTTTCTGTATCTGCACGTTTGTATTATTACATACATGAGATTTGCCTATGGATATTTTTCTAAAGCTTGCATTTTTTCACTTAACAATATCATAGAGATTTGCTCTGTCAGCACAAAAAAGTCTTTCTCATTGTTTATAAACAGTATTTTAAAGTCTGTGCTATATCAGTTTATTTAAATATTCCTATATTGATGGGCTATTTCCAAGTTTTTCTTTTAATGAACATCTATGTAAAATCATATTTCTGCATGGATTTGCTGAGTCAAAGGGTCAGTGCATTTTATTTTGTTTTATTGTTGCATTTGTTTATTTGACTTTTAATAGGTAGAACAAGGACATGATTTCTAAGCATAAGAGCGTATAAAGAGAAAGCCTGTAACCCCACCATGACCTCTAACCCCTGCCTCTCGACAGGCGCCCCTTGCTGTGCTCTTCTTGTGCACCCTTCCAGGTTATTTTTCTTTTTCAAATGATCAAAAAGGAATATGTGTTCCTTTTTCTTCCTCTCTACATAGAGTACAATATATACATTGTTCTGCAGCTTGCCTTTTCTCTACTTACCATTATAATTGGAGGTCTTTCCACATCAGAATATAGAGAAAGTCCTCATCCTTTTTAAAAGCTGCACAGTTTCCCACTGTTCAGATCCATCATAATCTATTTAACTAGATTCCTAGTAATGCTCATTTAGTTTGTTTTTCATTTCTTGCTGTTCCAAACAAGGCTGCAATCAACAGTTCGCGGTTTGTGCATTTTAGATTTTGGTAAATTGCCTCCTGATATACTGTCTTGACTCCTTTGTCTGTCTAGCAAAATCGGTCTTTGAACGGCCTTCAAGTATCACCTCTGAAAGCCTCGGCGCCCCCATCGTCATGCACTCTCTCTATTCTGCACCTCCTACACCTTCTAGGACTTCTCTGGGTGCACTGGCCCCATTGCACCGTAATTTGTTGATTGATGTATCTGTTTTCTCTCACTGGACTGAGTGAGAATCTCTTCAAGGGCAGAGATAGTGTCTTGGTTATCTCTGTATCGCCAGTGCCTAGCACGGGCTTGGCATACAGTAGGTACTTAATAAATAACTCGGGAGAGGCAG
This sequence comes from Lipotes vexillifer, assembly GCF_000442215.2. Lineage (NCBI taxonomy): Eukaryota > Metazoa > Chordata > Mammalia > Artiodactyla > Lipotidae > Lipotes > Lipotes vexillifer. The sequence goes on from NW_006788200.1 coordinate 4,279,625, forward strand.
AAGTGAATGTAGGGTGGAAGAAACAGTCATTCCTATTTGCCATGGGTCACCTGCATGCTGTCCTGAGGGGACACATGTAAAAGAGCAAAGATTCGTGACCCTGTTTCTTTCTGCCCTCATTGGGCCATTGCATGCATGGTGCCTGCCGTGTGTCATGGCAGGTTGACTGGAAGTGCTTCTTGGAGCGATCCAAGGAAAATGTCTGTTGTTTGCTGTTCTGGCTTCACATTTAATAACACATGAGCTTCTGATGTCATTACCCCCATTGCTGAAAACAGCGATGCAAATTAAACCCAGGGAGAGAGAGCATTTTCCGTTAACTGGTCTTACCTCAATTTCCTGATACGAGTTGTTGATCATGGCTATTAGCATGTTGAGCAGCACGACCACCATGGTGACATTATAAACACCGTAGAGAACATAGCCAATGTTCTCGATGAATTTGTGGTCATATTTCAGCACCACCGAGATCACTTCAGACAAGCCAAAGATGGACCAAAATAAGGTTTTGAAGCTTTCTTCAACCCTACAAGGAAACAGACAGTCCTCTCAGGCGGTTTGCATCTGCTGACACCTCTCACAGGAGAGTTGCCACTACCCAGACATCAGTGGTTACCCTGGAGTAGGGCTGGGGCTGCTAGCTGGTATCTGTACTCTGAAGTCATGAGATATTCACGTTTCTAAGAAGACTTTGAAAGAACATATGGTAAAGGGTAGACTCTTTTCCATTCAACCCTTTTATTGGGACTCTTGGCTGCAGCGTCAGTTTTTATCTTGTTGCAATTACTTAAACATTTAAAATTAACTAGCAGGGCAAATGTTTGTCCTTGTAGGTTATTAGCTTCAGAAAGCACACTCTTCCTTCAATAGTCTCTTGAGTGTCTCTTCTCAGACTACCCAGCCCCACAGGAGAGGGAAGAGGATGGTGTTCGCTAATGGAGCCAGCATCATTGGCGACTGGGGCTTGCTGGGCATGTGACACAGGGCAGCGCGCTTAAGCCCCGTGACCACCTCTGTGGTGGGCTGGCTTATTCCCTCCATTTGACAGATGGAAGTACTGATGCTCAGAGCCTTCCGTGCCTTTCCCAGGAGCACTCAGCTGGCAGGGGGGTGCAAATCCAGGCATGTCAGAGGTTTACAAAAGCAGGTCCTTCTAACCACTATGCTTTACCACCATCCTGGCTCTGGGTAGTGAGGCTAGCCACATATATAGGGTGCTCTAAACTGGGGATGAATTTTCAGGAATGAGAGTGATGAGTCTGATGTGTCCATGTTGATCAGATTCACCAGGTAACTGCCCAAACCTCACCCTGCAGCTCACTCAAGGTAGACACTGCATGTACTGTAAGGGCTGCCCAGGGAAGAGCTGGCTTTTAGGACACTGCTCTTTGAACACTTGAGATTATCAAGTTACCAAATACACTGGTTTTAAGAGTAAGGCCCAAGCACATTTCACCGTCTATACTTTGTGGCTCTGACCCTATATCAGGTTTGTGACACAGAATTCAATTAGAAAGCTGGATTTTGGTTGGGTGGTTTAGAACATGCCTGTGTGTGATAATATCTGAATGGTTAAGTGCAGGTCTTTTAGTTTGCATCCAGAGTTTGGGTCCTGTTATGAGAAAGCACTTTCTTTTTTCTCTTTAACATTTCAGATTTTTAGCACTTACCACAAATGGCCAGGATTAGCTAGATCTCGGGGGAAAAAATCAGCGTTTTTTAAGGATTGGTATTTATTTGACAAGATGTACAAAAATACTAGTACTTGTCACTTTGGCTAAAAGTCCAACACTGACTTGCATGAATTTTCAGCTTTCCTGTGTGAGAGAGAGTACGTGTGTGTGTGTGTGTGTGTGTGTGTGTGTGTGTGTGTGTGTGTGTGTCTAGCCAGCTGTTTGCTCATTCCCTGTGCATCTCAGAGTCTGAAAACTGAACACTGAACTGAGTTTTTGTTGTCATTATTTGTTTTTGTTTTCTTTTAAATCTGTGAGTTTGGAATATTTAATTTATCTTTAATTTATCTTAACCCCTAAGAAGGAATTTAGTTAGGGGTTTAGAAATAAAGACTGGGTACCGAGCTATTGTTTTAGAGCTCCAGCTCCTCATGCTATTCTGAGAAAGGGGGAAAACTGTGTCCTCACTTGAGATGCAGCATCCATTTTGTGTGAAAAAGAAGCCGTTCAATGTGTGGGCATGATTCACTGCAGGTATTGCCTTCCATTAAGAAGCAATCTTTCATTTATCACCCTAGTGGAAGGGAACAGTGGCAGAGAGAATCTAAAACCACTGAATGAGCCCCAAATCAAAACTGAAAGGAGATGGCAGGACATGATTTCTCTGACACTTGGTCCCTTCCCAGAAGGGTCAGGTGAAAACCAGAGGACACGCTGTTCAAGGGAGGGGCTGGGCAGACAGGTACTGGTGCAGGATAGTGTACTTACCAGGAACAACTTAAGAAGTGGATAGTATATCCAACTGAGGGACATTTAACAGAAATTCATTTTCCCTTTCTTAACTTGGAGAACCCCACAAACCTTTGGCTGACATAAATGAAGCAAGCAATTCTAAGCAATTCTAGAACACATCCAGGGAAAACCTTCTGCATTTTGATTAGGGAAAATGGCCTAGATTCGGCATGCGTTTTGTTCTCATTTGCTTCTTGCTATGAATTTTGTTACTAAGCTGTGATTTATTCCTGGTGCCTTCCCTTAGGCATTCTGTGTTAATAATCTGGAGGGGACAGAGCCAGCCCACTAAGCAGTATGTGTTCCGGTAAAAGAAGAATATTTACAGATCCCTAAACCTATGCCTTTGCCCCTCCTCTAACACCCCACCTCCACCCCCAAGGCTTGGTATGCTGATCGGTTCAGGTTGTTGTCTGGGTATCAGACAATCTTCACACCTGTTTCATTTCTATTCTATAGCTTCAGGATTCACCTCTGGACTTGAATTTGGTCATGACCTCCAAGAGAATCTAATTACAAGTGGCCCAGACTCACTGGGATTGCCTGAGTGGAAGTAACCCCCCTCCAAAGCAATAATCCTGTGCATCAGGCTGGGCAGGAAGGGATCTTAGCCAAACTATGCCTTTTTAACAAATTCTTCTATGTTCTTTAGGGAGTGTCTATAGCCCTTGCTTCCTCTTATCATGGGGCAAAATGAGTTGCAGTAACAAAGACTTCCTTTAAGGAAAAGCTGGGTTCATTGTCTTGGATCATCCATAATGGCTAGATTCACTATTGGGGTCTCTTGGGACTTTCATTTGTACTCACGCCCCGTGACATGAACTTTCAGTGGACTAACCGAATAGACTATTTTTGCTGCTGTTGTTTCTCAGAGGGGACATTATGGGCTGAGTTTATGTCCAGTTAGCTGGGCTAAGTGGTAAGCAATACAATATTTTATCCATAGCTCAAACCATCTAACTAAATAAATTCTAAATGGAATTGAAGCATTTAATGTTTAAAAACTACATAGTCAAAGCCAGAATAAAATATTAGTAGTTATATAATCATGGGCTGGGAGACGTTTCAAAACTACAGAGGGAAAGTTTGAAAGATATGCTCACGTAAAACTTTACTTGTAGATATTGAAAACATATTAAGTAAACATATAAGGCAAAAGACTGAGGAAAGGATTTGTGTTTGCAACACATATGACAATGGATAATGTCTTTCTTACATAAAGAGCTCTTATAAATCAATATGAAATGGTAGACGTCCTTGTTGAAAAATAAAAGGAGGACAGAATCTTTCAGGAAAACTTGATGCTTTTTGTGGTGACAAGAGCTCCACAAGTAACTTGATAGGTCAGTTTAGTGGTGTCTTCTGGTTTAATATGTAGTGGGAAATAAGTGAGACGCGTCCTCACTGCGTTGTGTTACATTGACCTTGGAAACCTATAATAATATATGCTTAGAGAGAAGGCTGGCCTTGGAGAGGAGTGAGTAGTACATTCCTCATCCCAAGAGCTTGGGCACTAGAGGGAGCCCCAATGTCTTGTGAGGTAATGATGCTCTCTGAGTCATGTACCAGTCATCGCCCATAATTTTCAGGAGCTATGGGATACAGGGCATGGTGCAGAAGACCAGTCACTGAAGAGGTCTGGGACTGTCTTTCAAGAAGAAAGTATCTTGCAGTTGACGTAGATGATATTCACCATGAAGCCACTTGTCTCACCAAAAGTCCCCATTGTCAGATTGCTGGTCTCTAGGCTAAATTTGAGGTTCTTTACTGATAGGGATGGTGGCTGCTTGTTCCATATCCTCCTCCCACCCATTCTGGCTCTCTACCAAGTTTGCCACAGATTCCTCCAATTATGTCAGTCACAGGAATCTTGACAGAGATAGCCGGAGGAGTAAGAAAGCAAAGGTGCATACCTGATTCAAATCCCAGCCCCATCATGTACCGGCTGTGTGAGCTTGGGCATGTTACAAAACCTGCTTGAGCCTCAGTTTGCTTATCTATGAAAGGGATAATAGTACCTTATTATTAAGTTGCTGTGAAGATTAAATGGAGCAACCCATTTAAAGTGTATAGTAAGAGTCCAATAAATGGTACCTATTATTTTTATTCATGTGTTTATTTGCCAAACATTCACTGAACTCCAGCTATGTGCCAGGCACCATACAGAGCAGGATGCAGGGGGCACAGAACTTGTTTGTCTCTGTGGAGGTCCCAGTCTAAAGCAAGCCCACTGGTGTGAGCCAGTGCTCTAAGGCTGTGGGCAAGGATGCTCTGGTCGCCTTGCCCTACCCAGGAACACATACAACCCCATCAACCTTCAGGTGCCTCCACACAGGGCTGAATGGAGTTAACAGTTCAGCTGCATACTGACTTTTCTGAACAAGGCCCATTTTCCTTCCTATCTGCAAGGATCATCACCAACCCTTGATTTCATGCAAATCCTCCTTCTGATTTCTCCAGCCTGTGCTGTCTTTGATTGTTTGACTTCTGGCTTGCAGTGGAAGGGGCTGAGGTTTCATCAATAGGCCACCCTAGCATAAGAACTGCTCCTAATGAAGTCAAAGGGGAAAAGTGCCTGAGAGTGATGTTGAATAGACCGTGATTCACCCTCCTCTTACCCGGTGGTGTGTGTGTGTGTGTGTGGGAAGCTTGGGGCTGACTTATCATGTAGAAGGCAGGAGCGAGGTAATCTGTTCTCTACCAGGTCTGTCTCGCCTGGATCACAGCACTTTAATAACAGGTTGTCTGAAGAGGCAGTTGTGTATGGGCCTCAGAGAACAAACGGACTAACAAGGCGAGGGTTTGGGGCAATTGTTATGGAAATTGCTGCTGCTTCAGGATGCCATGAGGCCCTCCCCTCAGTGTCATGGAACTCTGCCCCCCACCCCAAGCAGTTCAGTTCAGGGTTACCTACCCAAATCTGCAAGTAGCAGCCTCAAATTAAGCAGGAGGAATCAGCTCCTGAAAGGCTGTTTTCTCACGATCAAAGGTAATAGCTGGCCTTGAGCTAGAGTTCTGCTGAAGCAGAAACAATGCTCACTTGCCATCCCAGTGGGGAGTGCTAGAAGGTGTTTGGAATCTAGAAAGACCCCCGCACCAGGGCTGTGCTTCTCTAATGCCCAGACCTGGAGACTGAGAGCAGTTGGACCAGCCTTGAGGGCAGTCAGGGCAAGAGCGTCCAATGCCTGAGGAAGTCTGGACCTCACCCCCGCCATGGTCCTCTGAATCACCTCTTGGTTTATCCTGGGTCCTAAATGAGGCGTGATTTAGACGGTCCAGAAGTAGAAGAGTCTGGCCCCAGAATCAGGGCCAAGGAACTGGGATGCACAAAGCCCGGATTTATTCATACTGAGGGTCCAACTCTCCCCCTGTTAGCCCGGTTGCTCCTTGAGGGCAGGGCTATGTTTTCTTCCCCCTTGAAACCCCAAACCTAGTGCAGAACCTGGCACACTGAAGGTGCTAAATAAATTCATTGTTCTTTGAATGAATGAGTCCCCGTTGCATATTCTGATTCCCTGTTCCTGATCCCAGTGTTGAGGTGAGGCTGTTGTAAAGCAGAATACAGGTTCTGGGTTTAACTGTGAGCTTTTTGCTAAATAACTTTGTCTCGCTGTGCCTCTTTTTTTCTAGCTGCAGAATGGGAAAACAATAATCTCTACTTCACAGGGTTGTCGTAAATAAGTTAACAGAACGTTTGTGAGGGGTGCATAGAACACTGCCTGGCACAGTGCCTGCAAGACTCTTATACCCTACAATCAATTATCAGAATAATCCTTTAAAAATATGAATCAGATCCTGCCTCTCTCCTTTAGCAGCTTTCCATAGGCTAACAGTCAAACCTACTCACCCAGCCAAGGCTCCCCTGACCTCACTCTGGCTCGCCCCTCACTCGGGGTGCTGTGCTCCTGACTTTAAACTTAATTGTCACGTGGTCAGGTCACCCTTCTCCAACCATGTCTGAAGGAGGTCCGTTTCTAAGTATTCTTTTGCATGACACTTTTATTTCCGTCTTAGCTGTCAGCACTTAACCTAAGATGTTCTTATTTGTCTATTTGTTTATCATCATCATCATCATCATTGTTATTATTCTGCCTCTTTTCCCATTCACAGAGCATTGTGACCTCCACAAGGTCATGACTGGCTCATGGCTCTGCCATCAGTGCCCAGATCAATGTGTGGCTCACAGTGGGGGCTCAGGAAACATCTTTTGTCAATGAATGGTTGAAGCTGGGAAACTGAGGCACGGGGTGATGTGGTCTTAGCTTGCCTCAGACCCACTTAACAGCTGTTTTTCTGCTAATATTCTAGAGCGAACCCTGGACAGTCCAGTTTCCTGTCCCTGTCACTTTGAAGAATGACAGTTTAAACCTTATTCCCATCCTAGAATTGAATTTTAGTGAATAAAAGGTCAGAATTTCCCCGTTTAAGATGCTACACTCAGTTTTAGAATAAGATAGAGGACTTGAGTCCCTTAAGGATAAGGGAAGTGCCTGCAAATATGCTGTGAAGGCCTCATCCAGAAGAGCACATTTTCTATGTACCATCAGGTCTTTTTCCTCAGAACTCTGTGGGCTTTCAGCCTGTTCCAGAAGCGCAAAGGTACCAGGCTTTTAAAATTCATGTCATGAATAGACATGAGGAGAGGGTTTAAATAAACATTATATGATAGTAGAATGTCTGCTGTAATAGGTATAATCATTCTAAAGTAGCTCAGGGAAAGATCTATATTTTTATCACTTATTGGAGAATTATGTGAAGATAAGAATTTACATTAGACCCAAACTATCTTTTTGACACATAAAGGTCATTTCCAGATGCCCAGCCTGTATGAGCCTGACCTGGGCCACAGCATTGACCACTGCCATCTCCTCCATCAAGTCTTAGACCTCTCTGTGCTAGTTTCTCCACATGAAAATGGGCATAAAGAGTTCTCTCATTCCCCCCAAACCCTTATGCCTAACTTGAATTCATAAGATGAAAGGTGAGATTATAACTTTCAAATATGATAAAGTACGATGATAATGCTTCTGTATCAGGGATGCCCATATTTCAACACGGGCCCAGGATCCTGGGAAAATATCTCTCCTCATTAAAGCCCAGGAGGCTGACTCCATTCCACATTCGCAGCTACAAACACATTCAGCATGCTCAGCACAAAGCACATGGCAGAGGCCACGGTCCCATGATGCTGTGCTGATTTCTCTTAACTGGCCATTGGTTATAATGAGTTTTATGAGGGCAGACAGTATAATCCAGCCTTGGCTGCCCTAGTGGGACCTCCTCTGCAGGTGAATCCTTGTTGGGGCTGTGGCCCTTTGCTGTCAGAAGGCCCCTCTGGCTCATCACTCCCTTCTGGATGTTTCTGGGCCTCTATGGCTCACCTGACCATCTCCCTTTTCTCCCTTCCTTGGGCCCGGGAAGTCTCAGGCTCTTCTGTTTGTAAAGCACAACATGGCATTTTTAGCTTAAGGGCCCCATTCACCCCTTTAGCAAGTCCCCTCTTGTCCCTTGGTGCAGAGTATGGGCCCTCTTTAAGGCCCCACTGCTCCTGCAGTCCTTTAGGATATGGACCACTTCAGCCATGCTTTTGGGAGGTAGATCTGAGTGTTTGACTTCAGCTCTCCTGGGTATGGGTCCTGGGGAAGGTCAGAGCCCCTATATCTTTCCTGAATCACCGGGACCTTGTCCTCTTCCCCATCATGCTCTCCTTGATTCCCTCCCCCACATCCTTTTAGGGCCTTACCGATGTCAAAACCTGGAGAACGTCCTCTTTCTCCCCTCCTCCCCACCCCCCAGCCACGTGCAGGCAGTCACCGTGGTTCATCCACTCTAACCTCAGCCTCCTTCTCCATCCCCTGTCCACAGCCTCTTCATGGATCTATCAGCTCCCTTTGGAGCTGCATTTCCTTCACAACATTTGCTCAGTTGTAAACGAGCCCTCATTCCTGTGACTATTTGATTAATATCTGTCTTCCCAACCAGTCTGCAAGTTCCATGAGGGGAGGAATTCCGACTGCTTCTGCTCATCATAAAACTCCCAGCACCAAGCTTGGGCATCCCCTCCCATCCTCTCCCATCCCTTCCAACCCAACCTTCGCACCGTTGCCACAGCGCTCTTGCTGAGGGCAGATCCGACCATGCTTCCTCTTTTTTTTTTTTTTTTTGCTGTGCGTGGGCCTCTCACTGTTGTGGCCTCTCCCGTTGCGGAGCACAGGCTCCGGACGCGCAGGCTCAGCAGCCATGGCTCACGGGCCCAGCCGCTCTACCGCATGTGGGATCTTCCCGGACCGGGGCGCGAACCCGTGTCCCCTGCATCTGCAGGCGGACTCTCAACCACTGCGCCACCAGGGAAGCCCAGGAAGAGCTTACTTTTGGGCAGATTTCTTACTTGCATCTTGGTCATGGGGCTTTACCCTCAGCCTTTGCTTTTAGCTCCTAGAGTTTCTTCTGCTCTTCTTTCTGTTTCTGCATGAATATCTTATCTCATCCATCTTCTTGGTCTGTTTTTTGGGCTGCTTTAGGGGCTTCTTCTTGCCACCTTTGTGGCCAGACATGGTGTTTGTTGTCCCTTCCCCAGACCCTGCCACTGGGAGTGGCTTTTGTTGTTGTTAAAAAAATTTTCACGTATTATGAGGCATTGAAACATCTGAACAAATCCATGTCTGGGCAATGAGGCAGCTGCTTTCTCCTTCACTTAAAAATACCCTGCTCCTTTACCTTAAACAGGCTGGAATGCCCTGCTCCAAGACCCTCCGTTTAGGGTCACCCCCTCCATGAAGCCTTCCTTGACCCTGCCAGGCAGAGTTCAGTGCTTCCTCCTCACCGTGCTGCCCAAGTACCCTTTGATGATGATCACATGGTGTAAAATAACTGATGCACCCCCCCCCTTTTTTTGGAATTCCCTACTTGTCTATGCATTCCTCAGGGATGGGAAGATTGTCTTATTAATCTCTATGACCCCAGGGCCAAAACAGAACTTGGCATGGAGTAGCTCCTTCATAATGTTTGTCAAATGAATGAGCACACTTTGGAAAAGAAACCTGCTTTACCCAGGGGACAATCACAGGCTGATTATTGAGAGTTGAGATGTAGAATCATCAGGTTCTCAATGATAATCAAAATCTGAATTTAGTATGCTATTCTTTAGAATTTAGTGTCACAGGAAAGTGACCCAACTTTTAAAGGCACTCAGCTTCTACCTTGGAGCATAGGCCCTGGTATGGGAGAGGGGGAATTTCAGGTGAAAAGGTGGAGGACAGGCTTGGAGCCATGCAGATCTGGGTTCAAATCCTCTTTTGGTTCTGTGGTCTTGGGCGAGTCCAATATCTCACAGAGCTTCATGTTCTTGGTAGTAGTATCTATGTCATTCCGTTGTTGTGTGGATTAAACGAGAGGGCAGATCATGTGTCTGTCATGAGTTGTTCAACAGCAGGGTGTGGTGCGGTGGTCCTGGGGTCGTGTATGTGTGGGCAGAGTCTCAAGGAGCCTCTGCCTCAGCCCCAGTGCCCATCTCCAGGTTCACTGGAAGGAGGAACTGGCTTTCCTGCAGCCCCACTGAGGTGGGTGGAGCTGAGTCAGTGCCTTCTGCCCCTGGTGTGCATATGAGTCTCTCTGTAGGGTATGGAAATTTTCCATGACTGTCATGGAAAATAGAAGCTTCTAATTTTGCCTGTAGCACTGCTGAAGTTCCTTCCATTAAAATGATCCCTGGGGAACGGAATAATCTTAGGTAGTTTTTGATTAGCAATGTCTCAACCCGGCTATGCTATGAAGCTGACTCCACAACAGCCTGTAGAAGACTGGCCGGGATCATCTTTTGAGGGTCAGGGCCTACATTTTTTTTTTTTAATTTATTTTTGGCTGGGTAGTGTCTTCGTTGCTGCACGCCGGCTTTCTCTAGTTGTGACGAGCGTTGCAGCGCACAGGCTTCTCACTGCGGTGGCTTCTCTTGTTGCGGAGCACGGGCTCTAGGTGCACGGGCTTCAGTAGTTGTAGTATGCGGGCTCAGTAGTTGTGGATTGCAGGCTCTAGAGCGCAGGCTCAGTAGTTGTGGCGCATGGGCTTAGTTGCTCCGCGGCATGTGGGATCTTCCCGGACCAGGGCTTGAACCCGTGTGCCCTGCATTGGCAGGCGGATTCTTAACCAACTGAGCCACCAGGGAAGCCCAGGGCCTACATTTAATGTCCAGTCAAAATTAAGTGGGGGAGGCCAAGTTCACCCAAAGAGAAGACCAGGAGCCCATCCTGGGTTATGTTAGAGAGCCCTTCACTTCCCTGCTCTGGGTCCCCTCGTGGCCCCCAGCCCCTCCCATTCTTCTTTGTGTACCTGTCCTGTTATGGTCACCAGTGCGAGTATAGGGAAGGCCACCGTTTTCCTACACATTCTCACCCAGCTGTATTTCATTAGTGAGCCAAGGATTTTTGTCTCTGTTTTTCCAACACTGAAACTAGAGTGCTGGACCCCAAGGTTTCCATATGATCTCTAAGCAGAAAGCTTTTGCCTGTGGAACATGTGCATTCCAGCAAAGGTGGCTGCAAAACAAAACTGCAAAAAGCAAATCCTATTTGTCTACTGACTTCCATGATAAAAATCAAAGGTATGTTCCCAATAAGAACAAAATTTCTAACAGTTGGAATTGAGAACTTTAAGACCGTTTGAAAGAAAATGCATTTTCAGGCGATTTCACCTCCACTTCCTTACCCCCGTCTCAGTACACTTAGATTTTATACTCTGGGAGCATAAAACTGGTCTGCACACCTTCTCCTCACCTCTGGTCATTTTGCAGTTTCTCACAGAAGTGACTTAGAGACAGTGAGCTGCCAGCTGGTGCCCATCTGCCATGCGCAGGCAGGCCCAGCTCACCACCCAATAACCCGTGTGCACACGTGCCCCTTTTCCTGCTCCTCCCTTCAGGCCAGCCCCCGGCGCTGAAGCAGCTGTGAAACATAACCAGACCTTTGGTTCTGAAAGGAGAGGAGGCTGGAAAGTTGCCTCCTAACCGCTCCTAGGATTTGACTGCAGACCATGCTCTCCGCTGGAATCTGGCTACGTATTCTGACTGCACAGAGCTTGAAATCCTATCAGTAACACACTCGCTTAGGTTAACAAGCTCTTTTTGTTTTTCAATGCGCAGAGTTGAGCGTGGTCTGTCTCCGATCTGAGTAATGATGAGGTAGAATCAGATCAGCATTTCTCACTGTGTGGCCCTAAGGCCACCTATATCAGAATCCCCCAGTGGATTGTTTGTGCTGACTTCTAGGCCTACCTGGAAAGGAGGTAACTAGGCTCTCTGAGGGGTGGGGTCTGGGAAGACTCAGGTTTAGCCATCTCTCTGGATGATTCCGGTGTGGCCTGCGAAACACTGGTCTCAGTGAAGACTGTTCATACTGTGTGTTTATTCATACCTTGGGCAGAATTACTTCAATCTGTCTGTTTTCCTCTACCTCCCCTCACTGAGGTCTGCCAGATGGACGGGATGGGAATTTGGGGGTGGGGAGGGAGGTATGGTGATTCTGGAACTGGAACACACTGGAGGTTAGGGCAGGGCTTGGCTGAGGGTTGTGGGTCTGTTGCTGGTGGAGAAACCTTTCTTCTTCCCTTTCCTTTTGTCCCAGGTTGTCTCTCCCCCTTCCATCTGGGACAGGACTATAACTCAGTGGGGTTCGGGTGGGACTGGCTTTTGTGAGCTGGCCTGGGCCCACACCCCTAGGTGAACAGGGCTCTTGTGAGACAGCTGTCTGTTGGTTCCTAACAGCTGACTTTCAAAGCGGACTCCCTTAGGGACCCAAGCTGTCCTTGAACATGGCTGGGGTGGGGTTGAGGGGGGCAAAGATAGGGGAAGAGTACCCACAGTGTGCTCCAGCCCAAATTTCCTTTCTGTAGCGTTGAGTCTTCTGACCCTCTAGAAGCAGATGAGAGGACCATCTTACCCTAAAGCTCTAAATTCCACACACAGACAGAGGGCGCCCTGGGGGTGGGCCAAAGGGATGATCCTGAGCTGGGCAGGGTGGCCCGGGTGTGGGCTGTTATGAAGCATTCACCAAGGGAGTCATTGGACTTCATCATCAATATTGCTGGCACTCAGAATAGCTCTGAGTCCCCCTCAAGCACGAGAATCCTTTATCCTAATGTGGCGTTTTGCTTATCAAAGAGGATCTCTGTGGGGGCGGGGGCGGGGGCGGGGGCGGGCGATAGCTCCAGAGAGCGGTCAAAAGGTAAGAGATGACATTTACAAAAATCCATTCTTTCCTCTCCACTTCACCGCTCTGTTGACTGTTTTCCTGTTCAGTCAAATCCTATTCACAGCTTCACGTCCCATTTTAGGAGTTGCCAAGGCGATAAATATCCTGTCCTTTCTTTACTGTGCTTGCTTTCGCCTTTTTCTCTCCCTTGCCCATCCTGGAGAGCCTGAATCCTCTTTGGTTGGGTTTCTCACGTCTAGAAAGCTCCATTCGGTTCCCAGCAATGGGACAAGCCAATTGCTTTGGCCCTTCCTCCTGCTGTTACCTTTCCCCATGACTTTTCCTGATCCTAGGGACTCCCTTTATAGATTGGCTGTGCTGTGTCCAGCTGAGAACTGTGGCCTGGACAGCCCTGCTCTTAAGTCATGACCTTTTTCATTTTTCATGTGTCGTGCTACCAACTTTCGGAGGGATCGTGGGCTGACAGTACAGCCTCCTTGTAGGGGGAGCAAAGGGGGATTGCACAGAACACCCAGGGCAGGAGAAATGGGACAGAGGTCCTCATGGTCAGATTCCTAGTCAACTACTTATCCTACTGCCTCGAATCTGGCTTCCTTTCTCCTGTTGATTCCATCATTCTTGTTTACAAAGCATTTAGTGAGCAATGCTATGTACAAGACATCGTGCTAGACTGGAAACACAGGAGGGACATCAAGGCTTACCACAGAGGATGAGAGTCTTTGTGTGTTGACTGACATCTTGACATCAATAAACGATGCATCCCACACTGAGTGTGTACAGTTAGCTTTGCCTCTAGCAGATCCAGAGCAAATTTTCTTTAGGGTGATTCAAGCTTATTTCATTCCTTCCACAGTTAATCACTGAGTGTTGGAGTGCTATAAAGTAGTCCAACTGATCCACTAACGCACTTGGCCTGATCTGATGGACAGTTGGTAGGCTAGGCCCCTGTCCAGAAAGGTCCTATAGAGCCAGTCGGCCCCCAGGTGTCCTTTCTTACAGCTCATCCTGCCCCCTCCTCCTCATTACTCATCATTTCCATTACGATCACTATTATTCATTGAAGGCTTATTATATGCCAAGCACTATATTCAATCTGATTTCTTCCTTTTGGATCCTTACAACAATCCTGTGAAGCTGGCCATCTTGGTATTCTCACTTCAGAGCTGGGGACATGAATGCCCAGGGGTGTTAAACACTTGCCCAAGGTCACACAGCCAGTAAGAGGAGAGCTCAGACTGAAGCCTAGTCTGTCTGAGCCAGGGGTGTGTGGTGTGCCGAGACACAGGGCCAGGCACCCCTCGGGTGTGTTTCTCAGCGCTGGCCACAGGCACCTGTTCTCTGTGAACACAAACTTCTTTGCCTCAGAGAGTAACAACTTTTGTGCTTCAGCAGCATCCCAGCAGCCCACCCTTCTGGGCATTTCTACTCGGGCAGGGCAGTGCTGTCCATGATTCTGAGCTGAGGGGCACAGGGTCCATCGCACTTGGTCTGGGTTCTTCGAGTCATGGACCGTCCCTTGAAGGGTGATTTCTCTGGAAGAAGGGTCAAGTGGAGGCCCCTTGCAAGGTGGGACCTGCTCAAGGAGTCTGCACGGTACGGCTCCGCCACTGTCACTGGCTGGAAAATAAATTCCAGGCCGCTCAGGGGTTCTGGGGGACCCGTGCCCACAGGTGCTTAGCCCTGTGGGTTCCAGCTGCCATGCTTGTGGCTGGAGACCTGACTGTCCTTCCCTTGAGACTCTGGGCGGGAGCCTGATGAAGGCTGGGAGCAGTTCTGGGACCAGGTGAGCCTGGGGCAGGACCTGGACTGGAAACGCTTCTGAGCTTCAGGCGCTTTACAGAATCCCTTCGTTTATGTGTGAAGGTATTTATGAACAAGGGTGGGAAGTCTTATTTCCATCTTGCCGGTGACGACATGGAGGCTCAGATCAATCAGGTCACTTGGCTTAAGGTCATTAGCTACGAAATGCCTATGCCAGTGTTAACTCACATTTGCCAGATTGTTCTACTAGACCACTGCTCACTGCTACTGATGGCCCTCCAGGAGAACCCCTGGCATCCCCCAGAGGGAAGGAGCTCTGGGTCTTTGTGGACATAGGCTCAGTGAGCTGACACCACCCCGTGGGGGAGGCCTTGGCATTGCTTGCTCTGCCTGCAGCAGCTCCTTTGGGACCCCGGAGTCGGTCGGCCTGACAGCGCCTTGTCTCTTGGTCACACCGCATGCCTCTAGCCTCCCTCGCCTGGGCCTTCCCTGCTGCTTCTGAGGCACGTGGTGCTGCAGGACTTGCTCGGTGCCCGTGCACAGCACTGGTTTGCCCAGCCAGGCACGGAGAGCTGCTGACCTGTGCCCACAGGCAGACCTACCTCCCATGCTGTGCAGATATGGCTTCCCCGGGGGCGGACCTAGAAGTGTAGGTACACTAATGTCCTGTGGAATGGATGTGATTAATGAAAAACAAAAGACAGCAGATGGAAAAGGTCTGGCTGATAAATTATCTAATTCTATCCTGATGGGCTATTCTGAGATGAGTACTATATGTCTCACTGTAGAAGTCTGTGATGACCAAGTTGTATGCCTTGGTAGACAGTGGCCAGGTCAGCAACCTGTATGGGCTTTCCCTCCCCCCACACGCCATTTTCTTGTTTCCTTTGATCTTATTTCATTTGGATCACAACTCCCTCTCTCCAGTGAAATATTGGCATGCAAGACCTGCCCAGGGCTTTGTTTTCTAGGTAACATAGCTAAACCAATCATAATAGTAATAATTCCTCCCATTTATTTAATTTACTGTGTGGCAGCTAAATCAGCTCATTGAATCCTCACACTGTCCCTATTAAGCAGGTATTATTAGTTGCCTCATTTTAAAGATGAGGAAACTAAGACTCAGAGAAGTTAAGGAACATACTCATGGCCACACAGCACGTAAGTGGCAAAGTGAGGATTAAACCCAGCTCTTCTGCTTTTCCAACTCCAGAACCTGAACTCGAAACCACCCTTCAATAAAGTTGCCTTTAAGCTTTAGAAATGCCAAGGAAACCTGAGTTTCCTGTGAGGAGACACTTGCAAGAGGCTGCCAAGGATCCCTGGGAAGCCCGGAGAGCCCCTCAGGAGAGAGCAAAGGGGTACTCACGTTGTAAACGCTGGGTTGTACTTTGCACCTCGGTAGTAGGAGTACAGATTGAACATCCCAATCATGAAGGCCACAAATACCATGATGAAAATGACCATGAACTTGAAGATATCTTTCACAGTTCTCCCCAGGGAGATCTGCAGGGGCCCAAAACTCTCGTTGGCTGGCAGGATGTACGCGATTCGAGAGAAGCTCAGCACGACAGCTATCGCATACAGCCCTTCCGATATGATCTGAGGGTCTGAAGGCCACCACTTGTCCCTGGCTAAAAGAAAACAATCTGGGTTACTCACGGGCCAACAGGATCTGCTCTGGAAGAGAAACCAGTTAGGCATCTTTAGAGGCCTCTAACCTCATCCCTTGCCATTCCTGCCCTTGTCTTTAAATTAATCCTAATACATTGAAGGTGCCACCCTCCCTCTTGGAACATGCTGGCCCATCTGCCTGGAATACTCTCCCCTCACTTCAATCCCAGTCACCCTTCAAAACTCTGCTCAGATGTCATCTCTTTCAGGAAGCCTTCTGTGCCCCCCACAGGCTGGGGCAGCCTCCCTGTACCCGTTGCTGCTCCCACAGTATCCCGTGTCCCCTCCTGTCATGCACTTGCCATGCTGCTTGCTATCCTATCTTCCTTCCCAGTGTTTGAGCTCCACAAGCAGGGGCTGTCCCATTCACAGGGAGGTAGTGGGGAGGCACACAGACTTGAGTCAGACAGACCTGAGATTGAAAGTGGCCTTTCTACGCAGTGGCTGTATGTAAAATATGACTCTCGGCAAGTCAATTAACTTTTGTTTTGCTTTTAAAATCTTTTATTGTCATTTAAAAATTTTTTAATATTTTAATTTTATTGGACTATAGTTGATTTACAGTGTTGTGTTAGTTTCAGGTAAATAGCCAAGTGATTCATGTAGTTATACATATACAGATATTCATTCTGTTTTAGGTTCTTTTCTCATATAGGTTATCACAGGATAGAGTTCCCTGTGCTATACTGTAGGTCCCCGTCAGTCATCTATCTTATAAATAGTAGTATGTTTATGTTCATCCCAAGCTCCTGATTTATCCTTCCCCTCCACATTTCCCCTTTGGAAACCATAAGTTTGTTTTTGATATCTATAAGTCTGCTTCTGTTTTGTACATAAGTTCATTTGTATCTTTTTTATTTTTGCTTTTGTTTTTTGTTTTTGTTTTTGTGATATGTGGGCTTCTCACTGCTGTGGCCTCTCCCATTGCGGAGTACAGGCTCCGGACGCACAGGCTCAGTGGCCATGGCTCACGGGTCCAGCCGCTCCGCGGCATGTGGGATCCTCCCAGACTGGGGCACGAACCCGTGTCCCCTGCATCGGCAGGCGGACTCTCAACCACTGCGCCACCAGTGAAGCCCTCATTTGTATCTTTTTTAAAAATTAGATTCCACATATAAGTGTTATATGATATTTGTCTTTCTCTGTCTGATTTACTTCACTTAGTATGATAATCTCTAGGTCCATCCATGTTGCTGCAAATGGCATTATTTCATTCTTTTTTTATTGCTGAGTAATATTCCATTGTGTATATATATATATATATATATATATATACCACAACTTCTTTATCCATTCCTCTGTTGATGGACTTTTAGGTTGCTTCCATGTCTTGGCTATTGTAAATAGTGCTGCAATGAACATTTGGGTGCATATATCATTTCAAATTATGGTTTTCTTTGGATATATTTTGGATTGGGATTGCTGGATCATATAGTAGTTCTATTTTAAGTTTTTTAAGGAAACTCCATACTGTTCTCCATAGTGACTGTATCAGTTTACATTCCCACCAACAGGAGGGTTCCTTTTTCTCCGCACTCTCTCCAGCATTTATTATTTGTAGACTTTTTTTTTTTTCTTCTTCTTTTTTTTTTTTTTTTTTTTTT
>NW_006788200.1:4297379-4298780 GCF_000442215.2 Lipotes vexillifer
GGCCATGGCTCACGGGCCCAGCCGCTCCGCGGCATGTGGGATCTTCCCGGACCGGGGCACAAAGCCGTGTCCCCTGCATCGGCAGGTGGACTCTCAACTGCTGTGCCACCAGGGAAGCCCTATTTGTAGACTTTTTGTTGATGGCCATTCTGACCTGTGTGAGGTGATACCTCATTGTAGTTTTGAATTGCATTTCTCTTATAATTAGTGATGTTGAGCATCTTTTCATGTGCTTTTTGGCCATCTGTGTCTTTTTTGGAGAACTGTCTATTTAGATCTTCTGCCCATTTTTTGATTGGGTTGTTTGTTTTTTTGATATTGAGCTGCATGAGCTGTTTGTATTATACATTTTGGAGATTAATCCCTTGTTGGTGCATCATTTGCAAATATTTTCTCCCATTCTGTGGGTTGTCTTTGTGTTTTGTTGATGGTTTCCTTTGCTGTGCAGAAGCTTTTAAGATTAATTAGGTCCAATTTGTTTGTTTTTATTTTCATTACTCTAGGAGGTGTATCAAAAAAGATTACTGTGATTTATGTCAAAGAGTGTTCTTCCTATGTTTTCCTCTAAGAGTTTTATAGTGTCTGGCCTTACATTTCGGTCTTTAATCCATTTTGAGTTTATTTTTGTGTATGGTGTTAGGGAGTGTTCTAAGTTCATTCTTTTACATGTAGCTGTCCAGTTTTCCCAGCACCACTTATTGAAGAGACTGTCCAATCAACTTTTTAAGCCTGATTTTCCCCATCTGCAAATTGGGGATAATATCATCAATGTGGTGAGGATGAAATGAAATCATTTATGTAAAGTGCTTAGCTGGAAAACAAATTGCAGGCCACTCAGGGGTTCCTGGGGACAAGGGTCTGGCACACAGCAGGTGCTGATAAATGTTCGTTAAGTGGCTGAATGAAATCCTAACCACAAGTTTAGCCATAAATCAGAACAAATGAGCTCACACGGGGGCCAGGAATCTGAAGGTTCTTGCCTGAGAAAGTGCTCTTGGGTTTGGTTCCTCAGGCAGTGTGTGTCTGCGAGTTGCTCCCTGACTGACCTAAGGCCCCAAAACTGGTGACCAGTCATCCAGGTTCGCTATGACATTCCTGTTCCAGGTGGCAAGAGTCCTGGGACCTGTCTTGTGCTGGGGAGATTCTGCTTGTGGTCACTGGTGAGGGTCTGAGCTGCCCTGGGTATATTCCTTCAGCAGAGCAAACCTGTAAAGTGTTTCTATTGTAGTTCTAATGGTGCAGGGAGCAGCAGCTTTCTTTAATAAGCTGCCTTCTATGTGTCAAGACATACAGTGATTTTCAAGTGAGGGTAGAACCTTCCTCCTGGGGCATAACCCATGCCCTAACACGTACGCTAACACTAAACCACTGTTGTACCCTAACCTGTACCCTAAATCGTCC
>NW_006788200.1:4298790-4303955 GCF_000442215.2 Lipotes vexillifer
GAGAACTGCCCTGCTGAACAAGTCAATTGTGCTCCTGTCGAGAAATACTAAGTGAAACTTAAATTGAGAAACACAGAGAAACCTAAATTAGCCCTTACACTTACATTAGCTGCAGTTTTCACAACAGCCCCGTAGAGGAGGTATTATTACTGCCATTCTAAAGACTGGATTTGGGGTATGGGGTCCTTTTCAGAGCCAGGTAAATGTAGATAGCAAGGATATTCCATAGTGATTCTTGGCACCCCAAGGGGGATGGAAGAGAAGAATTTTGTTCTTTATTTTCAAAGCTAGACTCTGTTAAACAATTATAAAGAGCAGTAAGAGACCCTTAGTAAGGGGATCCAGGCCTCCATTTGACACAGGCTTGCATGTAGTACATTCTAAATTATTTGCGGAAATATATAAAGTTATAGACTTTATGTTCTCATCAAGGTCATAAAACTCAAAAAGACAAGTAAGGGGAACAAATGTATTTTTCCAATATATCTGTTGACCTCCATGGATAAATAACATTTGGATAACATGACTCAGATTCTTCAAACAGACGCCAAAAGGAATTCCTATTTTCTCTCCCCTATAATTTATCAACTTAAACCTCAGTCGTAATAATAAAAGCCATTCCTACAATCAATATATTAAGATAGATTTAGCTGTTGTCAGACCCTGGTGACCCGGTCAGGACTTTTAGTGAAAAGTACTCTACTTTGACTGGCTTGTAAGAATTTTGATGGGCGTAAAAGCAAACAGCACTTTGATGATTCAGACAAAGGATTTTCTTCCCCTTGGAGCTGTTTCTAGGAGAAAAATTGCCCTATTATAACCTGAAAAACACCTGCCTACTTGGTGCTGTAGAGGTTGGAAGAGACCATTGCCTGGACGATCACTAGAGGGCGCTCTGCCTCCATAACTGGGGCACAAGCCAACCCTTTGAGATGCAAAAGATTTCAAGGGTACCGGGTGAACCACAATGCAAGGGCAATAAAGTGTAAAGCTTTGGGTTGGGTGAGACTTTAATGGGTGAGATTTTAATACAATCCAAAAAAGGAATAGAAGTCACAAGTGAGCAATACTGTGGTTTGAATCACAGCCCTAAGAAAAGTATTCAATGCAGTATCAAGATTCTCTCATCTTTCCTTAACGAACCCTGAGCAGCATAGAGGGGCAAATATGCAAACCCATGCTTCTAAAATGTCTGGATTTGCTAAACCAACAAATGAAGAGTGGATGATTTGTAATACTACAAGACTCTCCATTTCGTAGTGTGTGTGGGGGTTCCCTACCTCATTTACATGTAACATAATCTGTGTAACACAATCTACATTGAATATGGGCAGCAACTCAAGTTTTGTGTTAAGTGGCCAACCTTCTGGACATCATTGCTGTACCTGATCATGAAGATTCTGTGGTCACACACACCACGTGGCTTCCATCTAACAGGGACATTTGACATTCAATCCTTTCATGCCACTAGTGAGTGCCTATTAAATGTCCAGCTAATTTACCAGTAACAACAAATATCTATTGTTTCTTCTCCCCACTCATCTTTCTTTTAGTACAGAAGCTACAGTGATTGAGCCAGAAAATGACCCCAGAGGTAGCAGTGATAATAACTTGTTACTATTAGTGAGCATTTAATATTTCAGAACACAGTGCAAAATTCTTCATGTACACTATCTTACTTAACCCTCGAAACAAACTTTCTGACATGTATTATCCCAGTTTTACATATGGGAAAATAGAGGGTCAGAAAAATTTAGTAAACAAGTCCTTACAGTAAGCTACAGAAATAGGATTTGAATCCAGGTCTCTCTAACTCCAAAGCCTGCGAACATACACACTATGCCATTCTGCATCGTTTTCGTTTCATGTTGGACCAGGATCCCTTGCTATCCAAGGCAGTACTGTATTTCTGGGAACATTGTAAGCCATGCCATGAAAACCTGTTTCTTCCTCTATAAAATAGGAACAACAACAACAAAATCCTTTCTGTGGGGCTGTTGCAATGATTGGAGTTTATGGTGTAAAATGTCTATACAGTTCCTGACACCTAGAGGGTCCTTGATAAATGGATGCTTTAACTCTAGCATCTCACTCTGTATGGCCTTGTGGTTTGAAAGAATTAAGGCATCTTCTAAGAACCTATCTTGCCATGAGAAAATAACTTTTGAACTGGGAAAGCAAGACTTATTTTTGCAGAAAATACAGGGATCCAACATGTAAGGGAAAGCTCCTGGTTCCACATCAGAAATGAGATTTCTTTAAAAAAGAAAAAAATAAAAGGATCCCCCCGAAACCCTCCAAGAAACTTCTCAAAACAAATCCATCCTTTCCAACACGAAACGATTCATTTCTCGTAGTCACTAATTACACGTTCTCTTCAGCTGGTTGTATTGCTGAAAAGACTAGGGCTTTCTTGGAGGGTGGCTAGGCGGTGTCTGCTTCAACAGTAGAAACCACCAAAGCTGGTCACAGCCATGTTACAAACCACCAGCAGCGGGACAAGCCACGCTCACGGCCCCTGGCCACGCCCCGGAAGCGCGCGGAGCGGAAGGCGTAGCCGAACAGCCGCCGACTCGACTCACCGTAGGTGAAGTAGGCCACTTCTGGTGGAAGTGAGACGTTGTGGAGCGTGTCGTCCTGCACGTGCTGGTCCACGTACACCTGGGCCTCGCTGGCCTTCAGAAAGGCCATGAATCTTGCGGTGAAGGAGGCCACGAAGATGGACAGCATTCCGAAATCCAGCAGGTTCCACAGGTGCAGCACGTACTCCCGCGGCCCCTCCTCCCAGATTTCCTTGCATTCGGACCAAATCATTCCTGCGGGAGAGTGAGAAGGTCAGGCTCATTTTGCATTTCCGGGCGTGTGTGACCGTAGTGGGCACGAAGGGAACCAGGGTACAGATGTAAATGTAGGTTCTTTGGAGCTGGGAACGTTGAGAGCCAGCAGCAAACGAAACCATGCCTTCAAAGGCAGATTTATAGTCAGGAGATCCACAGACGGCAAGAATTCGTGTCACCTGTCTCTCTGCTTGCAGCTAAACCATCTCCAGGTGTGAGGAGAGAGTTCTCATCCATTGATAGGTTCTTAGAGGATAGGAGAAATGTAATGGCTGACATTTATATATTTTATATATAACTGGGAGGTTATAAGGAATCATCCAGTTCTAAACTAAGTATAACGAAACTGAGGTCCAGGGATGGGAAAGGGTTTTCTGAAGGTCCCACATATGTCCTAGAACCCAGTTCTCCTAACTCCCTGATTAGAATGCTTTCCTTTATATTTCTACGAATGTTTCAGTGAACATTAGTTTTGGGTTCTTAGTTTTTCTTTTTTACTCTTTTATAACTTGTTGGATTTTAAAGACATGTGTCTTCGCTGTTACATGTTGATTTAGAAGTCAACGAGATGTTGCCACTTCCCCCATCCCACCTCTAAGCCAGCCTCCTGAGGTAGCTGAGACTAACAACTGGGTGTGTATCCTTATATACCTGTACTATCCAGTATCGTAGCCACTAGTCACATGTGCATACTGAGCAATTGAAATGTGGCCAGTTAAATTGAGGGATGCCGTATAAGTAGAATACACACCAGATTTCAAAGACTTTTTACAAAAAATGTAAAATATCTCAACATTTTAAAATCTGAAATGATATTTTAGATATACTGAGTTAAATAAAATCTCTTATTACTAATTTCATCTCTTTTTATAATATGGCTATTAGAAAATTTTACATGAAATATGTGGCTTATGGTGTGGCTTGCCTTATATTTCTGTTGAATATTGCTACTCTCTACCTTTATCTTCATTGATTATTAAATTAGTTTAGATTATTAAAAATTAGTTGGTAACATTTTGAGCACCTACTATGTGTACATATTATATCTGTTATAATATATATACATTATGTACATGTATGTGTATTAACTCCCTCAAGTCTTTGCAGTAACCCTATGAAGTGCATTCTCTTATTATCCCAGTTTTACAGCTAATATTTCCTTAGACATAGTGAATTGTAATGTGCCCAGATAGAAGGCAGGAGATCTGAAATTTGAGTCCAGAAGGTCTCCCCCTAGAGTCCCATGCTCTTGACCTCTATGCTCTTTGCTTCTCCAGGAAATAGAACTGAGTTGAAAGCAGATAATGAAGAAAAAAGACTCCTGAATGTTTTCTAATTAACATCAGAGAGTTTACAGCTACTCAGACGTAGGAAAGATTTGACGCAGAGCTAGCCCATTCTGTGTTACGCCGTGCTACACTTCACATGCATACTTAGAAGGTTAATATGGTAAAAGAACCAGTAACTGATTGGTTAGTGAAACAATTCCAGCTCATTTGACCACATATCCCCTAAAGGTTAACAATGCCAGCCCCCCGGCACTCCTCTGGCTCTCGTGCATCAGACGTGATGGCCTGCCTTCCCAGGTTCCTCCTGCCTCTTCCACAGCTGTTTAGAGAAGTTGTGGCTTTGTTTGATGAAACAGATTCTAAGATCTGCATGTCTGTATCAAATTGGAGGGGGACAGCAGGAAGTGTCCCCAAACATTGCAGGTCTGTTTACAGGACTCCCCCCACCACACGCACCTTGCTCCCCCATTTTTTTCTTTAACAAAGCCATACTTCCCAAGCTTACACTTTGAAAATTTTTGTGGTAATTCAGTGAAGTAAATTTTCCTTAACAATGAAATGTACTTTCATCTGTGCCTGTTCGAATAGATATTTAAAATATGTTATTGGAAAAACCATTACAGGCTGGAAAAAATGTTTGTTGCTTTCCTCTATGCCCCTGCCCCCCAATTAAAATTCCTAATGTCTTAGTGGAACTGCTTTTTGCTGAGCACTAGGAGAATTACAGGCTATCAATTATTTTAATTCAGGAAGCCCTGGGTTCAGTTTTACCTTGGTCACTCTTACTGGGTATGTGACCTTGGGTAAGTCCCTTGATTTTCTTAAGGCTTTGGGGTAATTTCCAGCACTAGAAGCTCTATGAATCTGAAATGCAAATTAGTTACAGTAAACTGACTTTTCTGACCAATACAGAGGCTCCTCCATGGTCCAATGCCCACATCAGTCTTCCTAGATACATATTGACTTACCCAGACTAATTTAAATTATTCCAAGTCCATGAATAAAAGTAGCATGGGCCCAAGGGTTTGAGCAGCAGGAA
>NW_006788200.1:4304009-4320102 GCF_000442215.2 Lipotes vexillifer
CCCCTGCTTCGGGTGCTGAGGGTAGTTCAGCATTTTATATCCAACCTGAGCCCCCTGGACTTTTGCCTCTAGCATGTCAATCAGACGAGTATATAGAGCCCAGGGGCTTAGAGAGTAAGGATGTTGGGCAGTGGAGCCTCCTTTAGGCAAACTCCCCTTCACTGAAGGATGCCTGGAGCGCAGAGAGCATGGTCACTGGTAATTAATGAGGTTGACTAGCAGAGGAACAGGTTGGGAAATGCTGGGAGGCCTTGAGGGAAATGAGTAGCTTTATTTAGGCAGGTTCTAAGTAGTGGCGTGCAGGCTGCTAGATGGGGCTTGACAGTTCAAAAGGTGGTTCACTCCCATCCCTGCCTCAGATGCTATTCAGAAGGGACCCCCTTCAAAGTCCTGTGAGACTCAACTGTGTGCATTCCTTAAATGGTCATAGCCCCTTCCTCTACACAGGGCTTCTCTACACTGTCCCAATGCCCCCTAAGCACATCTTGGGAGGCTTGTCTGTTGTTTTGGGTCAACTTCTGATCATTGGGTCAGGATATAGGTGTTCTGTTAACTCACAGGTGGGAGAATATCCCTAGAAGCCCTCAATCCTCAGGCCCTAACATCCAAACACCATCTCAGTGGCAGGTCCTTTGCAACAGATCTGGGCCTCACACACATTCAGGGTTCATTTGTTTTCCAGGCAAGGAGATGATATTAATAGATGCAAAAATTTTCTAAGAAAGCTCATCCTCATCTCTAATTTTAGTAGCTAACCATTGTTGAGTACCTGCTAGGTGCTAGGCCCTATGCTAAACACTTTTCCAACACTAAAGCTTCCTTACAGCTTGATAGGTACAGACTATAATTATCTCCACTTTACAGATGAACAGGCTCGTGTGTGAAGATGGCAAGTAAATTATCCAAAGTCACGCAGGCGGTTCAGGACCTTCTTTCCACTGTGCTGTTGCTCACCAAGGCCTCTACTAGGCACAGACTTACTCTCACTGGTCAGGAACTCATTTATCACTTAACGGACAGTGTTGAGCTCTGACTTTGTGCCGGGCACCATTCTGGGGATACCACAACCAAGAAGATGCTGTCCCTTCACCAGCAAGCTCGGTCTAGTGCTAGAGACAGATGTGTCCACAAACAGTAGTACTATAGGGTGACAGATGCTGTAATAAAAATGTCCAGGGGACTCTTTGTGGATACACAGTCATAAGAGCAGTCAGTATTACAGTCATGAGACCCAGCAGAGTGCCTGGCATAACATATATCTGTTGACTGAATGAAGGGGGAGACACCTGGCATGAGGAACCAGGAGGTAGCAGGGGCTGAAAGGTGTTCCACATAGTGGCTGTGGATGTGAGGGAGAGCAGGCTGTTGTAGGGGACTGCAGGAGGCTTAGTATGGCTTCGGGTTGGTGGGGGTTCTGGTTGGGGCTGGAGGTCGGCAGCAGGGAGGCTTAGTGAAGGCCCAGTAGATCCTGAAAGGCCCTCCTTCAGGCCATGAGGAGGAGGCTGGGTTAACTAACCCTAAGTTAGTTAGCTCCTAGAGGTGATAAGTGGAGCAGCAACGTGGTCTGACTTGCTGGGAGAAATTTTGGCAGGTCGGCTGCAGTAGTCTGCTTGGAAATCTTACCTAGATAAATGAGGAAACCATCAAAAGAATGATTTAGGTGAGGAACACAGCCCATTTGATTTTGCAGTTTTATTCTTGGTCAAACCTAGATGTGTGATTCTGGAGCTAAGGCTTAGCACTGCCCTCGAAGAGTTTGTAATCCTTGGTGGGTGATGTGAACGAGCAGCTTGATCCTCACATTTTACACATGTGAAAGCTGAAATTCAGAGAGGCAGAGCCACCAAGGAAGAAGGGACACAGTCAGGACTGGGCTTCTTGATAACCAGTCCCAATCTCTTTCCTTCTGTCCCTCTCTTTAAGTGTATTTTCCTACTGTGCTAGGCATTTACATCTCACTCCATCAGTTGAGCTTTCAACTGGGGCATCTGTTTAAGAAAACACTGCCAGGTTCTCTGTAAGAGTTGGGTTGAGAGAGTCTTCATGACATAATTCTCTTCCTAGATGGAGAAATGACATGCGTGGTGAAGAGGCTTCCTGCCCTCTAAGCTCCATGGCTTTGTGCTAACCACTAATGTTGTCACAGTCCTCTGGTGAGCGTCTGTATAGACACACTCTCCAAGTCACAAGCTATATTACAAGCTCTTTCCTCTACCCCAGAGTGGCTGCTCATGATACAGGCAAGAAAGATATATTCCTATGGTATGAACTGATGTTGGAGATTCTCCAGGCAGAAGGATCTGTGATTTCTGGTTCATTTGGTCCTCCCCAAAGTAAGTTGTCGTACAGCTCTGGAAAACACACACGTCTGCTAGCAAATTCACCCCTCCTTCCTCAGTCACGCTCTTCTCTTGGCTTCCTTTTTTTAAAAAATTTTTTAAAAAATTAATTAATTAAAAAAAATTTGTTTGCACGAGGTCTTAGTTGTGGCTCATCTGCTCCTTAGTTGTGGCATGTGGACTCCTTAGTTGTGGCAGGCAGGCTCCTTAGTTGTGGCTCATTGGCTCCTTGGTTCTGGCACACGAACTCTTAGTTGCGGCATGCATGTGGGATCCAGTTCCCTGACCAGGGATCCAATCCGGGCCCCCTGCATTGGGAGCATGGAGTCTTAACCACTGTGCTACTGGGGAAGTCCCTCTTGGCTTCCTTCATACTGTGTCCTGGTTTTTCTTCTACCTTTGCATGTGGTCTTAGGCTCCTTGTGGCTTCCACCTCCTCTGCCCCTGCTTTAAATCCCCTGCATTTACAATCTAGAAGTTTCTCAAAATTCTGCTAGTAATCAAGTAAAGCATCTGGAGTTCAGGAAGAATATATTTCTGATTGGGTTTGACCCTTCCACAGAATTGTACAGCAGAAGAGGAACAAGCTACATATCCAGTAGGGGTTTGGGGAAGTAATAGAGTATTGTCACACTGTGTGGCCATTGAGAGAGGGCCTTGGGAAAACCAGATACCTACATGGAGCAAGAGCTATCAGAAGGTGAAAAGAATCAACTACAATTTGTATGATTAGAGAAATATTAATATTAATTGAGACAGGCTGGAAACAAAGGACAATGTGTAGTATTTATTGTCAGAGATGTTAACTGTTAGGAAGAAAAAGAGAAGGGAGAATGGGAGGGCAGTGAGGGTGGACAAACTTGCAATTTTAAACAGGTTGGTTAAAAAAATCTTCACTTTGAGAAAGAGACTTTTTTTCTTTTTTCTTGTTTTCATTCTCAGTTTCTTCTTTTTTAAAAATTTATTTATTTATTTTTTAACATCTTTACTGGAGTATAATTGCTTTATAATGTGTTAGTTTCTGCTGTATAACAAAGTGAATCAGCTATACATATACATATATCCCCATATCCACTCCCTCTTGCATCTCCCTCCCTCCCACCCTCCCTATCCCACCTCTCTAGGTGGTCACAAAGCATGGAGGTGATCTCCCTGTGCTATGTGGCTGCTTCCCACTAGCTATCTATTTTACATTTGGTAGTGTATATGTGTCCATGGCACTCTCTCACTTCGTCCCAGCTTACTCTTCCCCCTCCCCATGTCCTCAGGTCCATTCTCTATGACTGCATCTTTATTCCTGTCCTGCCCCTAGGTTCTTCAGAACCAATTTTTTTTAGATTTCATATATATATGTTAGCATACGGTATTTGTTTTTCTCTTTCTGACTTACTTCACTCTGTATGACAGACTCTAGGTCCATCCACCTCACTACAGGTAACTCAGTTTTGTTTCTTTTTATGGCTGAGTAATATTCCATTGTATATATATGCCACATCTTCTTTATCCATTCATCTGTTGATGGACACTTAGGTTGCTTCCATGTCCTGGCTATTGTAAGTAGTGCTGCAGTGAACATTGTGGTACATGACTCTTTTTTTTGAATTAAAAAAAAAATTATTTATTTATTATTGGCTGTGTTGGGTCTTTGTTGCTGTGCATGGGCTTTCTCTAGTTGTGGGGAACAGGGGCCTCTCTTCGTTGCAGTATGTGGGATTCTCATTATGGTGGCTTCTCTTGTTGAGGAGCACGGGCTCTAGGTGCATGGGCTTCAGTAGTTGTGGCACATGGGCTCAGTAGTTGTGGCGCACGGGCTTAGTTGCTCCGTGGCATGTGTGATCTTCGCAGACCAGGGCTCAAACCCGTGTCCCCTGCATTGGCAGGTGGATTCTTAACCACTGTGCCACCAGGGAGCCTGTGGTACATGACTCTTTTTGAATTATGGTTTTCTCAGGGTATATGCCCAGTAGTGGGATTCCTGGGTCGTATGGTAGTTTTATTTTTAGTTTTTTAAGGAACTTCCATACTGTTCTCCATAGTGGCTGTATCAATTTACTTTCCCACCAACAGTGCAAGAGTGTTCCCTTTTCTCCACACCCTCGCCAGCATTTATTATTTGTAGATTTTTTGATGATGGCCATTCTGCCAGTGAGGTGATACCTCATTGTAGTTTTGATTTGCATTTCCCTAATGATTAGTGATGTTGACCATCCTTTCATGTGTTTGTTGGCAATCTGTATATCTTCTTTGGAGAAATGTCTATTTAGGTCTTCTGCCCATTTTTGGATTGGGTTGGTTGTTTTTTGGATATTGAGCTGCATGAGCTCCTTATGTATTTTGGAGATTAATCCTTTGTCAGCTGCTTCATTTGCAAATATTTTCACCCATTCTGAGGGTTGTCTTTTCATCTTGTTTATGGTTTCCTTTGCTGTGCAGGGGCTTTTAAGTTTCATTAGGTCCCATTTGTTTATTTTTGTTTTTATTTCCATTTCTCTAGGAGGTGGGTCAAAAAGGAACTTGCTGTGATTTATGTCATAGAGTGTTCTGCCTATGTTTTCCTCTAAGAGTTTTATAATGTCTGGCCTTACATTTAGATCTTTAATCCATTTTGTGATTATTTTTGTGTATGGGAGTGTTCTAATTTCATTCTTTTACATGTAGCTGTCCAGTTTTCCCAGCACCACTTATTGAAGAGACTGTCTTTTCTCCATTGTATATTCTTGTGTCCTTTATCAGAAATAAGGTGACCATATGTGCGTGGTTTTATTTCTGGGCTTTCTCTCCTATTCCATTGACCTATCTTTCTGTTTTTGTGCCAGTACCATACTGTCTTGATTACTGTAGCTTTGTAGTATAGTCTGAAGTCAGGCAGCCTGATTCCTCCAGCTCCATTTTTCTTTCTCACGATGGCTTTGGCTATTTGGGGTCTTTTGTGTTTCCATACAAATTGTGAAATTTTTTGTTCTAGTTCTGTGAAAAATGCCATTGGTATTTTGATAGGGATTGCATTGAATCTGTAGATTGCTTTGGGTGGTAGACTCATTTTCACAATGTTAATTCTTCCAATTCAAGAACATGGTATATCTCTCCATCTGTCTGTATCATCTTTAATTTCTTTCATCAGTGTCTTATAGTTTTCTGCATACACGTCTTTTGTCTCCTTAGGTAGGTTTATTCCTAAGTATTTTCTTCTTTTTGTTGTAATGGTAATGGTAAATGGGAGTGTTTCCTTAATTTCTCTTTCAGATTTATTGTCATTAGTGTATAGGAATGCAAGAGATTTCTGTGCATTAATTTTGTATCCTGCTACTTTACCAGATTCATTGATTAGCTCTTGTAGTTTTCTGGTAGCGTCTTTAGGATTCTCTATGTATAGTATCATGTCATCTGCAAACAGTGACAGTTTTACTTCTTTTCTGATTTGGATTCCTTTTATTTCTTTTTCTTCTGTGATTGCTGTGGCTAAAACTTCCAGAACTATGTTGAATAATAGTGGTGAGTGTGGGCAACCTTGTCTTGTTCCTGATCTTAGCGGAAATGCTTTCAGTTTTTCACCATTGAGAACGATGTTGGCTGTGGGTTTGTCACATATGGCCTTTATTATGTTGAGGTAAGTTCCCTCTATGCCTACTCTCTGGAGCGTTTTTCTCATAAATGGGTGTTGAATTTTGTCAAAAGCTTTTTCTGCATCTATTGAGATGATCATATGTTTTTCTCCTTCAATTTGTTAATATGGTGTATCACGTTGATTGATTTGCGTATATTGAAGAATCCTTGCATTCCTGGGATAAACCCCACTTGATCGTGGTGTGTGATCTCTTTAATGTGCTGTTGGATTCTGTTTGCTAGTCTTTTGTTGAGGAATTTTGCATCTATGTTCATCAGTGATATTGGCCTGTAGTTTTGTTTCTTTGTGACATCCTTGTCTGGTTTTGGTATCAGGGTGATGGTGGCCTCGTAGAGTGAGTTTGGGAGTGTTCCTCCCTCTGCTATATTTTGGAAAAGTTTGAGAAGGATGGGTGTTAGCTCTTCTCTAAATGTTTGATAGAATTCACCTGTGAAGCCATCTGGTCCTGGACTTCTGTTTGTTGGAAGATTTTTAATCACAGTTTCAGTTTCAGTGCTTGTGATTGGTAGAAGGAGACTTTTGGACATAGACCTGAGCAAGTGAGGGAGTGAGCCATGGTGCTGCCCGTGGGAAGAAATCTTAGGCAGAGGGGACAGCCTAAGATAAGTTTCTGAGGTGGAAACCGTTTGAAGCAAGGAAGCCAGTGGGGCTGAAAGAGAGTGAATGAGGTGGGAGGTGATGGGAGATGAGGGCATAGAGGTGGGGTAGAGAGGTGGAGGGCTTTGTAGGCCTTTATAGTGACATTGACTGTCATGCTGAGGGAGAATGTGATATCACTGAAGAGTTTTGAGGCAAAGAGTGACAAAACCTGATTACATTTTAAACGGATCTCTAGCTCCTATGCTGAGCATCTACTGAGGCACAGGGTGGGAAGGGCAGAAGCAAGGACATCTGGACAAGGCCCTTAATCTCTTAGTGGTAAAACTCTCTGTCCATCACTGGGGGACCAGTTTGAACTTGTTAGGATCCTAAAGTCCTGTTCAGCTCTAGGGCTGCTCCTGGTGGCAAGGGAGTCATGGTTTGTATAGCCAGTCTGTCCAAAGGACTGCATTCATGAGTCATGGAGGAAGAGAACTGTGTGTTGTTTCTAGCTGCTCCAAGGCCTTCCTGGCAGTGCCCGGGAGTAGCATGTGAGGACTCCTTCAGTAAGGGCCTGATACCATTTCAAACCTCTCCGTGTCTGAGCAGAGAATATCAGGTTGTGGACCTTAGGGTGTGCCAGCACAAAGAACACAGTGAACACAGTGCTCAATGTCTTCCTCTTAAAAGTTGTTATTACTATTAGCAGTATTTTATAATTAAAGAGCTCCAGAAAATAGAGACAAGATAATATTAGTCTTATTTTATAGCTGCTTCCCCAGTATCTGGCACAGTGCCTGGTACATAATACAATGCTTAATAACTGCAAAATATGGAGAAAAAAATTGAGAAAATAGAAACAACACTATCAGAAAACTTGCACGTTGTACTTAGCACTGCATTTACCAAGCTACCTGCTCTGTGCCCTCAACTCCACCTTCCTCCTGTTAGAGTAGATGAAGTGTCCACGCTCCTGCTAAGGGCAAGTCCTCTGCTTGCCTGCTGGATCCCACCCCCTCTTGCTACTCAGGAACTTTGCATCCAAAGTCAGTGGTCAAGTCTCAGGCCGCATGCTACTTGATCTGTCAGCAACACTCGACATAAATGATCACTGCCTGGGTCCTGACACAGTGACTTTGGTTGGCTTCTGGGACACCACTCTCTTATCTCAGTCTCCTTTGCTGGGTAAGATACTTCTCATTTTCCCATCCTTGAAATATTGCTGTGCCCGAGGGCTTGGTCCTCGGTTCATCTGTCCATATTCACAGTTGAGGTATTGCATATAGTTTACTTTAAGTAGACTGACATGCCCAAATTTACGTTTCCAGCCCCAGCCTCTCTGACCTTCAGCATCTGTATCCAGTTGCTACTTGACGTTTCCACTTGGAGATCTAATAGATAATCTCAAACCAAACTCTTGATTTCCATATCTACTCTCTCTCCAAACTGCTCCTCCCCTGGTCTTTCCTGCCTTAGAGGAACTCTCTATTATACCATTACTTGAGCTAAAAAACTTGGAATTTTCCTTGACTGCTCTCTTTCTTTCACACCCCACAGGCAATCCAGTAGTAAATATTATTGATTTTACCTCCAAAATATAATAACCGTCTACTACCTCCTCAAAACCAGCTATTTCCTGTCTGAATGACTGCAGTGGCCTAACTGGTCTCCCTGCTTCTGCTCTTGTCCTAGAATCATCTGTTCTCTACACAGCAGCCAGTGATCCATTAGAAAATGAGGTCGTAGGATGTCACTTCTGTGCTCAGAACTGTCCAGTTGTTTCCAGTCATACTCAGTAAAATCTAAACTCTGTACCATGGCCTCCAATGCCTTGCATGATTGACTCTGCCTATCCTGTGACCTCATCTCTGCCATCTCCGCCTTATTTATTCTGCTGCAGCCACACTAATTTCTTTGCTGTTCCTCGAACTTGCCCAGCTTGCTCCTGAATGCAGGCCTTTAACATATACTGATCTGTCTTTCAGGAATGCTTTTCACCGAGATGTCTGCAAAGCTTGCGTTCTCTTTTCCTTTAGGTCTCTGTTTACATTTCACCTTATCAGAGGAGGGAGGTAAGAGAGCTTGCTCTTACCTGCTCAACTACTCTGATAAGGTAAAATGTGAACAGAGATCTTAAGGAAGAGAGAAAGCAAGCTAGGATATTTATTCAGCTTGTCTTCTCAGTCATAGAAACTTAAATACTGACTGGGTATTTGAAAATAAATGATTAATTTTCTTTTATGTATGTAGTTCTGTTTTAGAAAAAGAATCCTGATTTCTATTACCAGTCATGATGGAGCAGTAAACTGGAAAAAAAAAGAAACTATTTTCAGACGTTGGAAATAGCAGAGGACTGTGATCCTTAAGAGAAACAAGCAAGGTAAGCCACATGATAGCCCTGTCTTTTATTTTTTTCTGGAAGCACATTTCAGTCTGCAGGGTATAGAGAAGGATTCCAGAAGCACAGAAGGCAGTCCCAATGAGTTGAAGACACAGAGATTAGAGTTCAGGAAGGCTGAAGTGATTAGATGTTATATGGCAGAGTTCCAGAGCGAAAGGTACTATACAGAACCAAAACCCAAAACCAAACACAAACAAAAATAGTCCAGAAATTTACATAGGTGTCCTTTTGGATGTTCCCTGAATGCTAAGTCATGAATGCATAGAGTAAAACTCCACAAACAACAGCAAGAGAGCTGCAAGCTGAACAGTTTCTAGAGCTCACCCAGAGTGGAAAGATGTTTGAGCTCTGACCATCCACAGTTGAGAATCCTTGTTGATTACCCTGGGCATTTAGTAGAGACCCAGATGTGTGTCTCTATAGTACAAGGATAATCAATCCTTATGGTAAAGCTTTTCCAGTCCACTCTAAGAAAGTTTGAAAAGGACCAAAGTCATCTGTAAGAATTTAACAGCCTGTCAGAATAAAGCAAAAAAACTCTTTAAAGGAAGACAACAAAATCTAGATGCTCACCAGTATACCATGTAATGTGCCCATCATTCAATCAAAAATTACTAACACACCAAGATGTAGGAGAATATGATCCACGTCAGGAGAAAGTTTAGTCAGTAACCCAGGAATGATAGAGATGATGAAATTAGGAGTTAAGGACTTTATAACAGTTCTTACTATAAATATGTACATTATGTTTAAGGATTTAAAGGAAAATACAAACATCACGAGGAGGGAAATGAAAGATATAAAAGAGAACCATGTGGAACTTAAAGGGTTGAAAAATATAATATTTGAAATGAAAAAATTCAGTGGTTGGGGATTAAAGTCACAGATAATGGAGAAAAAAATGTCAGTGAACTTGCAGCACAGAAAGATTAGAGAAAAGTAAAAGGAAAATTATCTTTTAGGATACACACAAAAATGTTTGTAGATGAAATTTTATGATACCTGGGATTGGATTCAAAATTCTACAGGGTTGAGAGAAGGGAAGTAAGGTGAAACAAAAATTAGCTTTGATTTGCTAGTTGTTGAAGATGAGTGATTGGTCCAAAGGGTTCAGTATAATCTTCTCTCGAAATTTGCAGTTCTTAAAATTATTCATGATAAAGGTTTGAAAAATATAATCTAGTAAGAAAAAGTAGTTAGAATCTTTCTCCTGTCTAAAATGTAACAGGAAGTAGGTCAATGAAAAATAAGACTTCCCCTTTACAATACTTCTTATGTAATGGTCTTGAAAACTCAGCTTTGCTTTGATGGGTAGAAGCTGGGACCAGACTACAAAAACTGGGACCTCTGTAGCTAGAGATGCTTCCCTCTTATTGGGATAATGCTCTGACACCCAGGAAGAGAAATATGAGGATGCAGGAAGAAGTTGTGGTTCAGTAGGAGTACCATGGTTAACATACGGTAGCACCCACTGAATGGGGAGTATGCTTGGACTCACCTGTCTTCTATTTGCAGCCCAGGTGGGGAAATGTGATGGGTGAGTGATTGGTGCCATAAATACTTTGTTTTATCCATAAACCCAACATGTGAGTTTTTTTGTTTTAAACCGTGTCTTAGTTTGAGTCGCTATAACAAAGTTACACAGATTGAGTGGTTTACACACAACAGAAATTTGTTTCTCACAGTTCTGGAGGCTATAAGTCTAAGATCAGGGTGCCAGCATGTTTGGGTTCTGGTGTGAGCCCTCTTTCAGGTTGCAGACTGCTTGTTGTGTCCTCACATGGCACAGAGAGGATGAGAGAGCTCTCTGGAATGTCTTTTAAAGGGCACTAATCTATTCATGAGGGCTCCACCCTCATGACCTAAGCACCTCCCAGAGGCCCCACTTCTGATACCATGACATTGGAACTAGGGTCTTAACATATGAATTTTGGGGGATAGAAACATTGAGTCCATTGTAAAGTGCCTAGTGTTAAAGTGCTTAATTTAGTTAAATTGGAGGTGGGGCCGGTATACTAGGGAGAATTGGGATAGACTCAACTGTGAAAGTGAAGCCACAGAACTTACTCTGCAACAGGCTTTAATGTTCCTTTCCAACTTGAGTACCAGTGACTCTACAAAATGAACCTTTGGCTACAGATTTGCCGGTTGTTTAAAAGCACCTGGGAAGCATGGTGTGCTTTCCTGTCTCTGCCCTTTGGGTCAAACCATTCTTCTCCTCATTACCTTCTGCCTATTGAGAGATCCAGCTTAGAGACCATACTCCCAGTTGTTCTCAGTTTGGGGATCTGTGGGATATTCTCCAGTGGTTCAACTCTTGTGGCTGTCTTAGGCAATATCATTTAATTAGCACAGGGCATATACTGGGCTGTCTTTTCAGGTATTCGTTCTTTTGTGAATTTGTTGATTGAAAGTACAGACACTTTGACCCTGAATACGTTTTGACTCAATGTTTGTGAACATAAACATAATGAATATTACGCCAATATTGAATTTTTGTTAAGAAAAGCAATTGGGGGCAAATACCATTAGGACAGTTTAATTAATTGATAAAATCTTGATACTGCATACATTTTTTGCCTTTTTTATTTTCAGTTTTGTTTTACTCAAAACATTCCCATCAAATTCAGATCTTTTTGATGTAAATCTTATAATTTATCGATCAAGTTTTGGTTATTTACAATATCACTGATTATAGTTTTTGCAGTTTTTTATTGTTTCCTACCAAATCTGATTTTTTTACCAATAAATTTTGCAGTTTTCAGTATTAGAAAAATCTGTAACCCAGTTGGCCATGTATAATTTTAGCCACTGCCAGTTTTATCTTATCTTGCTTATTTCTACTAGTAATAGTTCTTGCGAGTTAGGCAAAAGAGAGATAGCCTTTCTTTACTAGTCAGTGAGGCAATTTGGAAGGATTTCCTTGGCAATTCCAGTGGCAGACCTTGGCAGCACAAAATAGCACCACAAAGCGGAATTCCATAGCTTCATTACGTTCACTAACACAAATAATGAGAACATGTTACTCCCCTAACTTTTTAGATTTGTATTATTACTATGTATTAGATTTGTAATAATTACTATTATTACTATTACTATCAGTATTCAGTGGTAACAAAAAATATCTTTGAAGCTATGCAATCTTATACTTTTTTTCAGAGGCAGAACTTGATTTCCTAAGGCTTCTAGTAGACTATATTTAAATGAGCAAAACCATATGTCCCCCCACACACACGTGCTTTACAGTCACTTTCAGTACACACATAAGGAAAGGTACAGAACGAATCTCCCCCAAACACCTCCTTTCAAAATTGGGATTTATATTACAGGTCTGTGCATCTTTTACACCAGCACATACAGAAGTTGACTTTGGCTTCCTTGCTGGTCATCTCCTCACCATTTTGTCTGCCAAGAGTGCATTCAAGAGGAGAGGAAGAGCTTCTCAAGTCAGGGTTTAATAATGTCCTGTTATAATTAGGGGAGGAGACATTAAAAGAGTAACTTGCTTACCCAAGACCCACTTCATGATGAGCATTTCTGTCCAGGAGAATTGTGTAGTTTTCACTCTGAAGATCTGTTTTGGGTAGTCTGTGAAGGTTTCATTGGGCAGGGTTTTAACACCTTCGAAGCGGTCTGATGCGTTCACAACTAACAATCCCAAGAAGATTGTAAAAGAAACTGCATGTGCTACAAATTTCATGAAAGGGCTCCTCAGGGTTCGTCCTAGCTGGAAACAAAATATATACAAGACATGTTAATCTGGCAGCTCCAGGCAAGTTCAGGGCTCTCTTTAAAAGGCTTTACCAGAGAATCCTCAGTTTTGGACAGAAGCTGCTAATTGAACCCAGACATTTTCTCTAGAGCTTTTATGTGAGAGGCTGCTTGACCAAATCCATTTTTCTACTCACTTTAATTTTTCCTTTTTAGAAGACTTAATGGGAGTGGTAAGAGAAAGGAGTAGAACACACGAATATAACACCATCTGACTGCACAGCTACCCCCAACCATGTGGATGTGAATTTTATGCTTTATGAATCTAGAAAAAAAATCTGTTTCAATAGAGTTCAGAATTTTTTAAAAAAACACTTTGGATATGCTCTGTTGCTCTTTTGTCTATTTTCTTGAGTTTTAGCTTAGATGACTTATTTTCCACATTTCTTATATCTTGGTAAATTTATTTAAAGCTATGCATTTCCCACTAGGTACTGCTTTAGCTATGTTCCTATAAATTTTGACATGTAGCATTTTCCTTGATACTCAGTTATAAATATTTTTATAATTTCCCATTTGATTTCATTTTTAACTCAGAGGTTATTTAGTTTCCAGATATACAGGACTTTTCCCCCCTTGCTTTAAAAAATCCTGTTTTTATTGCAGCGTGTGTTCAGATCATAGCCTCTGTGATACTACCCTAAAACTATTGAGATTTTCTTTGTGGCCTAGTACATGATTAACTTATGCAGTTGTTCCATGTGAGCCTGAAGTGATCCAAAAGATGCCCTTTTAGGGAGTAGGTATTTGTCATATCTTCTTATCCCTGGCTTGCCATCCAAAGGCCACTTGGATCTTTGAGGACTAAATTGGGGGCTGCACAGTCAGTCTTTGCTGACCCCTGTAAATGAATTCACTTGGGTCTCTTCCAGGTCACTGCTGTC
This sequence comes from Lipotes vexillifer, assembly GCF_000442215.2. NCBI lineage: Eukaryota > Metazoa > Chordata > Mammalia > Artiodactyla > Lipotidae > Lipotes > Lipotes vexillifer. The sequence goes on from NW_006788200.1 coordinate 4,317,609, forward strand.
ACACTCACCTAAACACCAACTCTAACCCCTCACCAGGTATACTGATAAGACAAGAGCAAAGAGGGGAGTCTTTTCTGGATCTCAGTTCCTTCTCCAGGGCAAATGTTCAGTTATAGCCAGTGACTAGTTAATTGATGTTCATGTTCTGCCTCGTTCAGGAGTCCTAGAGTGAAATGTCACCCAGCATGTAGAGTATTGGTTCAGCAAAAGATCAGCTATAGAATTTTCTCCTGGTAAAATTTCCCTAACTATGATTATGTTCAACATAACATTTATAAGTCAGATGGCTTGATAATGTTCTTTCAGTAGGCTTCAGTATGCTAATCATCCACGTTAATGGTGCCAGTAATTATGGTAACGTTCTAATGTCATAGAACCCATCTGTTGAAATTTAAAAAGATAATTTTAATCTTTTTTTAAAAAAGACTGCACTTCAAGTCTGAACGTTGGAAATCCCTATTTATGCTGGAAAGAACTTGTTCGGATTCACCTGCATTGTCAAATTGTCATATGGCACTAGAATAACTTCAGAAGTGTTGAAAAAGATGTTTACTTGAAAACTAGGGGGCCCACAAACATCTTATAAATGACATTTCTTAGTAATGTTTAACCTTATTATTTACAAAATAGGGACTGTAGATTATTTTTAGCCATAGGTAGATGTACTAAATTCAGAATGTAGAGATTAAATATAAGGACAAATAAAATACCTTACATAAATTCAGTAAAAAAACAAACAAACAATGAAATCAAACGATGTCTCATATTGACCTATGTGATGTCAAATACATACTTTGAATTTTTCCACATTTTATCTGACTGTGTTGGCATCTTGGAGCCCCAATTCCCAACCGAGATGCTGGGATACTTTGGTGTATACAGGCGACATCCTTAGATAGTCATTGCATTGTTTCCTGTCACTGTGTCCTAGCTGAGGTAGTGGTGAGAGGCGAGGTAAGTTGGAGAATGACTGCAGAGTGGGGAGAGGAAAGGTTGAGGAGAGGGCAAGGAATACCAGATCTGTGTGTCCCAGCAGGGTCCCAGAAATGTCAGAAAAAGGTGGAGAACACGGAGGTAGACACAGCTCTTAAGGGATTGATGGCCAAGTTTCCCCAGTCCTTTATCAGTGGGCTCTATGTAGCCTCTTCCAGTGACTACCTGGATGAGGACCTGGGGACACCTCTCCATCTTCTCATCTAGGCAAGGCACCTGATGTCAGGAATCTGCACGCAGCGCCCATGCTGGCCCTGGGATTCCCCATAAGAGCTGCTTTGAGGAATTTAATGTTCTCTTTGTTCCCTCCTTCAAGTTGTTATCTTCCGGCAGAAGATGCATATGTAAAAATTATTGTATTTATTGCAGACGATAAGAAAAAACCCTGATAAGGCCCTGCAGTGATGTAGAAGGTTACCCTGGGCACAGTCCCACTTGATTTAAGCCATAGGGAGGAAAAATGGTTAGGAATTGATGCACCTTTCCTATTTTTCTTCTGGGCTTGAAAGCATCTTTTTAACTGGTAAAACTTTGATAAAGGTCAGATGAGATCAAATCATTTCAGAGATTTCCTTTTTCTTTTTTTTTTGTGACATTCCATATTTATCTCAATTTTTTGAAGCAAATTATGCTTGGGGTAAACTTCCTCCTTTCACAAGGCCACCAGGTGAACCAAAAGAAAGGAGAAAAGTCAACCAATATATACCAGCAGCTCTTAGCTGGGGAATCATTAACGCTGAGTCAGGAAACAGCGTTAGGTATAAAAAGAGATGGTAGAGCTCTGGTAGACATAGGTCTTGTCCTCCTCTGCCTGAAGAGCAAAACTGGTGAGTCTGAAACATGGGCTAAAGCAGCTCTGTCATTACTTGGCCCTTACGAGCTGAGAACATACCGGGAAATCCAGGCTTGCTGTACTCAGTCTCTGGCTCAAGCCCAGACTTCCTGGGTACTATTCTTTTACTCTGGGAAATAGGTGAATGTGAGATAACTGAGTAGTGCTTCTGAATTAGCTCCAAATGAACTGCATTCTCAAGCCCTCAGGGTGGACACCTGCTTTTACTTGTTGACACACCTCTGTGTTCTATGGCACTGGGCTAAGAGCCCACAAGTGTAAGTACCTAACTGGGACCTGGTAGCCAGTTGCCCACAAGGTAGGCCATGACTGCACTAGAGCACCCAGAGAGTTTCCAGCATCTCTCCCCAGTCTGAACTTCCAGTCTTCCTCATCAAATGCCACCCTCTCTTGCCGCCAGCTGCCAGTGGCCACAAGCAAGGGCTTAGTGTACAAGCTGTTTTTTTGTCTTACTGGACATTCCAGGGACACAAAATGTCAGTCAGACAAGTCTCTGAACAGAGGAGAGGAAGCTGCAGCCATGGGGCCAAACTTTCCTGCAATCATTACTTCTAGAATATTCCAGAAGACACCATAGGTCTCACCCCTACGTTCCATGGTGGCATCAGTCTCTTGAATTTACTGGGTCCCCAGAAAGTCCGGGATTCC
>NW_006788200.1:4320349-4349616 GCF_000442215.2 Lipotes vexillifer
CCCCCCCCCGTCCACACATCCTTTTTTTTTTGCATCACATCTGCATGATATTGGCCAAGATTCTTCTCAGACCTACTGAAAATCTAAAAAATTTAGTCAGCAACTGGCATATCATCTCTTTCTGAATCTTTCCCCAGGCAGGTAGGGGCAAACCAATTTGCTGGTGTTGCTTAGTCCCAGTTCCCTGGAAGCTGTCACATTTAGTTTTACAGCAAAAGTGAGGATTGGCAGTGTTTGACTGTTATTTTAATGATTGATGCCCTAGAATTAGTTTGTGGCTTAGAGTGTGGAGGCAGCATCCCTGTCCATCTCTGGATGAAGGCAATGATCTAACTTGCAGTACAGGCTAGATACTACTACTGTGAAAACAAGTGCCTAAAACAAATGACCAGCGCTAATCCAGTTTTCAATCTGGTTAGTCTTTTTTCACTCACTGTGCTTTTCCAGCTCATGATAAAGGACAGAAAAAAATAGCCTTACCCTACATATGTATCATTTGGGGAATACTGATTTAGAAATCTGTGTCATGGTAGAGTGCCATAGAAACAAAATCCTCAATAGATATGAGGTTGGACACCACAAATATTCAGTATGAGGACTTTTATTTTTAACACTATCCTACAGAAGAAGGAGTTTGAGTCCTAATTTCTTTCTCTGACACCCCTCCTACTCTAAGGCAGTCAGTTCCTTGCCTGCCTGGTTAGGTGGCCTCATTAGCAGATCTGAAGTCTTGGGCCCATCGTCCTGGCATGAGTTTTGTCTTGGTGGAGTTGACAAGAGGATCCATTCGCTGATGACACTTTTATTAACTGCCTTAGCTGATCAAATTCCCTGTGGAACTAATCTCCCTGTAGTCATATTTCTTCTACTGAATGTTGATTACCTAAGCTTAATTGCTTTTTTTTTTACTATTTCACAAAGTAAATGCAGCTTTGGAAACTTTAATGACCACTTAACCTACGAAACATATTTCAGAATTTCGACATGATTTGTTTTTATAGGCGCTAGCTCTTGCCTGAAGCTGGAGTGACTGCTGATGCCTTTTGTGGCTTTGGGTCAGATGGGCTATAGGGAGGGTGGAACACGAGGTGTGGCAGCTTGGCTCTTGCAGGTTCCACTCCTTCCATTACAGGCGGGCACCAGACACTCCCCCTTCCTGCGAGAAAAGAGCCTAGCTTTGTGCCTTTCCACCCCTCCTCCTTTTTCCTTTGTCTTTTTTCCTTCTAGTGATCTAATTAGCTGCCCATGTGGGCCAGAACCCAGACAAGGAAGCCAGGAAACCAGGAAGATGTTGAGATGGGTCTGCATTGCCCCAGTATGAGAAGCCTTTGACTGTCAGCTCCTAGTTGTTTCTCCTTTCTGAACCTGCTTAGAAAGTGTGTGCATCATAATGTAATTGAGGGAGTGAAATGAGGTGTTGCATGAAAAGGACTTAGTACAAAGAAAGTACTCAATAAATGTTGGCTATTCCTATTATCATTATTGCAATTATTATTACTATGGGTTTGGAGGCCATGTTTAGGACATTGCATAATTAGAAAAGGAAAAGTGCCTTTATTCCCCCTTTATTCTGTTATTGATCAGATTAGGCCTTGTGTGTATAAAAGTTTCCATTTTATCACTCCTCTGTCTTTTAAGAAAATGATTTAAAAAAGCAAATCTTAGCATTTTCCCTCTTAAGTGGTTTTCTACTTTTGTTGGGCCTCTCAGGGCTATTTTCTTTAAATGTGGGAAATGGTTAGCTGCATATTTGGACAAAATGGACTTTAGGTTATGCTAAGTAGAGAGAAGAAATAACCACAAAGACATGCACCTTAAGCAGTCTGTACCTTGCTGCACGGAGCAATCCAATAGGCTATGGCGAGAAAAGGGAGGCCTAGGGAGACTCCAAAGACAGCCAGGAATTTCACAGCAATAGACTGTTGACGTAAGCCTGAGAGATTTTCATACCACATGGTAAGCAATTGCTGTTGACAGTTAGGATGAGCAACGAACTGTAAAAACAAAACAAAAACAAAAACAAAATGCAAACAGGAAAATGGCATCAGTAGCACTTGAACAGTATATGACCTATGAGTAGCTCAGGGCTGACGTGTTCCCCTGGGGAGGGTGGCCTGGGTGTTCGAGCCAGAGCAGCTAGGTCAGGTACCTGCTGGGCCCTTCTGACTTGGGGATGCTGGGGGTCTCTGTGCTATGAGCCCTCACAGGACTGGCCCTCATAGGACTGGCTGCATCAGGGCTTGGTAAACTGAGGACCTTGAGAAGTCTCAGGCACAGAAAATGACAGTCAGCTTCTGTGTAGATGCTTGTCTCCAATCCAAGGAGATGTATCTCTGGGCAGGGTTCATCTGGGAGTCAGCGTATTGGAATGGATGGAGCATGAATGGGACTTTAGAGTCAACATGCGTTTGAATTTTGCTCTGCCGTTTACTAGCCAGGTGGCCTTGGGCCAGCTGCTTTACCTCTCTGAGCCTCAATGTTGTCCTCTGCAAAACAGAGCCTGTCACATTGTCTTGTAGGGTTAAATGAGATACTGTAGAAAAGTTCCTCTCTCTTTTCCTCTGTTGTCTAAGAAAAAGTTCTTGCAGTGGAGTTTCCAGAGCACATGTTAAAGCTCCTCAGTACTTCGCCACTGGATTTCAGTGGTATTTGGCTTGCATTCCTGTTGCTTATTGTAGCATGCTGGAGTGCTGACACATTATATCCCCATGCAGTAGCTTCTCACTGCCACCTCCCTCTCTTGGATCTGCCTTGCCCTCATGCCAGGTTACAAGGTGGGCCTTTTGTGGACATTTTGTATTGTTGACCTCACCCTTCTTGATATATGTTGGACTAGGGTTGGAACCCAGACTTAAAATGGGTCCATTAGGTTTTCTCAGCTGACTATTTTTTTGTTTATTCCTCTTTTTAAAAATTTATTTATTTTTATACATCTTTATTGGAGTGTAATTGCTTCACAATGTTGTGTTAGTTTCTGTTGTACAACAAAGTAAATCAGCCATATGCATACATATATCTCCATATCCCCTCCCTCTTGAGCCTCCCTCCCACCCTCCCTATCCCACCCCTCTAGGTTGTCCCAAAGCACTGAGCTGATCTCCTTGTGCTATGAGGCTGCTTCCCACTAGCTAGCTATTTTACATTTGGTAGTGTATATATGTCCATGCCACTGTCTCACTTTGTCCCAGCTTCCCCCTCCCCACCATGTCCTTAAGTCCATTCTCTATGTCTGCATCTTTATTCCTGCCCTGCCACTAGGTTCATCAGTACCATTTTTTTTTTAGATTCCATATATATGCATTAGCATACGGTATTTGGTTTTTTCTCTTTCTTACTTCACTCTGTATGACAGACTCTAGGTCCATCCACCTCACTACACATAACTCAATTTCGTTTCTTTTTATGGCTGAGTAATATTCCATTGTATATATGTGCCACATCTTCTTTATCCATTCATCTGATGATGGACACTTAGGTTGCTTCCATGTCCTGGCTATTGTAAATAGTGCTGCAGTGAACATTGTGGTACATGTCTCCACATAATTTTGAATTATGGTTTTCTCAGGGTATATGCCCAGGCTACTTGAGACTGGGATCGAGAGAGGCAGTCTTTTAATTGACTGAGGAGTTAACATGTAACCTTCAGGGATCTGAGCAGCTACCTTCCACTGTGTAGACTAAGTAGCGAAACAAGCCAGTTAAAAAGAGGGAAAGAAGAATGAAGTTGTATGGAAAGAGGTTCTATAGTGTCCTACCCTCTCTGAGGTCCAGCTCCACTCTGCACACATGGTCCACGAGACACCCCTAGATTCATATACAGCATCTTCCTTTTTCTGATTGATTCAGCAGGTTGACTTGAGTTGCTGTAACCAAGCATCCTTTTTCTGCAAATATTTGGTGCTACTTGGCCATTTGTGTTTAGTTGATTCTGAGTCTTGGCCAGTAGAAACTGGTAATAGGGAATATGTAAGTAACATTTATGGGAATAAAGTTTACACTTGAGAAAATTATGCTCATTAGCTTATTTCCTCCCTGTGACAAAGGGAAGCCATTATTTGCTTTAGGCAGCCTGCTCTTTGGCCCTGTCAGGATAGCCGTATGCCATAGGAGCTGGGACGCATGGACTAGAGCAGATAGACTGGGCATTCTTCAAAGAGACTGCATTTTCAGTGGATTACCCTGGATCATAATGTCCCAATTTTCATCCCATTTGCCTCATTGGGTATTAAGAGGATATATGCAGCAATTTCTGGGAAATGCAAAACATTCCCTTTTCATTATAAGAACAATATAAATAGAGCTATTTAAAAAATTCTCAACGCAGATGGCAACATCTTCTTGTTTCCAGTTTCTGGGAACTCACAGCAGCAACCAAATGATTTGCGAGGATGCTATCAAAGCTTTATTTGGCCCTGCAGCAGCCCCTGGTGATACTGTTACTCAATCATTAGCTGCAAATGAGGCGTTTTTGGGGTAGCACTATTGGATTCATGTCAACCATTGTGGTTTTTCCCTTCAAGAACAAGAGCAACAGATTCTCCTCAACCCAGGTAGGAACCCTGAGGCCATCATATGCTTTCCTGTGCCCTTTCTGGCTCACAACAAAGTGGAGCAAACAACAGAACGTCATGCACATGTTTCAGTAATTCTCAGAGCCTGATCACAGCAAGTCGTCCCGTTGCAGGTCGACTTGCAGGCATGGGGGGGGGGCAGTCGGTTTTGTTTTTCCACAGTTAGCCTTCCCTCGGTGCTGAAATGGTCCTGCCCTGGAGAAACACACAGTCTCTTGAAGTAGCGGAAGACCACTTGGCTCGCCCTGTGGCTCCCTGCACTGTAGCTGCTCTGGAAGGACTCCCGTCCTGACCCCTGCCTTTGGCGTCTTTGTCTTTATCTGGGGAGAAGCCCATCCATGCTTCTTCTGCTGCCTCCTGCAGACAAATCAGCACAACAAATTGGGCAGCAGAGCAGGAGGGGAAGAATTCTGAGAGAGAACACAGTGGGAACAATTCCCACTCGCCCTTACCTGCCTCAGAGGACAGTGGTCCCGACTAAAACAGGGGGGGTCTCTCTTGAGACTCTGTCCTCTGATTAGACCTTTGTTAATTTCCACAGTGGCCTTTCTTCCTCCGTAATAAAGTAACCTAGCTCCAAACATGCTATTTATTTGTAGACAGACTTTATAATACTCCCAGTAAGCAGACGGCAGCTGATAGCTGAAGCCCAGATTGTTATTTATCTTTATGTGGGCACTTTTCTGTATTGGTAGCAGGACTTAGAAGGTAACTTCGTGACGCACAGTTCAGCGTGTATCAGAGGATTTTTCTCCACTGTGCTTTTGAAGCACAGAGAAACATCATTCCCGACCCAAGGAAGATGAGAGTAACATGAGGCACACCATCAAGACACAAAGAACACCCTAACCAGAAGGGCACTCAGTCAGGGAACAAAGGCAGGAGCAGGGGGAGGGTTTTTAGAAGCAGAGTCAGAGAGGAACAGAGGAAGGAAAGCCCACAGCTAGATAGAACAGAGTGGGAACTCAGAAAATCAGTGTTGTCTTGGGCCAGATTTCTTCGGCATCTGGCTCACAAAAGGATGGAATGATCTGGATCCTAACAAGAGGATTGCCCAGGCCATTCCTGCCCCTAAACCATTCTGGACTGAGAGCATGGTACGCATTTATGAAAGTTCTTCAAGGGAGAACTGGTTTGACCACCTCAGCTTTCCCATCGACATGATTCACACTCTTCCTAGTAGGGAGTCATGGCCTGGAGCTGAGACTGTTAAGAGGTAGGCTTACGTGGAGCAGAGCAGCCTCTCAAGAGAATATATGTCGGACCATACCCACAGCTGGGATGGACTGTTCCAGAGGACTGGGTTGGGGCGGGGAGCTAAGAAGTTAAATTGCAAAGAGGGATGGGAGGGAGCTCTGAGACAGAATTCCCTATAATGGAGAAGGAGACTGGAAAACAGGACCTGAGGGTCAGGAGGGCCTAGAATTCATGTGGCTGCCGGTTCTTGAGTCCATCTCAAGCCGGTTATTCTGGTGGCATGTTTGACCAGCCTTCATGTCTAGTTTAACAACATTTGTACCCAAAGCTGGTTTTCTGTTAATATCATCTCACCTAAACTTCCTATTCCTCCCAGACCCTGGTGACCTAGTGAGAATATAATGCTGGCATATGGGAACTTTTGGGCATACTGGCCAAATCTTGGCTCTTTCTTTGCTTTCAGTTGGTCCATGTGCTACTATTTTTCTTCTATAGCCTGAAGGAAAATTATCCCCTTCGCTCTTCTCCCTGCTTTGTATTCAGTTATAAGGAAATATCTGATATTTTAAGAATAGATAGCTGTTGAAGAGCTATCAACATTCCTTAACTAACTATTGAGCATTTTTAGGGCTGTTTCACGGAATATTAACACCCCTGGGCCATATATTCATATTACAACAGGGCTAAGACTTTCCTGACGGGGGGTCTTTAAGCGTGTGGACTGGTACATGGCTCCTTGGGTTCAAGTCCGGGCCCTGCCACACGCTGGCCATATGCTCTTCGATCATTGACTCTTTCCATGCTTAACTTCCTTTTTTCTGTAAAATGAGGCTAATAATAAAGATTGAGTGAGTAAGTATTTGTAAAGTGCTTAGGACAGTACCTGACAAATAGTAAGCGCTGTATTAGTATTTGATAACTAAAAATAAGCCCGTGACTCTCCTTTCCTTTCCTGTTTTTTCCTTTCCCTCTTCCTCTTGTTTCTCTGTCCTCCTCCTCACTCCCTGAGGTTCTACTCCACCCTCCTTATCTTTATTCTGACCTCCACGTTGTTTTGGCAGATTTTCTTGAAGTGTTGCTGCCTTTGGAAAGGTTCATGTAGCCTGACGGGTGCGTGAGGCCACTCCCTCTCTGTCCAGTACCTCCCTCCTTACCCTCCAATGAAAGTGCTTTATCCAGGCAATTAGGTAAAAATGGGCTGGTCTCTTCTAGGGCAGTCAAGGTCACCATCCAGTCTACTCAGCTCCATGTTGATGCGCCCCCTCCACTCTGCAGCTCTCCATCAGTGAGGCGAGTACAGGTTCCTGAACCTGCAGAAGTACTTCTCCTCAGTCCTCGATGCCCCTCCCCTCCTCCCCCTTAAAGGCTGTTAAATCCTGCATTTCCCGTTCAGTGGGGAGGGGAAGAGGGCTACATTTGAGCTGAGGCTTTGAGGCTGCATGATTTCCATCATCCTTAAACACAGATTTTTTCTCTGACACTGGGCCTCATTTACAGAATAATGAGATGTGGCAATGCATGATCTGATAAGCTGAAGAATAAATTAGCTGGAGAAAAATTTATGAAAACCAATGCTTATAGAGAAGATGACTTATTTTATACAGATAAACCATCGAAGGCTGATGTCCAGTGTGACTGTGGTCAAGATTTTCCACTTAGCTCGTCACTAGTCTAGAAACCTTTTTTTCCTCCCTCTGGAAGCTATCTACATAGGCAAAAAGAGACAGATACTGTACCAGTTGTCAAGTGGCTGTTCTTAGTGTGGACAGTCAGACTGAATTAGTATAGTTCTGTGGTGCCACTTCCTGTCTGGTGCATCTCATGGGATTTGGTTCAATGGTGCTAATGTTCTTCCCTCCCATTTTGTCTTGGCAAAGCTCTCAAGTCATGGAAGTTGACGAGGGAAGAAGAGGAATGGAAATGTCAGTTGTTGACTAGTTTAGTTTGTTGGTTTGTCCATTCATTCATTCATTCATTCAACATATTTTTCCTCACTGCTGCCCCTTACCAGGCACTGTGCTCAGCCCTGGAAATACAGAGAAGTTGCAGTCCTTGTCCACAGGGAGCTCTCAGCTCTGTGAGTCTGTGCATGGAATAGGGCTGAGCAGTAATACCCACCAGTTTACGGAGTAAGCCTTCCACGAATGAATGAACACCAAATGCTCATCCCGTCAGTGTGCTATCTCCTGGGTCCCTCCCTCTTGTGAGACCTACTATTGAGAGCCCCACATCCTTGGCACAGCTAGTTGCTTTGTCTACACTGATAGCTTAACCCTCAGACTCTTCCTCTCTGTGCAGGCAGTTAGCGGAGTGGTTACATGCACAGGCTCTGAGGCTGGACCATCCTGGTTCAAATCCTAGATACGACATTTTCTAGCTGTGTGACCCTGGGAAAGCCACTTCACTTCTCCTAGCTTCGTGATCTACGAGAGAGGAAAACATGTGTTGGGTGCTCAGTACGTGGCCTGGTACTTACACTTTAAGGTGCGCGTTGGTGTTACTGCTGCTGTTCCCACTACCACTTCTGCTCCCCCTCCAGGGCTTAAAATAGTTCTCTCTGCTCTTCCCTTTGCTGAGTTTATCCATCAGCAGAGTGTTGAGTGACCGTGTGATTTTAGAGTTAAACATTCCTGAAGAACTTAGTATGCTTAATTACAGTAAAAAAGAAAGCAGAAGTTGCCGTTGTTTTATTAAGTTTTCAGTCAATAGAGCATTCTAGTATGGAACCAACATTGCCACCATGCTTACTGAATCTATTTATTTAGCCATGCAGCTCCTGAGCGGCCACTACAAGAGTATAATCCAGGATAGTTCTGGGTAAGTGGTGATGGAGAATGAGAAGGAAAAGGTGTGGGGCTTGGAGCTTTGGGTGGGTAGCCCCACAATTCATACCACTTTCAAGTAGCCTCTAAGCATGGGCACTAGACAAAGTAAAATGTTTTAAAATCACAGCTTGAGTGTTTTTTACTGTTAATAATTTAGGACCTAGTATGTGAAGGAATTTTGGTTATGTTACCTGTAATCTTCACAATAACCCTCCCCAAAATGGATGTATTATCTACATCCTCATATACAAATGAGGATGTATTATCAACCCCATCTTGCAGTTGAGGAAACTGAGGCTGAGTCAATTTAAGTCCCACAGCTAGAGAATGGTGTAGTCAGGGTTCCAGCTCAGGTCTGTCTGATTCCAAAGACTGAGGTCTTTTCATGTGTAAGCTCCCTCTGAAATTCTCTTGATTTGGTTGGCCTGGACTCTAGCCCTTCCCGGTCTTAGTTCTTTGCCATAAATAAAACAGTAAAAGCAAACACTTGTTGAGCACTCATATGGAACAGGCCCTGTGCTTGAGCACATTATGAACATTGTCTCATTTAATCCATTATGCCCATTATAGAGCTGATGGCACTGTGACTGTCAGATCCAAAGTGGACATTTCTTAGCCATTTCCTTACACCGCCTCTCTCAACTGATGTTTCCTGCGTCTTTTCTGGGTCAGGTCTCTGGCATATTCTATTTGCCAAGCAGGAGGGCCTCTCTGTGAGCCTATAGATTTCACATGTGCTGCAGAGATGCTCATACCCCCAGCCACAGTTTTGGCTGTCTCCTTTCACCCTGTGGCAGTGGGCTGTGTCCTCTTGGGGAGGACAGTTGATCTCTGACTTCTCCAGAGCAGTAGATGTTTTATGATAATCCCACATCCACTCCATTTGCACTGTTTGGGTTGGATGGGAGGATGGAGGGTTAAGGTTAGATGGGGGGGATTTTGGTTGGGGAGAAAGGAAGCAAGTGAAAGGGAGGGAAAGGAAGGAAACAGAAGAACAGAGCAAAGGATGGGAGAGTAAGAGAATTTAAAACCTGACTTCCAGCTGCTGTTCCAGCTTCTGCTCATTTCCTCCCCATCCCTAGTCTCTGGCCAAACTCCATCAAAGCTGTTCTCAGAGCCTTCCCAAGCTTGACCATCTCTGAACCTCTGGTCAAGGTATCGCTGCAACCTGGAGTGCTTTCCTTCTTATCCCCCCGTAGCCAAGTTTTGTCCAGCTCAATAACTGTCTCTTCCGTGAAAGTTTACCCTGCCCATTCAGGTGAGAATCTTTCTTTCTCTCTTCTCAAGTCATTTGTAGTCTCTCTCGTTAATCATAGTTACAATGCCTGTATAACCCTCTACTGGAGAGAAAACCCCTCTGGAGGGCTCTTTTGGTCCTTAGGGTGGTGCTCAGGCAGTGTCGTCTGAACGAGTGAATGGTGCAGCAGGAAGTTCTCCGAGTTCAGACTGCAAACCTGGTGCCACCTAGAGGACCAGAGTGGCCTTCCAAACATGGTCCCTGTGGTGTGGCAGAGTCCAGCACTTGTGGCCATGTGACCACATCTGGAAGATGCACATGGAAGTTTGCTTGCTCTCCAGGAGACATGATGAGCAGATAGATGACTGAATTCATGTCTCCACTGAAGTTGTTCTCACTGCAGAAGTGCCAGGAGATTGGAAAACGACGACAGCAGCAGCAACAGCAACAACTTCTTCATTTCCAGAGGTAACTGAGCTAGGAGTTCAAAGATCTTTTACCAGGAGAAAATTCATGCCGTCATCTGCAGGAGGTGCCCAAGAGTGGAGCCAGGGAGGCAGGCAGGGATTGGAGCTCAGCTCTTGGGGAGTTCTGCTGCTGCGTTTCACGTGCCTTGCCTCCACACCTGCCTTCCTCTCCTCACCTGTTCTGCAGTGCTGTCTTCAGAATCCCCCGTTTGCTAACTGAGTGTGTTTTAAACACTCCCCTCTTTGCTGGGAGATTCCATTTGGATGCCCGCACAGATGGCTCTCGCTCGATTCCAGCTTCCCCTACCTTCTCTTCCACTTGTGCATCTCCTAGCCCAGCTAACCCTGGCGTGTTCTTGGTTATTTACTTAGTGGAGGGTCCTGCTAGGTAGCTGCTGATTGAGCCATTCTGGAAGTCTACAGGGCAGCAAGAGGAGATGGGCACTTCTGAAGACTCTTTGCACTCACAGAGACAGAGATTTGATATCGTCTTTTCAGTTGAGTAGTTTGCTTGTTGTTCCCAAAGATAACTCTCTGTTCCTGTTTCCCAGGGACAGCAGGATATGAAAAATTCCTCGACCTCAAATTAGTCAAACCTTGAATTTTCCAGATCAATAGGGATTACTTACACAAATGTTCCAAATTGGTAGGTTCTGAGGACTGTATCTGTGACTCAGCAGCATCTCTCTTGCCAGGGAAAGAATTATTTTCTCATGAAGCAGCCTGTGCTTCAGTCTTTGGGGTGCAGTGACCCAAACAAATGGTTCTGGGCTTCTCCCGGAGCTCTGAGCGAGCCATTTCCTGAGTGCAGACACAGTGGCAGCAGGCCTTGGCTGGCCCTCCTGGAGGCGAATGCTGACTGTGTGATTTTGCAGTGCTCCCGGGAGTCCTCCCACAGCGCTGAGCCCTGAGGGTGCTGATGAAGTGACTTGGTTTCCAGTCTGGCTGTGTTGTCATGGCCAGAGTCACACTATGTGTGGATGCAGAGTGAGCTTCCAGCTGGCTCCAGATGACTGCCTCTGCTCTTTCACAGTGTCACAAAGAGGCCACTCTCCATTCCTGGGCAGTGACTCTCTCGACCCCACTTAGGGCTGTGCCCTAGCCTGAAACTAAAGGAGAAATGGAAGCAGCCTCTAGCAAACCTTCTTGGATTATCTTTAACTACTCACGTTCCCAATCCCTCCCTTTCACCCAAACTGCTCTACATACTGTTCCTAAACATGGCCTGTGTAGTAGCCCTCATGCCTGTTTCAAGGAAGGTCCATCTTGCTTCTCTCTGGTTCAGTTCCTAATCAACCTTCAACATCCAAGTTCCTCTTTACTTTCAAGTCCTACCAAGTCCTTCAGCCCCCTGAGATACCGTGGACTCTTCTGGGTCTTGTTGTACAGCCAACTCACTTGACAGTCATGGTCATGGGTCAAGCTGTGAATAGCTGTATTATTGTGTTTACATCTGATCTCTTCTGCTATTTTTAAGCTCTTTGAGGAAACCAACTGTCTTTGTATCCCCAGGAGTGTGCAGCCTTATGTTTTGCACATAGTAGGTACTCAGTAAACATATTTTGAGTGATAAATTGTACTCTTCTGAAGCCTCTAAGCTCTGCTCCATCATTTTCTCTGTGACTCATATTCCCAGAATGATTTCTAAATATAACACATCCTCTCTTACTCTCAGGGTCTGATGAACATTTAACTGTCTTCACGTCTTTAGTAGAGGGCAGACAGGGAGAGATGATGAAATCTAAACCAGGCTCTTGTCTTCTTGTGCAGGAGAAGATTGAAATGGGAGGCTGAAATAGGGTTTGAGGATTCTCTTTTGGATTGAATGAGGGTTGTTTAATTTCTATGTATGGCATTACCAAACTGACATCAATCTGAAAAATATTTATATAATAAAAATAGTAATAACTATTATCATTATAAAGAGTAGCTAATGTTTATTGGTTATCTATTCTGTGGCAGGCTCTTTGCTTAACAATCACTGTTATTTAACCCTCATATCGATTCCTTCAGATAGATATTGTTATATCCCTATTTTAAATATGGGAGCATGAGACACAGAAATTAAGTAACCTGCATATAAACATGAAGGTGATATAACAGGGTATGGACTTGAAGCCAAAGACAATGTTTTGAACTATTATCCTGTATTTCCACAAGGTAGATTTTAAATCAGGCAGGCACACCAAAGCATGAGGAACCACAGTGATTTCTCCAAGCTTACAGAGGCCAGGGGACCTCCTGATTCAAGTTGTTAGAACTCTGATCTCTCTGTGCTTCTGCCTGTGGGCCAGCCAAGGCCCAGTAGAGATAAAAATCAGGAATACGCAAGGGGAAAGGCTTGAAGCCAGCTTCCTCGACAACCTCATCTTCCTAAAAGGAGCGAGTCATCGTGCTAAAGATGAAATCCTGGGCTCTCTCTCCTGCGTACAGACAAGAGTGGCAACAACCGATTCAGCCGTGGCTCAACTGCCTGGTCAGCAGTTTGCTAGGAACCAGGTTAATGTGGAGGTCACCTAAGCCCTGATTTACAGCCTTGAAACATACAGACTCCGGCCAAAAACCCGCTTTGCTAAAGGATCTTTTTAGGATCTCCGGCCTCTTGCCAAATCCCACCTGATGCTGGCATTCTACTAGGAAGAGCTGTAGTTTCAGATAATTCTTTGAGCCTGAGAACTTGATAATATTCCCAAGTTGGATCCGTAACTCTTGTCCCTTAGGTGCAAGGTCGTAGAACATGCACAGGGTCTGGAGTCAGCCCACCTGGCTGCCAGTCTTGGCTTTACCACTGACTATTAAGGGACAGGGTAGCTTAAGTTTTCAGGCCTCCGTTTCTCCGTTTATAAAATGACCATAAGCATGACTAACTCAAAGGAGGTTTCAAGGGTTCAGAAAATGCACTTCCAGTTTTTGGTTTATGGTTCAGTTTTCAAGTGCCACAATACAGTTTTGTTGTTGTTGTCAATACAATATTTTATTTCTGTAATAAAAGTCAGAAATGTAAATCATTTTTATGTTAAGCCCTGTCCAAAGAGTTATGTCATGCATTCAAATTTTTAGTCATTCAAAAGTATGTCACAGAGTATTCATCTATATATTTTTTATGATTCTTAAGTAGAGAAAGAAATTTGATTATCAATAACAGCAAAGTTTTCTTGCAAGAATAATTCTAACTCAAGTTCAAAGACTTCATCAACTAGGAGAACATACATCCAAACGTATTGATATTGATACAGGAAATCAACATTTATATACTTAATTAAACAAAAGAAGACAAAGACCAGAAATGCTTTCTTGAACTGTAAGCAGAGCTTCCAGCCAATAAAAACTCGTAGTCCTAGGTTGATGGAGCTATAGTGCTAAGTGGTAGGTGAAGTAGTCATACATTTTTCCAGAAGATTTTCTCCAATTATGGAATGAAATACTAGATCAGTTGCAGATGACAGAATCAGAGGGAAACTGTCTTGAGTTTACCTATAACTTTCTATTATGATTCCCAAATTTCCAGGTTTCTCTTGCAGAGTAATGTGCATATAACTCAGCAATGATTTACTTCATACACTTTACTTTTTAAAATCACACTTTACATTTTACTCTTATGTAATTATTTAAAAATAACACTTAAAATTAATTTCTCTCCTACAAATACATTGTTGATGTAACATGTATTTTGCCCATGTTTTCGTTTTACTTGATGCTTTTATTTCTATATAGTTTTAAATTTGAAACATGCTTAGGATTTTGTGTCACTTTTTTAAATCTAAAATTTTGAATTCTCAACACTTAAAGAATGTTAGTATTACCAGTATTTTGATGATAATGAGAAATGCTGAAATAATGGCATAACCATTGGTTCGAGAATTAGAAATAGCATGTTTGTGACCCATATGTTCCAGATATTGGCAGCTGGTGAGCACAGACCTAGCCCCATTGGTAGGCATGCTTGCATCCATCCACCCACCAGACAGATAGTAAGTGCCAGTTGATACTGTGCACCAAGCATTTTCAGACACAGAAGACACAGTAGTGAGCAAGATGGTCAAGGCCTCTACCTTTGGGAAGCTTGTTAATACCCAGATCTTGATGGTTTGTAGCCCTTTCAAGCTAGATGGCAGGGATTTTTTTTATGATTGCCTCTTCCTATATATTTATGCTTGATTCCAGTATCCTACACAAGTCACTTTATCCATCACTAAATGTTTTCTGAACTGTTCCTCGGTGGCTGGTCCAGTGCACAGGCACAGCTGTTCCTGGGCCTCTGTAGCCCTGCTCTGGCTACCCCACCATCAGCTCTCTGATCTCCTTTTCTGTTTGCATTGAAGCCTCCTGGCTGGTCCATGCCTCTGAAGAGTGTGTCTATCCTTCTGCTCTCTGCTCTGCTCTCAGGGGCTGACTTTATCCTGTAGTTCTGCCTCTGGGCTGGCGGGCTCCCACCTGGTGGTGGGTGCTGAATTCCTCAGGACTTTGAATGTCTCCTTGGCAGATGGGACATCTCCTTCCTTGGCAGAGATGACCACTTGCTCTTCATCATGCCTGTCTCCAGATCTCCATCTGTTTACCCTAGAAATGTCTGTCTCCTCTCACGCTCATCTTTTCTAGAGGGCAGCACCCCAACAGAGTCTCTGGAAGTGATGCCTAGGGTGAAGTAATACCTTCCATTGTCCCGCAGTTTCTCCTTCTCAGGGTTCAGGCCTGCCTGATTCTGCTTCTGAGATCCTAAGTGGAGGATCACTTGTCATATTTCATTTTACTTCCGTTTGGCTATATGAGTTAGCCTCCTGAAAGCTGGATGGAGAGAGGTGTTAATCCTGAGCCAGTACTCTTAGCTCCCTACACACAGCTCATCTTGGCTTGTGGGGAGGCCAGGGATGATCTGAGGACCACCATCTGCTGAGCCCAGAACCCCTGCTTATCCCTCATACTCAGGTCTTGGCCAGACTTCTCCTCTCTTCTAGGAATTTTTCTCTCAGACCTTCCTTAAAAAGTAACCTTATTTCCTGCTCTTCCACCTTCTGGCACTGACCTGACCAACAAAGTTAAGTCCTGTGTAGACAGTGTTCAGGTGCTCTTCCATGTGGCTCTGGGCCCCGTGCAGACAATAGGGTGTGTCTGTTATGAACACCCCTCCCCAAAAACCAACGTAATTGTTCCCATCTGGAGCACACAGAGAACTTTTAAAGGGTGTCTCCTAATCCCATATGTTATACTGCTTCTTTCTGTCCTCTGATACTTTAAAGGGCATTGGTACATAGGCAAAAAGCCGGGCACATACCTTAGCTAGATAATTAGTAAATGTTGGTTTCTTTTCTCTTGGTGCCTGCTGTCACCCAAGGCTTCCAGCCTGAACATCCTCAGTTGGTCCTTTCACTTCTCTCGGAAATGTGGAAATCCATCACACCCCAAACACTGGGAAACATGCAGCGTTTATTTCTGGTGAAGGCACATTCTGGTCAGGCAGGTGACCGCTGGCTCTGTGTTCTTAGATGTCAAATGAGGAGTATGAATATTCAGCAGCCAATGCAAAGGTCCCCTTGACAATGTGTTTGGTATTTGAAGAGACAGTCGTCTCCTTTGTCATTCAGGGGCTAGTGATATATATATATATATATATATATATATATATATATACATACATACATACATACATAGACAATTTCTTGATAGGTTGAGTTAATTTTGGTCGTACTTTGAATGCTGGTTTTTATCAACCTCTGGCAAATAAAATCTCTCTTTAAGCATGTTCATATTCTTTAGAAGTGGAAACTGAGTCTCATAAGTTATCATGATATATTTAAGGTTACACCTATGTATACATAAATTTATGTTTATCCATCCATCCATCCAGAAAATACCTACTGAGCCAGATAGCAGGAACACAAAGTTTGCAAATAATGTCTCTCAGTATTGCTCTCATGACCCTCAAAGTCTACTTAGGGAAACAGACAGGTAAACAGGCAAATTCAGTGTAGCTCAATCAGTGCCATAACAGGGGTTAGCCGTGCATGCCGTGATACAGCAACCCAAGAGGGGATATGGAGGGATAGTGAGAAAAGGCTTCCTGGAGGAAAGATTCTCGAGCTGAGCCATGAAGGCTATAACCAGGCCACTGAGAGAGTCAGGAAGGGCATGTTGAAGAGAAGCAGTTGCAAAGAGTTTGGGCTCGGGAATTAGATAGATCTTGATTTAAATCTCACCTCTGCCTCTGAGCTGAATCTGTTTCATCTATAAATGGGGATGGCAGTACTGATGGTTTACACGGAATGAATGCATTCAAAACACTTCACATGGTGAAGGGGACAGATTAAGCACTTAATAAATTATTGTTGTTATTATTAGTGATGCCTTGGAGCCTGGTGTGTCAGGAGAGGTGTAGGTATCTCAGGGTGAATGCACCATTGGGGAGTGATGGGAAATGGGAGCCCCTGAAGGGGTCTTGCCTCATGCTAAGATGGAAACTAAATATGACTTGGAAAAGCAGGTACCTGGGGAGCTAGAGAGAGTTGTAATAGACTGTCATTTTTAGATATATGGGCCAGATGCCCATAGTGTAGATTGTATGTGCACACACATTTGCCCCCACTTAGTCCTCTCATTTACCAAAGAGCAGAACAACGTCATTTAAATTACATTGTCAGACAGTCTCAAAAGGCTCCAGGGCCACCTGATTCATGGAACCTGCCTAGTAGACAATGATAATTTATTGCAGTGTCCAGGATTCATTTTGCAACCTCTTTAAATGTTAATGATCAATAATGGGGAAAGTTCCTGGGCCAGTTGTAGGTTTAATTTAATTTACCAAGCCATCTGGAGCTATGCAGAATACTTTTTACATTTTTTCCATACCAAATTTGGATAGCTTCTAGCCACTGTAATGTCAAATGTATAGCACAGACACTACCCTAAGGTCTGAGAATCTAGAATGGAAGCCAGGTGACCTGGGTAAAGGGACAGGAAGGGACAGAGTGGTAAGCAGAGGGAAGACCTCTGTTTGGTCAGGGTGGTCAAGGAAGGCTTTGGTGTGTTTCAGGAAGAATGAGGCTGCCAGTGGGCTGGATCAAAATGAACAAAGAGGAGAGTGGCAGGATGTGAAGTAGGCAAGAACTAGATTATCCAAAGTCTGATAGACGTGGGAAGAAATGTGATGTTTTTCTAAGCATAGTGGGCACTGTTGGTCTGGCCTCTTGTCCAGCTGAAGGAGGCTTAGTTCTTAGCAGAAATCCATCCTTCCTAGCCAGGTAATGTCTCTTCCTTGTTCTTGGGGAGATGGGGGAGGGGAGGTTACAGAATCCACCATCATTCTTGCACCCTCATCCTCAGGTCACTGAATGTTGGACAGGCAGTCTGTCTTCAGTCCTCACCTCTTCTCTGCCTTGATGCGCATCATCTGCTCCTCTCCCTTCTCTGAGGAAGAAGCCTCTCTCCTAATCACAGCTGTGCTCTCACCTGTGGCTCCCTGACCATCTGAAGCCTGGCTCCTGAACCCTGCTGCAATGGATTTCTCAGAATTTCTTCTGATTGTCAGATCTGCGAGTCTGTTCTGTGTCTTCCTTCCCTCTGACAGCTCTGTAGTCCAAGTGTAGCCTACTGCCTGCTGAGTCATAAATGCCTTCTCCCTTGACCCCCTCTGTATCACTGAGTGTCTGTATAACCTGCCTGGGAGAATCGAGCCTGTCTTGTTTTCTTGGCTGAAGGCTCATCACAGGAGAATGAGTGGCGTTTTACCTTCTACCTCCAGAGGAGGTGGCCAGGAGGGCTCTAGTGAGCCAAGTGGTCCTAGCTCAGGAGGAAATTCACAGTTTCTGGGGGCTTTAGGAATGGCTTTGAAGACCATATGCTGGCCTTTTTTTTGGATCAAGGCCCAGTGAAGGGGAAGGGCTAGAGGGGAGGAGGGTACCTGGCGGTGGAGAGATATTTCCTGAGACTAGGAGAGGGGAGTGAGCTTTGGGAGTTCTCTGTGGGGTGTAGGCATCAGATTCTACTTGAACTGTCTGCCCTGGAGGTAGAAGGACCCCCAATAGGGGTAATTTCAGAGTGCTAGTATTGACAGTGGCCAAGAGGCTTTTTTTTTTTTTTTTCTGTACGTGGGCCTCTCAATGTTGTTGCCTCTCCCATTGCAGAGCACAGGCTCCGGACGCACAGGCCCAGCGGCCATGGCTCACGGGCCCAGCCGCTCCGCGGCATGTGGGATCTTCCCAGACCAGGGCACAAACCCGTGTCTCCTGCATCGGCAGGCGGACTCAACCACTGCGCCACCAGGGAAGCCCCCAAGAGGCTTTTTTAATGGAAGTTCAGGAGAGGGTCCCGACATCAGTCTGACCTAGAGATCTTGCTTCACTGGCAGCTCCATGAGGACAGGGATTCTTGTCTGTTTTGTTTTTATTATTATATTCCCAGCACCTGCTATAGTATCTGGGATACAGTACTCAAAAAACAAACTGTTGAATGAATAAGATGGAGCCACAGCTTGTGGACAGATGGAGGTGATCAGTGCGTCTTAGGGGTATCAGGTGTCCGCAAAGAGAAGGGCACAGGCTAAGAGCCCTCTTTGGGTATACAGGTGAGTCTTCAGGACTGTGATATGACACAGAGGAGGATGCCCTAGACTGACTGCGGCAGGATTTCCTGGCAACCTGGGTGTAGGAGACACTGGGTTAGATCTGACATGATTTAGAAAAATTTAAAAATGATAAGAGCCAACATTTATGATGCACCAGACATTTTTTAAGTGATTAATTTAATCCTCACAATAATCCTGTGACATAGATATGATGATTAACTTTCTTTTTTTTTCAAATGAGGAAACTGAGGCATAGACAGGCTAAGTGACTTGTCGAAGATCACACAGCCAGGATGTGAACCACCCAGGAACTCTCACTCCAGAGTTTCTTCTATACCAAGTAGCAGTTAAGATGTGAGATTTCTTACCCCTGAGAGTCATGAAGCAAATTCATACTGGTTATACTTGTTTCTTCACTAATTACATAACTTAATATTGTATATACATGTATAATACTATATGTAAAATTTTAGTAATATAATAAAATAATTCTGACAGAATAGATTATGGTTAGAAATAGATAATTTGTTTTCTAGTAATAGAGTATAACAACTTGGAATGAGCTGTGCCTTGTCTGCCAACCAGGTAATACATAGCCAGCTCCCTAATTACTAGTACCTGCTACAGATCAGAATAACTCCTGAAAGATAACATTTGTAATGTGCTATACTAGTCCACATTTATACAGTGCTTACTATGTACTGGAACTTTATAAGGCAAGTATTATTACGCCTACTTTAGAGATGAAGGAAGAGCAAGGTTAAGTGATTTGCCAGGGTGATCCCAGGCTGTCTCACTCCACAGCTCATGATTCTAACCACTGCGCCACACAGAATGTTTTTTTTCCACATCATGTGGAAAGGTCTGTTTTTCAGTAGAAACATTCATTCTTTGATTATCTGGAAGGGAGTCAATTATTTCAGGAAGCAGTCTTTAACAAACACGTAAAGAACTTTTAGGATACATGTACACTGTTTACGAATATACAATTATAATAGAATACTGCATATACGTATATGTATATGTAATGTATATGTCTCCCACCCTGTTGGTTTTCACTGGGCAGTGGTCTGTTATCAGCTAAGGATCTGTAACTAGTGCTAATGGATTTGGTTGTTGGAATTTTGTTGTTGTTTTTTTTTTTTTTAACATCTTTATTGGGGTATAATTGCTTTACAATGGTGTGTTAGTTTCTGCTTTATAACAGAGTGAGTCAGTTATACATATATATATGTTCCCATATCTCTTCCCTCTTTGTCTCCCTCCCTCCCACCCTCCCTATCCCACCCCTCCAGACAGCCACAAAGAACCGAGCCGGTTTCCCTGTGCCATGCGGCTGCTTCCCACTGGCTATCTACCTTACGTTTGTTAGTATATATATGTCCATGTCTCTCTCTCGCCCTAACACACCTCACCCTTCCCCCTCCCCATATCCTCAAGTCTGTTCTCCAGTAGGTCTCTGTCTTTATTCCTGTTTTACCCCTAGGTTCTTCATAACATTTTTTTTTCTTAAATTCCATATATATGTGTTAGCATACGGTATTTGTCCTTCTCTTTCTGACTTACTTCACTCTGTATGACAGACTCTAGATCTATCCACCTCATTACAAATAGCTCAATTTCGTTTCTTTTTATGGCTGAGTAATATTCCATTGTATATATGTGCCACATCTTCTTTATCCATTCATCCGACGACGGGCACTTAGGTTGTTTCCATCTCCGGGCTATTGTAAATAGAGCTGCAATGAACATTTTGGTACATGACTCTTTCTGAATTCTGGTTTCCTCAGGGTATATACCTAGTAGTGGGATTGCTGGGTCATATGGTAGTTCTATTTGTAGTTTTTTAAGGAACCTCCATACTGTTCTCCATAGTGGCTGAACCAATTCACATTCCCACCAGCAGTGCAAGAGTGTTCCCTTTTCTCCACACCCTCTCCAGCATTTATTGTTTCTAGATTTTTTGATGATGGCCATTCTGACTGGTGTGAGATGATATCTCATTGTAGTTTTGATTTGCATTTCTCTAATGATTAATGATGTTGAGCATTCTTTCATGTGTTTGTTGGCAGTCTGTATATCTTCTTTGGAGAAATGTCTATTTAGGTCTTCTGCCCATTTTTGGATTGGGTTGTTTATTTTTTTGTTATTGAGCTGCATGAGCTGCCTGTAAATTTTAGAGATTAATCCTTTGTCAGTTGATTCATTTGCAAATATTTTCTCCCATTCTGAGGGTTGTCTTTTGGTCTTGTTTATGGTTTCCTTTGCTGTGCAAAAGCTTTGAAGTTTCATTAGGTCCCATTTGTTTATTTTTGTTTTTATCTCCATTACTCTAGGAGATGGGTCAAGAAGGATCTTGCTGTGATTTATGTCATAGAGTGTTCTGCCTATGTTTTCCTCTAAGAGTTTGATAGTTTCTGGCCTTACATTTAGGTCTTTAATCCATTTTGAGCTTATTTTTGTGTATGGTGTTAGGGAGTGATCTAATCTCATACTTTTACATGTACCTGTCCAATTTTCCCAGCACCACTTATTGAAGAGGCTGTCCTTTCTCCACTGTATATTCCTGCCACCTTTATCAAAGATAAGGTGACCATATGTGCATGGGTTTATCTCTGGGCTTTCTATCCTATTCCATTGATCTATCTTTCTGTTTTTGTGCCAGTACCATACTGTCTTGATTACTGTAGCTTTGTAGTATAGTCTGAAGTCAGGCAGCCTGATTCCTCCAGCTCCATTTTTTGTTCTCAAGATTGCTTTGGCTATTCGGGGTCTTTTGTGTTTCCATACAAATTGTGAAATTTTTTGTTCTAGTTCTGTGAAAAATGCCAGTGGTAGTTTGATAGGGATTGCATTGAATCTATAGATTGCTTTGGGAAGTAGAGTCATTTTCACAATGTTGATTCTTCCAATCCAAGAACATGGTATATCTCTCCATCTGTTTGTATCATCTTTAATTTCTTTCATCAGTGTCTTATAATTTTCTGCATACAGGTCTTTTGTCTCCTTAGGTAGGTTTATTCCTAGATATTTTATTCTTTTTGTTGCAATGGTAAATGGGAGTGTTTTCTTGATTTCACTTTCAGATTTTTCATCGTTAGTATATAGGAATGCCAGAGATTTCTGTGCATTAATTTTGTATCCTGCTACTTTACCAAATTCATTGATTAGCTCTAGTAGTTTTCTGGTAGCATCTTTAGGATTCTCTATGTATAGTATCATGTCATCTGCAAACAGTGACAGCTTTACTTCTTCTTTTCCGATTTGGATTCCTTTTATTTCCTTTTCTTCTCTGATTGCTGTGGCTAAAACTTCCAAAACTATGTTGAATAAGAGTGGTGAGAGTGGGCAACCTTGTCTTGTTCCTGACCTTAGTGGAAATGCTTTCAGTTTTTCGCCATTGAGGATGATGTTGGCTGTGGGCTTGTTTACGAATATACAATTATAATAGAATACTGCATATACGTATATGTATATGTAATGTATATGTCTCCCACCCTGTTGGTTTTCACTGGGCAGTGGTCTGTTATCAGCTAAGGATCTGTAACTAGTGCTAATGGATTTGGTTGTTGGAATTTTGTTTTTATAAATCCTCCCTAATGGGTCTTAATTTTACTAAATGCCAGCCTGATGGTCACTGAAAGCAGCTTCCAAATTAGCAAACATTAAAAAATTTCTTTTGATGTTTAAGAGTGCTCCCCAATCTTCCCCTTTGGGGATCCCACTGGTAACCTCCTAGGCAGAGAGAGCCGGTCTTAGCCCTGTCGGTCTCAGCACAGTGTGGTAGTTAAGAACAGAGGCTTTGGGACCAGGCATGTAAGTTGAAGTCCCTGCCTCCTTCTTAACAGCTGCCTAATTTTCAGTGACTTACTCTCCCTCTCTGGGCCTTGGTTCCTTCATCATTTAAATGGGGAAAACATGACTGAGGCTTCTGTGAGTATGCAGCATGCAAATGACGAGTGGGAACAGGACTGGCACTCAATGCGAGAGAGCTATACGCGGGCCTCTCACTGTTGTGGCCTCTCCCGTTGCGGAGCACAGGCTCCGGACGTGCAGGCTCAGCGGCCATGGCTCACGGGCCCAGCCGCTCCGCGGCATGTGGGATCTTCCCGGACCGGGGCACGAACCCCTGTCCCCTGCATCGGCAGGCGGACTCCCAACCACTGCACCACCAGGGAAGCCCTCTACGTGCCTTCTTTCTGAGCATCTTCTCTCCTTGTCTTCTGGGTCCTGATTCTTTTTTCCCTGTCCTCTGCCCAGTCCTTCCCCCCATCCATGTGGGCCCAGGGCTCTGAGGTACCCCATCCTACTGCAAAGTCCTCCAAGCTCCTAAATAGCCTCCAATTTCATCCCTCACCTAAATGAAATCTCTGTAAGGGCAACTTAGAATCTGAGTAAAGCAATTTATCCTATGGTAGGCCAGACTCCCACAGAAGCTTCTAAGTTGAACTTGTGCCCTGGGTTACAAAGTCCTGTTTTTTACCTCCAAAAGAGCAGTTACACAGATTCCTTCCTTTCTTGGTCATAGGCTACCACCTTACTTTATTTAGGTCCTCATCACCTCCCCCTGGATCCTCTAAAAGCATCTTAGGTAGTCCCCATCTTGTATACACCATCACACCTTGCTACCTAAAGTCCTGACATACCATTGACTTGGCCACACATGTGTAAAAGTTTCTGTATTGCACAAGAGCCATACACGTCAACACGGAAAAGATTAAGGGTCCAGTATGGAAATGCTAAAGGATGTTGGTGGTGTGGTGTAGTGAGTTGCTGTGGGCAGGGGGACTTCACATAGAAAATGCTTATCTGCCTAGTGACCAGGGGAATGAATTTAAAAATTTGCATAGGATAGTATTTTACATCTCTTATATTAGAAGAAAAAATCCTAATAATACTTCATACTTGCAAAGTATTGATGAAACCAGTTTAGTTGTATAATACTGTTGACATTGAAAAATAGTATAGCCCTTTGGGAAAATAATTTTGCAGTATGTTTCACAAATATTTATGTCCTTTGACCCAGTAGCCTCACTGTCAGAAATCCAATTTTAGGAAATAACAGAAAAGAAAGAAAGAAAGTGACATGTATGGAGATGATAGTAAAATATAAGTAATAAAAAGTGAATGTATAGCTAGTGGGAAGCAGCCGCATAGCACAGGGAGATCAGCTCAGTGCTTTGTGTCCACCTAGAGGGGTGGGATAGGGAGGGTGGGAGGGAGACGCAAGAGGGAGGATATATGGGGATATATGTATATGTATAGCTGATTCACTTTGTTATAAAGCAGAAACTAACACACCATTGTAAAGCAATTATACTCCAATAAAGATGTTAAAGAAAAAAAAGTGAATGTTTACCAGTAGAGAAGATATAAACAATGGTACATCAATGTTATGCTGACATAAACATGATAATTATAGGAAACTGTTTACTTTCTAATGCTTGGTAAATCCAACCACAAAATTAGTTATCCTATAAGTATGTATTATAAATACATGCCTATGCCTACTATGGGAAAGAATGGGAAGAATGTTAAACAACTGAAAGCAACTGATATATGGGGCATATGAATGAAGTCTATTCCTTTCCCTTTAAATATTTCTCTTGTTGTTAAAATGCTATTTGTACAATGAGTAAAATTATCAAGGTAAACTGCAAAGACAACTCAAGGATTCCCTTTCTGTTACGGCATGAAGGCGGAACACTTCAGCATGGCTTCTTCACAGCCCATCAGAGCTGGCCGTGCTTCCCCAGCAGGTCGTATTTCCTTCAAGCCCAGTCTCCTAAACAACGGCCCCCACCCCCCCGCTCATTTTTGTCCCCTTCACCCCAGCCTTTCTTCCTATGTGTCCTTACCCTGACCACCTCTGATTCTCCAAACATTAACACAGCTTTGTGCTTTGCCCCACTGTTTTCTCCATCTGGAATCCCCTTTTCTTTGGCACTCTGACCCACCTTTCAAGGTCTGACTCAGAAGCTACCTATTCTGCCTCCCTGAGGGTTTCCAACGTCATTTTTTGTCTAAATTAATCTTTCCTTTCCTTGTTAGACAGAGGGCTGGAGTCAGAAGTGTGTAGCCCTTTAGGATGTAAGCTTCTGATGGCAGGGGCTAGGTCTTTAATTTTATTTAAAAAATTTTTTTATAGCAGGTTCTTATTAGTTATCCATTTTATACATATTAGTGTATATATGTCAGTCTGAATCTCCCAATTCATCACAGGCCCCCCCCGACCCGCCACTTTCCCGCTTGGTGTCCATACGTTTGTTCTCTACAGCTGTGTCTGTTTCCGCCCTGCAAACCGGTTCATCTGTACCATTTTTCTGGGTTCCACATATATGCGTTAATATACGATATTTGTTTTTCTCTTTCTGACTTACTTCACTCTGTATGACAGTCTCTAGATCCATCCACGTCTCTACAAATGACCCGATTTCGTTCCTTTTTATGGCTGAGTAATATTGCATTGTATATATGTACCACATCTTCTAGGGGCTAGGTCTTTTAATCTACAGATTTAGCTGATAATAGGTGTCACATGATTATTCCCTCCTTCAAGCTTGCAAGTCTGCCTGTTCAGGAAGAGCTAACACCTATCAGAGGGGAAGCAAGCAAAGCAGTCAGATGATGATATATCCAATGGTTTTATTTTGGAGTAATACATATAAAAAGATTAATTGGGGCTTCCCTGGTGGCGCAGTGGTTGAGAGTCCGCCTGCCGATGCAGGGGTCACGGGTTCGCGGGGGAAGCAGGTTCGTGCCCCAGTCCGGGAGGATCCCACATGCCACGGAGCGGCTGGGCCCATGGGCTGTGGCCGCTGGGCCTGTGCGTCCAGAGCCTGTGCTCCGCAGTGGGGGAGGCTGCAGCGGTGAGGGGCCTGCGTACCACAAAAAAAAAAAAAAAAAAGATGAATTGATTTGTAATTTCTTCAGGATGCAACTTGCTGGCCAAATTGCTACTGATTTTATTAAACAGTGGTATTTTGTATTTAAATGACCTTTAGTTTTAAATAAAATAAGGCTATTAGTCATGATCTGAGTTTCCATGGACTCTGTGCCAGTAGTTGTAGGACTTTAAGAACGAGACAAACAATGCCTTATGTCTAGTAGCTCATCATGGACTCATTTCCTATTTATCTCATTTTGTTTTCTCAAGAGAACCCTGAGTTTCCTCAACAGCTTTTAGGAATGCATCTCACCTTGAATGTGGGATTTTGTTGTATTTGAGAAAAATGAAAACTGGAGGAAAACTCAGGTATGGTACATTCATTCACTCAGTCATTCATTTATTCAGTAAATATTTTTGAGTATCTTCTGCTTGCCTGGGTCTGCTCTAGGCTAGGAATACAGTGGTGAGCTGCCACCACAGAGCTTACTGTGTTGAGGGAAATAGACAATAAACAAACAGACAAATGACAAATGATATTTGCTACCGAAGAGGGCACTGGGATAGAGAGTGGCTGATGAGGGAGGGAGTCACAGGGCAACACATCTGCCGTGCTACTCAGTGGGGCTTCACTGAAACCACGCCTTAGCTTAGCTTCTCCTGCCTCGTCCTGCTTCTGCCCCTTCATTGCAGGCTTCTCACTCACTTGCACAAGGACCCTTGTCTCCAACTCTGCTTCTGGAAGTGATGATCACTAGCCTCAGAACCCCCTGGAGTCAGGGACTGTGCCTTTCTTGTTCACTTTTAGATGGAAGGTTTAAGTGGGAGGCTGATGTGATCTCTTTCAGAAAGTTCTCTGACTGTTGCTTGTGCGTGTTGGTGAGGAGGAGGGGGGGGTGAGGTCAGAGGCAGATGGATCAGTTGGCGGCTACTGTAGTAATCCAGGCAAGACAGGACTATGGCTTGGATTATATAAATTAAAGCATCTCTATTAAGCAAAGGTTTTCATCCACAATTATACTTACAAGACTCCCCTTCCATCAAGAAATTTGTAGGTGACCTTAGGCAGATGAATGTTAATAAAAGAATAATGCATTATGGTACATAATGGGAGGAATATATAAAAGATTAAATGCTCGTTAAGGCTCTGAATCCATATATGAGCATTTAGTACAGAAATAATGAGACGGAAATGGTCTTTAGCTTAATTGCTGGAGTTAGTTACAGGTCCTTGGGCTGGGGGGACTATAATTTCTAAGATCTGTTTGACTGGGGTAAAAGTGACAATTTGAAAATGACTCTTGTTCTTGTTCTTGGGCTAGTACATGCATTTGGTTTGCGTCTATTTCTTGGAGGCAGTGGTGATTTATGTTCCTTCCTTGAATGCTCCTCAAATTCCTCTCTTCTTGTTAGTCCCTAACTCAGAATGTAATAATAATCAGCCTCTGAATACCTTAACAAATGCAGCACATGATGGATATAAGGATAGGTAAGCTAAGGCTACACAGCTTAGGAAACACGATAACCGAGAAGAAGAAAAATGCTTTAAAGGATCATCCTTCCATGCAAATATTTATATATTCAAAGAGCTGAACAGAAGGCAGCAGAATAACCAAAAACGCAGTAGTTGTTTTGTCTGGTTGTGCGGACTTTGAGGAAGTGAAATCTCTTTTGCAAATGTGCAGTAGTATTTGCTCTTTAGAGAAAATTGTGTGAGATGATTCAACAGCAGGCCTGAGGAAGGGCAGAGAGGAGGCATCAGGCGCTCTGCTTTTCCCTCTTAAAGCTGAGCCAGGCGGGGGCGGCGGGGGGCGGTGGGCAGGTCAGCAACTCAGGCCAGTGAGTGGAGGAGCATTCCTCAGACCCACTGTGGAACACTCAGTGAGCTGAGCTCCCCTGTGGAGGACAGAGGCCCCATTGCCTCTCCTTGCCGTGCGGGGCCACCCTGAGAGCCACCTGCTGCTCTCCTCTGTCCCTAACACTGCCAGGCCAGAACCACTGTTAACGGTATCTCTGCATAGTAAGAGCTCTTTTCCAGAGTTACAAACCCACAAGGGACACAGGTCGGCAATGGAGGGCATGGAGATGATGGCCCCATACTCTTAGGCCAGCCTGGGACATCATCTGAATTCTGTTATATGGATTTTTGATCGTGAGGGGAATTACAGATGTTTGGAGTACATTGAAGCCTATGGCTTCACATTTTACACCCATCTGTCTATTCATTTGCTCACCATGGAGACTGCACATGATGTGTAGGGCGAGTACTATTTCTCAGTCTTCAGAGGCCAAGATGAATGAGGAGAGGTCCCATCTGCCAGGAACTCAGTCTTTACAAAATTTAGAATCATTAGAGAGCCTTTTAAAAACACAGTCCCTGGGCTCCCACCCAGGAGAATTGGATTAGAAGCTCTGTGGGTAGGGTACTGACATTTTTTTTTTTTTTTTTTACAAAGCTCCCAAGTGGTTTCCTTTATGTAACTAAGTATGAGAACTTAATTTGTTCTAGAGAGATACATTGAGTTTGATTTCGATCTAATGTTGGGTTTGGTCTAGACAGATGCAGTGCATCCTTGGGGAACTACAGTCCCTGTCCTCAGTGGTTTACACTTAAGGGGTTATAGCCTAGATCCTGAAAGCTATCCCAGGGATTCTCAACAGGGAATGATTTTGTTTCCACGTCTTCCTGTGGAGACATTAGAGATTGTGTCTTGGAGACATTTTCGGTTGACAAAACTTGTGAGAAGGGTGCTACTGACACCTAGTAGGTAGAGGCCAGGGATGTTGCTAAATATCCTCTAATGCACAGGACAGTGCCCACAGCAAAGAATTATCTGGCCCCAAATGTCAACAGTGCTGAGGTTGAAAAAGGCTGGTTTTGTCTTAAGGGTAGTTTCTGCTTGTGAAACCAACATGGCATATAGTTTCCATTAGCTAGCATTATGCACTGACTGTGTTCTAGCTACATTATGTGTTAATAAACATTGATTATCATTTATTAGGTACTATTGTTTGTCCCCACCGTACAGATAAGAAAACTGAGCCCCAGAGATGAAATAACTTATCTAAAGCCACCTATCTTGTAAATGAAGGACTTGGGATTTGCACATGTGTAGTCAGGTTTCCAGCCATAACAGTATGCTGCTGCCCAACAGGTTTTATTTTTCTTTTCCTGAGAGTTTTTCCAAGCAGAAAAGGGGTACATACATACTTGCGTTAGTTCTTCTTAGGATTGTTGCTTGAGAGAAACAAGACTACTTTTCCTAGGCAAAAGATAGCCACTCTGAGCCAAGAGATTAATGGACGTTGGTCATTTTTGTGCCAGCTAGGGCCACAGAAGTGCTGAGAGGAATCCCCGAAGAGGACACTGATTGATGCTTTCGATACCGATGGATTCCAGCAGCGTTTGGCAGCTCCTGGACATCCTGCAAGCACAGTTTGGGGTAGTGCCTGACCAGCCAGACTGTGTTTGTGACAGCTCTGGTCTTCTTAACTCTGAGCATCTGTTGAAATGATGCCTCAGCAGG
>NW_006788200.1:4349722-4356444 GCF_000442215.2 Lipotes vexillifer
CAGCAGGAAAACACAGTGGGAGAATGTCTGCTCAGAGCATGTGAGCGTCTGATTGGCCTCTCAGGCGTCCTCTAGAAAGCGCCAGTGTCCCCACATTCCCTTTGCTTGCTGGCCCTGTGCTCTCTGCAGGCGGAGGAAATGAAACAGAACCCCAGTAGAGGTCAGCTGCCGTCTCTAGTGTCCCTACCTGTGGTCACCACACTAGGGTGAGGGGTTTCAGCCAGTTGTGCATCTACTGCTGAGCCTCATTGTCTCTCTTAGCACAGATTTAGGCCAGGAGGCTTTTGAGGGTTGGAGTAGCATCTGCCTTATCCAAGGGGCTCCTGCCAGCAGATTAAGTAACTTGAGACAGGTTACTAAAGCCACATATTTAGCAAAGTGGAGAGTGTGAGCTGGCACGCTCCTGGCCATGACACTATAAATTGCTACACAACACGTTCTGTTTTCTTCTTATGGGAGTTTTTCCAGGTAGAAAAATGGGCCAACTTATGGCATGACTGTAAAATGTGCACAAGATGGTGATTTTTGGAGGAAAGAACAAACAGACTTCTGCTGTTGTTAGAGGCCCTGGCCCAGCTTTAGACAGGGTGGTGACGCCGGTGGAATGTCCCCCCCCCACCCCTCCCCTCTAAGGTTGCCCCTCCCTCCTTGGTATTCTCTGTGGGCACATTTTGTGCACTTCTGGGCTCCATCTCTATGAAGGAATCTTGAAATGAAGTTCACAGCAGGGAACTGAGGTTCATGGAGGACACTGACTTGGTATGTTACCATTTTTTGTAGAGATTTTCCATTTTTGTTAAGAGCACAGGCTGTTGCAAAGAATTTACAGTCTCTAGTATTGGCTGGGCTATTGGGTCTACTGTTCAGCTCTCTCTCCCATCTCCCACAGAATTTTTCCCAAACCTTTTTTAAAAAATTTTTTTCAGGCTGCCTTCTACCTCAGAGGGTGATTCTGCTTCCTATTTATAGAGACGTTGATGCTTTTAATATGAATTTCCTCAACTTTTTTTCCTGTTGGTGGTCAATAGTGCTATTTACCAAATAGCTCCATTTTTTTTTTCTCTTTTCAAACACATGGCAGGATTATTAAGCACTTTCTGGCCCCTTTTGTGGTGGGGTGGATGATGTGACTAATTGTTGACAGTGAGTTGTAAGCAGAAACAATGTGTGTCACTTCCAGGTGAAAGCATTTAATTGCTGATGTGAGACTCTCCAGGGCTGGATTTCCCTTGAGCAGGGTGGAAACATTTGAGATGGTGGCATTTCTATCAGCCTGGGTTCCTGAGTGAATTCCTCTGAATTCTGTTGCAAGATGGAAATAGGATGAGCAATAAATAAACGTGTTTTTTTTGTTATTGTTGAAAGCCAATACAGCTTTGGTTTTGCTTGTTAACGCAGCATAACTTCACCTGCCTTGATTAATAGTCTGTCCCTTTTGCTCAACAATTAGGCTGCATCCATACCCACCCTTTTTTTTTTTTTTTTTTTTTTTTTTGGGATATGTGGGCCTCTCACTGTCGTGGCCTTCCCGTGTCCCCTGCATTGGCAGGCGGACTCTCAACCACTGCACCACCAGGGAAGCCCCATACCCACCCTTTTTGCCTTTCAGCCTTTCTCAGAGGCTTTCTGTCCTGAGAAAAACCACCCCTGATTAAATTCCTCTGATGGCTTCCTATTGTTCCTTAAAAAAGAACAAAACCAAAATCCTTTAGCATGGTCCACAAGCCTCTGGTTCCTGTGTGGTCTGGTTCCTGTGCGCCTCTTCAGACTCACCCCACACCCCACTCTTCCTCATGCCTTCTGACTCTGCCACATGCACATTCTTTCAGTTCCTCTTATAGGCTGTATTTCTTCTCACCACAGGGCCTTTGTACAGCTTTGAACATGTTTTTTCCTGCCAGAAATGTCCTCCCCACCTCTGGCTAACTTTTCTCAGAGCAAGCATGAGTTCTTCCGAGAAGCCTTTATTGACCTCCCCAATTAGGTCATATCTGCCTTTAGAAGTTGTAATACCATGTTTTTCTGCTTCATAACACTGACTTCAATTGGAACATTACGATTTATTGGTGTGATGTTCTGATTAATATCCATCTTCCCCACCATGGTTCATATCACATTGTTTTTATTCACTACCGCATCCCCAGTGATTAGCACAGCATGCTTTGTAGTCACTCAGAGAAAGCTTGTTAAATGCATGAATGAGGATATATAGTCATACTGTCCAGTTTAGTGACCACTGGCCACATGTGCCTATTGAAATTTTAATTAATTAAAAAATTAAAAATTCAGATTTGTAATTACATTAACCGCATTTCAAGTGCTAATTAACCATATGAGGCTAGTGGCTACCATATTAGACGGTAGAAAACAGAACATTGTCATCATCATAGAAAATTCTATTGGATAGTGCTGGCAGGATAAAGTCCAAGTTCCTTGTGCATGGCATATATGATAACCTCAAGGATCTGCTGCTGACAAACTTTCCAGTTTGTTTCTTTCCCACAATAGTACAGCCTCAGCCACATCCCCCTCTAAACATGCTCCTTTCATAAACGTGCCACTCTTCCTAAGATATCTGTGGCTTTTTAACGTTAACCTCTCTCTACCTAAATTGCCATCCCTTCCAGAACCTCTCATCCTTTAAGCCCTACCTCAGGCATTTCCACTTCTGGGAAGCATTTCCTGAGGTCTAGACTGAGCTGGTCAGTGCTTCCTCTGACCCCCATGCTGCCCCCTTCCCGTTCCTGTTTGCCTTGTTCAGACAGGATTGTGACCCTTTGTTCACACATCTCTCTCCAGTGCTACATGAACCCCCCTCAAGGACAAGGCCTGGGTCATCTCAGTCTCTCCAGTGCTGAACACAGAGCTGGTGATGTAGTAGACATCAGTGAATGTTAGTTAAATGATGAGTCAGCCAGTGAATGAAAATCACAGGGGATATTATTTCCTGAGTACAGCAGTGTGAAGAAAAAGGGAGCTGTGTTACTAAGTAGGGCTAGTGAGGGTGCCGCCTGCATCCTTCCCCCTCCCATGGCCTTGTCCCAGGTCTTTATTTCATGTGATACTAGCTTTCTGGTCCAGGAATCACCCAGGAGCTTGGCAGAGTCAGGAAAGGGCACCTCTGAAATTCTGGGATCTGGAAGGCTCTGCTGAGTGGTGCTGCTTCTTGAGGAGAGTGGGTGGGTCTCATCAGCTGGAAGGAAAGATAGCTGGTACCATGATTGCATCCTCCAAATCAAGCCACATGTCAAGATGCTAGAACTGGGGGCCACCTGGGGTCTGAAAGAGGCAACTGCTATGAACTCTACTTTGCTCAGCTAGCGAAGTGCAGAGGCTGTTGCTGCTGTGGTCAGAGCCTGTCTGTCCGCACCTTACCCACAACACTCATGGCTCTCTGAGGGCAAGACTGTGTCTTACTTTCCTCAGGGTCCCCTGCAGGCTGATCAATGACTGTAGGGCTTACAGGCCTTGGCTAAAACAACTTGTCAGATTAAACTAACCACCCTTATTGGTGACATTGCCTAATAATAGACATGCTTTCTGCAATGACAGTGATATAATTTTGGACAAAATATTCATGTGTTCCCATGTTTTTTGGTAGCAGACCTTGGCTTAATTATGTTCAGAGGGGCCCCCATCTCCTCTACAGGTGGAGTTAAGGCTTCTATTGTAGAAAATAGGACCTTCCAGTTCTCCTGTCTCACTCTCCTTTGGCGCTTTGAACCTGGAGGACACACGCCCACAAAGTTCTTTCAGTGAATGGAGATGCACCTGATCCCCATTAAGGCCGACCTGAAGTCAGGAAGGAGGAAGAGATGACATAGGGGAGAGAAAGGAAAATAGCCTCCCTGTAAGCCTAGAAATGAAGAAGTGATAAAGAGGAGAGAGAGGAAGGGATGAGAGTGAAGGGCCCCTATGTGAGCCTTCAGTTAGACAAGTTGAAAAGAGCACTAAGTATCTTGTCTCTGTAACCAGTCAGCCAGCAATGACCATGTGCCAGACACTGCACTGATCTTTCTTTATGGGTGCAGGCTGGGCCAGCTGAACCTGAATGAATCACAGACTGGTTAGGTCTTCCCAGTTGGTGTGACTGAGAGTCCCCAAGCATTTATTTAGAGTTGATATGCAGCGGGAGGGGAGAGTCTTTAAGAAGGATATTTATGCATGTTCCCTGGAGGCAGAGCTAGAAATGGAGGATCTGCAGGATGTCTGTCACTCAGGTTGGCCCTGGGGGAGAAGACCAAGGCCTGTATATATATGGGGGCTGTAGGCCAAAGCTGGAGGCATTGTTTTCCTTATCTGTGAAGCAAAGGTAGAGTTGCTTCTGGGCTTAGCTGTGACTCAGTATGGGGAAGAAGCATCCTTGGCTTCTGAAGGGACTGTGGCCTGTCAAGGCTGGGGGGCACTGAGATGGATAACAGAAATGTCTTAAGTAATGTGAACACTGACTCTAAGCCAGTGCAATGTGTGTATTAATACTGTCTCATTTATACCCACAGGCTGGTGAGGCCTGGGGCTATTTGAGGCACACCTGCTTTATTCCATTTGATTCTTATAACAATTCAATAAAGTAGGCATTATTAACCAGGCTTTATAGATGAGGGAAGTGAGACACAGAGAGGCCAAGTGACTTGCTTAAGTGACTCCATTAATAAGTGGTTGGACCGTGATTAAACCTCTAAGGGTACCTTCTTAGCCACTTCTCCAACACTGCCTTCCAAACACAGTGGGAAAGGCTGAGTCACCCTATTAATTAAGGCAGAAGTCATGGAGAACAGCCGTATCCTCACAGGCCTTTTGGTCTTAGGGGGAGGAGTTTTAGGCTATAGGGATGATGTCCTTACCCAGGGGGACATTTCTGGCATTCTCTGGGAAGATAACAAAGGACAAGCTAGGGAATGTCTCTGGGGGTAAAAGGACCTGTCTAGTCCCAAGGAAGGGGGAGCATAGCATTACTGAATGACAGTGATGATGCTTTCCTGTGGAGCTGTAGAGACCTTTTCAGTTTCCAAAACATTTACCCTCATATCAGTTCATTTGAAAGTTCACAGAAACCCTGTGAAGCAAAAGCGTATATGCCTATTTTTCAGAAGGGGAATGAGGCCCAGAGAGCTTCAAAGACTTATCCAAGACCGTGTGGTATTAAATGTAAGAATCATGCTAGAAATCTCCTGACACCCCCTTCATCATTCCTTCCTCTTTACCAGGTGGTCCCTTGTGCCACGGTGGGGTAATTGTCTTTATGTAACAGAGGCTGACCTTATGGCTGAGGCAGCCAGAGGACCAGACATGAGGGTGATGCCCGAAGAGAGGCAAACATTCAAATGAAGGACATGATCTTGGGTGCAGTACCAGCCACAGAGTGGCACCCATTTCACTCAGATCTATGCATTTCGTAAATATAAAGGCTGATTCTGTATTAGAGTTTCCCAAATACTGTTGCATGGAAAACTAGTTTTACCAGATGCCCCATGAGGAAGGGAGTTCTATGGTCAAGTAATACACATTGTACTCTTCTTCTTTCAGAGTAGCAGTGCATGATCAAGGTTCTATAATGTCTTTAAGCAAAGAAATCTTTTTGACTCTGCTTAACTCAAGGTTTCTACATTTATTTGAACACAAAAACTTTTCTTAAGGTCATCTATTAGCAGCTCACGGAACTGCCAAGAACAACTAGTTTGTTTTAATCACTGAATTAATGGTTTGATTTGATATGTGGCAGAGCCTTAGGAATTTTTTTATGGTTTTATATTCCAGCCTTATGACACATATATATGTCAGGTGTAAAGAAGCCTTGGTGCTAGTTGTTTCATAATTAAAAGACCCAGGGTTAGATTGTGCCCAGGCAAGCATTCTAAAGTTCGTAAGTTAAAAATGAAATCTCATTATAATATCAATAAGATTTTAAAATATTATGTACTTTCGCTGGTAATTCACGATAGAATAAATGTCAAGGAAAACTGTGAGTCTGCTCTCGTATGACGGCATGTGTGGTTTGAGAGAATTACCTATTGGAGATTTTTGAAATGAGCAAGGCTGACATTTTATGCAGGTCATTTATCATCTTCCTACCTATGGATTGCAGCAGACACTTGACATTCATGATGAGTATTTCTTGAGACCTTTATGATTCTCCTAATTAGCAAATACCACTAGAGTAAATAATTTCCCTCACAAAACCTTTTTATTCTGACCAAAACTGTCATGTTCATAGAGTGTTTTCACTTTTTCTTCTCATTCATCACCAGGGCTGTTTTGTACTTGGTAGTTGACAATGAGAAGGAACATATAGGCTCTGAAGTGGTATCCAGACTCTGGACTTGCTCAGTGATTTACCCTCAGTGACTGTGTTGCTAAGTTGGATTTATGTTTCAGAAAAATGGTGAATGCTTGCACTTTCATGGGCTGTTGGAATTGCTTGTGAATAGCCAAAACTGTGAACGTAAATCTGCAAATGCCAAAGATCGTCTTTTCTTTGGGGTGTCAAATACATCTTCATGTCTCACCCTGTGTTGGGAAGCAGGAGAATACTGTGGCTTGGGGAAGGAAGGAAATGCTAGAAACTCAGGCTTGTTACCATTCATTACCAGGCAGTCTCTTCCGCAGGGTTTCTTTGAACCCCAAGATCATGGATATCTCAGCACCTTTAGGAAGGGATTGCTGTGCTTTGCTGAAGCGCCTCAGTGAGCCCTTGAGATAAGCTAAAAAGTGAGTTTCCCTAC
>NW_006788200.1:4356499-4356893 GCF_000442215.2 Lipotes vexillifer
CCTACACTAAGTAAATAGGATTGTACATACTTGAAACTGCAGCCTGACTCCTCCCCTCCTGTAATTCTATGCTTCTGAATATTAATCTAAGGCCACCTTTCCCATGATTTATCAATTTTATCTTCAGGACTCAGAGTCTTTGAAAAAAGCTATTTTTCCTAGAATTTTTGATTATTATTAAAATTAAAAGGACCGGAAGATTTTTATCAAACTTGGAAGCTCTCTCTAGATGAATACCACAGATATATGTGGTTTGTTGAAGGATGGTTCATCCCACACAAATTAAGATAATCGGACAAGAGGAGAAATGCCAAGAGGCCAATTTGAGGGCATTGGAACCACCCCCCCCCCCCAGAAGTCCCCCTGTAAAAGAGCTGGAAAAAAAAAAAACCCT
>NW_006788200.1:4356951-4373337 GCF_000442215.2 Lipotes vexillifer
CCCCCCCCCCCCCCCCAGTAGTCACCCTGTAAAAGAGCTGGAAAAAAAAAAAACCCTTAAAGACTGATCAGCCATCTTGCTTATGTGGAAAGCACATTGGTATTTAAGCATATGGATCTTTGGAGCTCTGCAGTTTTCATCAGGATGAATGATGTCGTCTAACATAAGAGCAGATTCTAAAGAATCCAGAGTATATCCAAAGTGGAACCATAATTGAATTTGGCTCCTTAGGGACTCAGTCTGACCAGCCACTGTGGGTGTGAGGGCTACTGGGTGCTGGTGGCCATTAAAGGCACCTTGAGGTTGATTGAGGAGGTGGAACTCACTCTTTTGAAAGTCCAGTCATGCTTCCTATTAAAGCTTTTCATAAGCCTTGAGAGTGAAATTCCTCTGAGCCTCCCAGAACTATGGGTCCCACAAATCCTGTACCCTAAGATATTTTCTACACAAGTCCCCAGGCACACAGGGGAAGCTCAATAAATGCTGTTCACAGAGCTGAGTGATATGTTTTTCATGAAAACTTGGGAATTGTCCTGCTAGCTGATGGGAGCGTTCACTGTAATTTTGTCCTTGCTAGTGGCTTGGAGGTTGAAGATCTGCTCTTTTGTTCTCCAGGCTTGAAGCCTGTTCATGGAGTAACTGTCATGATTCATCTCTCTCTCCTGGTGGGCTGGGGGTGAAGGAAGGAGCTCTGAGCAGTCCTGCAAGTCTGGAAGTTCCCTGTCTAGAGGCAAGTCGGGTAATCAGTGTTGTTACCATCCCCTTGTGGGAACAGAAAATAATCATGAACACATAGGTAGGCCAGCAACCCTGGAGTTGGGAAGGCTGGGAGTGGTGGGGAAGCTTACCTTCTTGACTTCATATTTAATGGCGAGTTTGATCCGGCTCAGACTTGGACGGTGGTGGTCGGACCTGACTTGGAAGTTCACATCACCATTTAAAATCGCTTCCACCTCTTCTGTGTCTCGGCATAGGTCCAGCACGCCCACCACAAAATCCTTGCATTGCATAGATAACTTCCTGTAATCGTTCTAACAGAATAAAGAGAAATCAGGGGTGTGTCACACTGAGCCCCACAGATGGGCTTGCCTAGCACAGCAGTGTCAATCAGCAAAGCTGTGCACCAAGCGTGAGCTTATAGAGTGCGTTGGAACCAGAGGATATGCCGGATCCCGAAGGCAGGGCAACTTCTCTTGACACAACAATCTAGAGGACATCTTCTCTAAGCCAAGATTTGTCAAGGTGTGCTCCTCAGCCACCTCTATCAGAGTTACCTTGGGTGCATGCTGTAACTATGATTCCCAGGCCCTGTTGCAGACTTACTGACTTAGAATTCCTGGGGATGAGGCCCAGGAATCTTTTCACCTCGTTCTCTAAGTAATTCTGAAGCCTGCCAAAGCCCACCCTGAGCTCTTTGAAAGCAGCAGTTCTCCTTGCCTAATTTTGAGCCAAATCTGAGGGAGGAGTGATAAGGAAATGCACTTTTAAGGCTGATGGAAATATCACTTAACTCATTTACTACCGATCTGTAATGGCAACTGCTCTACGCAGGAAGTTTACTGGAAAGATACGGCTGATATGCTAAATCTGGGGGAAAAGTGTTCGCAGGTGTGCTTTCTTTTAACGTGCTGGAAAATCTACTTGTAAATTATAAATTTAAAAATCAAATGTAATTTAAATCTAACAGAATCCTTTCCTACCACAGATCCTTTTGTACAGCAAATCATGACACCTTAAATTACTTGCCTGTTGAATAATCATTTTCAGACCTTGACCTCTTTTTTGTTTTGTTTTGTTTTTTTTTAATGAGTTGCCTCTGGGTTTCTCTCATCTCTTCCCTAGGCATACGTTTCTAAATTATCTTTCAGAGGCTGACTGCCTTTCCTAGTGACATGCCAACTTCTCTCTCCCCTAAAACACACTGCTTCAATTCCAGATAATGATCCAAAATGTTGGACAAAAGAATGTTTCATGTCACCTTCAAACCACTACGCCCCCAAAATATTTTCCCCTAAAGGCTTCCTTATTGGTTTCTTAGTTGGAACAAGTCTATTCAGAAGCAACACAAGAACCAAATGTCACTTTCAGTGTTAATCAATGTCGAAAGCCTTGAGAGTGGCAAATAGTAGTTGGTAGATAGGAGTGCAGTTTTGCTTTTCCAGAACCTGGATTCCTCAGCACATAGATGGGAGGCTGAAAAACTGCAGAAGCTCAACAATTTTTCTAAATTAATGGTTTGTTTCTCCTTGCAGCACGGCTGCTTCAAAATGTCCCTTTACGTTAAAGAAGTAAGTGTTGATAAGTGTTTGTTTGCTAAAAGGAAAAGGGTCAAGAAAATGTTTTCAGATAAGAGTGGCTACCCTTCATTTCTGTATTTCATTTAGGGATAAGCAGGGTGTTTTGGAAATGCTGGGTAGAAAAATGACGCTCAGCTCAGGCAGACTGTCATGGGCAAGTCAGACTGTGCCGTCCCAGAGCCTCTGCGCATTTCTGGGTTCAGTGCAGTTCAGAACAGGAGGTACCACTTCATTAGAGACTTTCACTTCCCTGGGCTCTTTCAGCTAGCCGGGCCATAAGAAAGGAGATGCACCAGAGCAACCCAAACGGCTGGTTTGCTTTTTGCCTTCTGTATTAGACGCTCAGTCTGGAAGGCAACATGCCTGGTGTCTGCAGATGGCTGGAGGAGGCAGGCCTGGGCCTGCCAGGAAGACAGAGATGACATGGACATGGGTATGGATAGATGCAGACGGGAGGGTCATGCCAGGCCCAGGCCTCCCAGAGAGAGCCATGGGCGCACATCTCTGCGGAGTTGTGATGATTAGGAGAAATGGGTCAGACCTGAGCTCAGTGAGCCTTTGAGCCACACTCCTCAACTTGAGTTGGAAAGATGAGACATATACCTAAGACTTCACAGCTGCCCTTTTACAAATAATTCCATATTCCTGCACACTGAAGTCTGCCAGGCCCAGTGGGTGACAGCTGTTCTACCTCCATCATCTTACTTAATCCTTATAAAAACCTCATGTTAGAAGGACTGTCAGCATTTCCAGCTCACAAGCAAGAAAACTGAGACTCAGAGAGATAAACTAACAGGCTGAATCCACTTTTCCTTATATTGGTCACTTACTCATCTCTGGTTACTCTCTCACCTTCCTTGAAGATTTTAGCTTCTGTCTTACTGTCGCTCTCCCGGCATTAACTGCTGTTGTTATTGGTGGTTTCAGTATCCAAGAAGATGTCCCGTCCATTACCCTGCCCTCTCATTTCCTTGACACCATCTTTTCCAGTGACCTTCTCCTCAGCTCCAACTCAACCATTCATTCCCTTAGTTATTCCCAGTAACTGCAGCTCCTCCACGTCCCTAACTTTAGGTCTCCCTCTCTCTGACCACTACCTCCTATATGTCCAGCTTTCTTCATCTGGGATCCCAATTCTAGCAGTCCTTTGATTCCACGAAACCTACAAGCCATTGACCACACCACCTTTTCACTGGTTTTCATCCCCCTCAGGTCCCTGTCTCCCTCCCTCTGTTTTATGGGTAGTCTTTATCATCATCCTTGCACACATCAACTCTCTTACCCTCCTCTTTTTTTTGTCCTCCTCACTGGATGAAAGCCTGACCTTGGTTGCGTCTAGCTCTCCACTACTCTGCTCCCGCCTCTGCACAGTTAACGCGGCTGGAGAGCACACACCTGCACCGAGCAGGTGTGCTGTAAACTCACTACCTCCAACCTCAAGCAGTCCGTGGCGCTCCTGGGCAACTTACCCTCCTCCCTGTCCCAAACAAGCATTTCATACCTCTCTAGTCTCAGTTTTCTAACACTTCATCCCCCTCCTAGTTTCCTATTTTACTTGGAAAATAGAGCTCATTGGAAGAGAAGCTTCACATGTTCGCACCGTCCGCATAGTCTACTTTCATCTGTGCTCATGGACTCTCTTCCC
Organism: Lipotes vexillifer; assembly: GCF_000442215.2. Lineage (NCBI taxonomy): Eukaryota > Metazoa > Chordata > Mammalia > Artiodactyla > Lipotidae > Lipotes > Lipotes vexillifer. Next base: position 4,360,894 of record NW_006788200.1, read on the forward strand.
TCTTCTTACTCTTGCTGCTCCTATCTAAGGCCAGCTCCTCCACTTGTGTGTTGGATATCAGTCCCTTACGCCACTCAAGGACATGGCTCCTGTGCTCTTCCTTTCTCTCCCCTGCGCTGTTAATTTCTCCCTTTCTCTGTTGGCTTAGTATACAAACATGTTGCTATTGTCTTGTCTTAAGAAGGAACTCCTCTTGACTCCACTTCCCTCTCCAATTACTACTCTAGTTTTCTGTTCCATTTTATAGAAAAACTCATTAGACTTGTTTACACTCATAGTTGACAGTTGTCCTCCTTACACTATTTCTTATTCCATTCAGTAAGGCTTTCACATTCTACCCATTGCCTCCACTGAGACTGTCCTTTCAAGGTCACAAGTGACTTTCATATGCTAAATCCAGTGGTTGGTTCTCAGTCCTCATCTTACATGACCTGTTAGGTGCTTTAACATAGCTGATTACTTCCTCCTCCTTGATACACATTCTTCACTTGGCTTCTAGCATAACATACTTTTCTGTGGTTTTTCTTTCTGAATGAGTACTTTTGCATCTTTGTTGATTAATTCTTGTGTCCCTGATGTCTTAGTTTTAGAATGCCCCAAAGATGTGCCCAGTCCTTTGAATTCTCCTGTCTGTTTACACTCATTGCTTTAGTGATCCTGTCTAAGATCATTAGATACCATCCATATGCTGAGGACTTCAAATTTTATGTCTTTAGCTCAGCCTTCTCTCCTGAACTTGAGTCAAATATATCCAATTGCCATCTTGGTATTTCCACTTGGATGCCAAATAGGCATTTCAAACTTAATGAAACTAATTCTGGACCTGGTCTTCTCCACCTTGTTAGTATTCCCCAACTTTTCAGTTGTCCAGGACCAAAAATCTTAGATTTATCCTTGATTCCTCTCTTCTTCTCAAAACCGACATATAATTTAGTAGCAGATCCTACCAGCTCTACCTTTTTTAAAAAAAAAAATATATATATATATATATATATAAGATCTGACCTCTTTTTACCAATTCTACTGTTCCTACCTTGGTCTAAGGCATCATCATCTCTTGCTTGGACTAACCAAGAGACTCTTAACTGGCCTCCCTGATTCTATGATTCTATCCTGGTCTTCTATAGTCTATTCTCCATACATCAGTCAGACATTTAGGAAAAGTAGTCAGGTCATGGCACTGGTCTGCTCAAACCCTCCAGTGGCTCCCCATCCACTCAGAGTAAAAGTGGAGTCATTATACTGTCCTATAAGGACATACATTATCTAGCCTCTCCATTCTCTCACTGATTTCATTTCCTGTGGTTTTCTCCCTCCCTCAGTCCACTCCAGCCACTCTGACCCCCCTGCTATTCTTCAAACACACTTGGCATGGACTAGACCTTTGTACTAGTTAGTCTCTTTACTTGGAATGCTCTTTCCCCAGGTATCTACATGAACAACTTTTTGAACTCCTTCAAGTCTTTGCTCAAATGTCACTTTCTCAGAAGCTTTCCTTGACTGTCTTTAAAAAATTGTAACCCGGGCTTCCCTGGTGGCGCAGTGGTTGAGAGTCCGCCTGCCGATGCAGGGGACACGGGTTCGTGCCCCAGTCCGGGGAGATCCCACATGCCGCGGAGTGGCTGGGCCCGTGAGCCATGGCCACTGAGCCTGTGTGTCTGGAGCCTGTGCTCCGCAACGGGAGAGGCCACAACAGTGAGAGGCCTGCGTACCGAAAAAAAAAAAAAAATTGTAACCCTTCTCCATTTGCAATCACCCTTTCCTGCTTTTTTTGCTTCATAGTACTTATGACTATATGACATCCATACATGTTATTTATTATAATTATTGTCCATATCTTTCACTAGAATGTAAGCTTCTCGAGGGCAGGAATCATTGCTGTTTTGTTCACAAATATATCATTAGAGCCTAGAATATTTCCTGGAACATGATAGGCACTCAGTAAATGCTTGTTGAATGTATTGGAGCAGTGTACTTGTCTAAGATGACATAGCGACTAAGTGGTAGAGCCAAGATTCAGGACAGGTCGGTATAACCCAAATCCTGTGCTCTTCCCTCTCACCATGTTTCCTCTTGGTGAGCAGCGTGTTCCCTTCTACTTAGCACACTTAAAACTAGAGACTTAATTGGGGCTGACTCTCAACTAACTTGGAGAAATAAAGGGTGGGCTGGGATATGGATATTTGAATACCCAGCAGATTCTGCAGTGTAGTAGATGAGTGCACAGGTTTTGAAGTCAGAAAGACCTAGAGTTTGAACTTCTTTTTTACTACTTGTCAGTTGTGGGAAATAGAACAAGCCATGTAACTCTTCTGCATCTCAGTTTTTAATCTGTAATACTATACATACCATATAATGATTGGGAGAATCAATACCAGAACAATGTAAAATGCTTCGTGTAGTTAACAGGAAATAACACAAATAGCAAAATAAATAAAAACCTAAATAAATAAAAATTGATAATAAAAATAAAGCCTGTAAATGGTAATTTTAATTAGTTACCGCCTTATTTTGACCACTGATTTCAAACTCTAGACCTCTTGCTTTCTGTGGTTTTTAGTTACTGGACTGGGAGCAAGACTGGCCCTTGGAGAGGAGAACACAAAATGCTGGAGAAACCCTTGATTCTTCTCTCTCTCTCACTCATGTCTAATCCATATATTAAAAATATACTCTGAATTTGTTCACTTCTCTTCATCTCTGGTGATCACATCAGTCCTTCCCAGGGTAGCACCTCCAGTTACCACACGCAGGTTATCAGTATTGAACTTGATTAAATCTGTAATCTTGCCCATCCCCAGATCAGTCTGAATGATGTTCACCTTGATGAGATCAGAGTAGTGGATAGTGTCAGCATCACGGCTTACCAAATGAGAGATCTCTTTTTGTACCCACAAAGATCTTTCTCATTTTGCACAACTTAAACTTGGCCTCTTTAGGAGTAATACAGTGAACAACAAAGTGACCCTTGGTGTGATAGTCAGATGGAAATTTTCTCTAGTCTTGTCAATACTGATGATATCCAAAAAACCAGCAGAGTAGGTTATATCAGTGTGGACCTTGCCATCCATCTCAGTGAACTGCTGTATGCACATCTTCTTTACTTAATCTCCTGTTAGGGCATACTCAAGTCTCTTCTTAAAGAAAGTGACAAGGGACCACCATTCTTAGCTTGTGGGGACTGCTGGATGGACACAGAGTTAGCAGACAAGTCAGTTTGTCCAGATTCAGGGCTTTGAAGCTGCTACATACTGCAGTGGTTCTTGGGACCGTGAGCTGTAGCTGTGCTGGGCATGGAACAAAGAGGCCCTAGAGTTTTGCCTTTTCCAGAATGCCATATAAGTAGAGTCATATAGTATATAATCTTTTGAGACTGGCTTCTTTCACTTAGTATAATTCCTTTGAGATTCATCCATATTGTTGTGTGTGTTAATAGTTCATTTCTTTTTATTTCACATCTACTGCATGCACGTATCAGTTTGTTTATACGTTCACTCATTGAAGGATTTGGTTATTCCCAGTTTTTGACAATTATGACTAAAAAGTTTCTATAAACATTCATGTACAGGTTCTTGTGTGAAGATAAGATTTTAGCTCTCCAGGGTAAATAGCTAAGTGTGGGATTGCCGAGTATATAGTAAGTATATGTTTAATTTTATAAGAGCTGCCAATTACCACCAACAAATTATGAGAGTTCTGGCTGCTCCCTGTTCTCTCCACGGTCAATTTATTTTCTGTGTTGTGTTATCTCATTGTGGTTTTGATTTGCATCCCCTAATGGCTAATGATATTGAGCATCTTTTTATGTGCTTATTTGCCATCTTTGTATCTTTTTGATGAAGTGTCTGTGCAAATCCTTTGTTCGTTTTTTTAAAAAACTGAGTTTCTTATTATTGAGTTTTGAGAGTTCTTATATATATTCTGGATATAATTCCTTTGTAAGAGATAGGGTTTGTAAATATTTTCTCTCAGTCTGTGGCTTATCTTTTCATTCTCTTAACAGTATCATTCAAAAAATAGAAGTTTTAAATTTTGGTGATGGCCAAATTTATCACTTTTTCTTTTATGATTATGCTTTTGGTGTCATAAGCTAAGAAATCTTTTTTAACACAGGGTCTCAGATGTGTCCTCCTGTGTTGTCCTCTAGAAGTTTTATAGTTTACATTTTATATTTAGGTCTATGAACCATTTTATGTTAACTTTTACATAAGGTGTAAGGTACAGGTCAGGGTTCCTTTTATAGCACATGGATATTTATTTGTTCCAGCCTCATTTGTTGAATTACTATTCTTACTCCATCGAGTTGTTTTTGCACAGTTGTCAGAAATTGTTGACCATATTTGTATGGGTTTAATTCTGTGCTTTCTATTCTGTTTCCTTGATCTGTATATCTATTTTTTCAGTAACACCCACTATCTTTATTTTTATAGCTTTGTTAAGTCTTAAAATGAGGTACTTTGAGTCCTCCAACTTTGCCATTCTTAAAAAAGTAGTAATGGCTTTTCTCATTCCTTTCTTTTTCATATTCATTTTTGGATAAGCTTGTTCATATCTACAAGAAATTCTGCTATGAATTTTATTGGAATTATGTTAAATCTATAGATAGTTTGGGGGAGAACTGACATCCTAACTGTGCTGAATCTTCCAAACCATGAACATGGTGTATCTGTCCATTATTTAGGTCTTCTTTGATTGCTTGTATTAGTGTTTTATAGCTTTCAGCCTCTAGAGTCTACATATGTTTTGTAAGACTTGTATAAATATTTCACTTTTTAACTATTGGAAGTATTTTTAAAATGTTTGGTGTCTAATTATTCATTACTGTATATAGAAATATGATTCATTTTTGTATGTTAACCTTATATCCTATGACCTGGCTAAACTCACTTACCTGTGCTTTGTAGATTCTTTGGAATTTTCTACATAGGTAAGCATTTTGTTTGCACATATGGATTGTTTACTCTTGAACACTTAAGCTTAGAAGCATTTATTAATATGACTAATAAAATGGTCAGTTAGATGCTTTTACATTGGTTTGAAGATTTACAAAATATCATTTCTAGGAACAAAATGTTGCTAACAAATTTTTGCTGGCTTTCAACCCAAAATTATTTGCTCAGAGTGTTTTATTTGGTCAGTGTATTGAACAGTTTTTAGAATATTCATCCACCATTTATTTCTTGTGCTCTGCTCAACACAGATATTAACAGAGATTCTTTGATTTTTGATTGGCCCAGAATTTCTTCCCTTTCCTTTTGGTCCATAAATTTCACAAACTCACTTATTAGTGAGATGAATCTCTGGCTTTAACACAGAAGACAAACCAAAATGATCTAACATGTTATTTTGATACCTTGAATTTTTGGTGCTGAAGCTATTGTTTTGAAAACACCAATTTTAGGAAATTATTAGTTTGTTTGACTTTGGTTAAAAACCCCAATTCTCAAACTGTTTCAAAGCTACTGACAAACTTAAATCAGAATAGGGAGAGAGAAACTCATTATTCTGATTGGTCAAAAGTTAAATGAATTTCTCAGACCGATGCTGTGGAGATACCCACACAATACAGGATAATTAACACTTATTCCTCCATGGAGACCTTAGAAATTAGATTGAAAAATAGTGTGGGCCTCAAATCCACACCCCCCTCTCTTCCCTTCAGAGACCCAGTTATGGGGAAGGAGTGTTTATTGAAAGCTCCAACTGAAATACAAATGGAGATAAATCAACATACATGTGCATGCTGTAAACCTAGGAGGTTTTCTGTTTTTGACATTTAGGCTGAGTTTTTAAGAAATGATTACAAGAAAAGTTTTCTAAGCATTGTAGTATTTCATTAAATGGTCACAGTTACCTTATAAAGCTGATAGTATAATATTATTCCCAAATAAGAGGAGGACAGAGAATTGATCATTGGATATAGCAACTTGGAGGTCATTGGTCACCTTGATGGGAGCAGTTTTGAGTGGAGGGTGTGACTGGTGAGGATTAAAGAATGGGAAGAGAGAGAAGAATTGAAGCCAGTAATACCGACAGCCCTTTTGAGGAGTTTTATTAAACAGGAGGGCAGAGAAATGGGTAAGTAGCTGGTGTGAGAAGTGGAGTCAAGAGAAGCTTTCTCTTTTCTTCTTTCTCACTCTTCCTCCCTTCCCCCTCCTTGCCTGCCTGCCTGCCTGCCTTCTTTCCCTCCTTCTCCTTATGGGAGAAACCATAATATTTTTTATGTTGATGGGAATTTTCCAGTAGATAATTATGCTGGTCATTGTATATGATACCAGTATATCATTGTATGAATCCAGTAATTCAACAGTGTATATGACAGAAGATTAGGTATAGTGTATAAATAGAGGAATGTCACATACGGTTTATCTGTGGTGGGAGGGAAGGTCAAGTATGTGAGTGAGGATGCTAGTAGATGGATGCATTGGTGGTAGGACTCTGTAGACATTTTCTTTCTATTGTTTCAATTTTTTTTCTAGTGAAATAGGAAGAAAAATTATCAGCTGAGAGTAAGAATTGGGGAGAAGGTGATGGAGGTTTGAGGAGAAGAGGTCTGAAATAGATTTTAGGGAGATTTAAGAGTGAATTGATTAAGGAGACAGGATATTATTGCTAAAGAACAGTAAGAGCCCATTTGAAATTCATGGTTAGAAATTTAAAATGAGACCAGCCAATGTGGTTGATTCTCTGTAACAACATTCACCTCCCTGGGTGCCAGCAGACAATTAGATTTTACCAGGATTGTATTTTTTTTTTTGCCAAAAGATAGAAGAAATCAAGAGAGAGGCAGTGGAACTGAGATGTGTGTGGGGAAGACTGTAATGATAGTCCATGGAATTGAGGCTAGTATGAAGGGAGACAGGACTTCCAGGGGAGAAGGAATGTAGAAAGACCCAACTATATGTTGTCTACAAGAAACCCACTTTAAACATAAAGTTGGTGGTTTCCTACAAAATGAAATATACTTTTACCATATGATCCAATATAAAAATATACTTTTACCGTGCTCCTTGGTATTTACCCAAAGGAGTTGAAAACTACGTCTACACAAAAACTTGCATACGGATGTTTATAGCAGCTTTATTTATAATTGCCAAAATTTAGAAGCAAGCAAGATGTCCTTCAGTAGGTGAATGGATAAATAAACTGTGGTACATCCAGACAGTGGGATATTACTCAGTGCTAAAAAGAAGTGAACTATCAAGCCATTAAAAGACATGGGGGAGCCTTAAATGCATATAACTAAGTGAAAGAAGCCAATTTAAAAGGCTAAAAAATACTGTGTGATTCCAACTATATGACATTCTGGAAAAGGCCAAACTATGGAGATAGTAAAAAGATCACAGTGGCCAGGGGTTGGGGAGTGGGAAGGGTGAATAGGTGGAACATAGAGGGTTTTTAGGGCAGTGAAACTACTCTGCATGATACCACAATGGCAGATATATGTCGTTATACATTTGCCCACATTCACAGAATGTATAAAACCTGGAGTGAACCTTAATATAAAGTATGGACTTTGGCTGCTAATGATGTGTCAGTGTAGGTTCATCAGTTGTAACAAGTGTTCCACTCTGATGGGGGATGCTGATAATGGGGGTGGCTATGCGTGTGTGAGGGCAGGGAGTATATAGTAACACTCTGTACTTCCGCTCGATATTGCTGTGAACCTAAAACGGCTCTAAAATATAAGGTCTCTTGAAAAAAAGACGGTTAGGTTAGTGAGTTGGAAGTCTTGGGGGTAGGCAAAAGATTGACAGAGTTGGGATGTTAGAGGGACATATAAAAATTTGAGCTAGTAGTCAGAGATTATGGAGAGTTTGCATTTATTGATCATGACAGGTATAGGCTCAGGTAGGCTCATCGTGACTAAAGTAGGACCACTGGAGGAGATGAGCTCATAAAACTGAGTCAGGGCGTTAAAAGGCCATTGGTCTATGTATATATTAAAGTATCAAGAATTTAAATAGCAGGAGCTAAAACCATGGAGGAATGACAGGGATTGACCCATTGTTGCAGATTCCAATGATATGGAATTATGGGTGACATAGTCTGATGAAATATGGTTCAGAACTCAGTGTTCTTAGGGAGAAGAGAAGGAGAAAGGTCTGGAAGCCATAAGGAACAGCAAGAGAGAGATGTGCTCCCTCCCCCCCTTCTCTAGGCCCAGTGGCATGAGGACTGTGAGAGGAAAGCCAGCTCCCCGCCTGGGAGGACTGCAGGGGAAGTGTGTCCTTAGGGGAGCCTGTCTGCAGAAAGAGCAAGAAGGTGACGCATCCCTAAGAGGAGGGGGCAGTGACACGGGGGGTTTTGCTGAGGGGAGACTATGCTTTCTGCAGGGTGAAGTAGGAGCATATCTGGAGATGAAGAAGCAGGGGTGTGAGGACAGAGCGGGGCATACGAGGAGCCTTGTGGAGAATCAGGTGCAGGTTCTGAGCGGTTACCTGGGAGGCAGCGATGACGTAAGAGAGTTTAAAACAGTTACTGAAATTATATTGTGAGGAGTTAGTGAGGTAAAGCAGGTGAAGCGCGTGGCATGCGTTGGGCACGTAGGTCTGGATCAGTACCGTTTAGCTAAGAAAGGACTTCAGAGCCTCATGCTGCCCTCCAGCCCTCCCTTCTGCACATCTCCCACTCAGCTGATGGATGAGAAAACTGAATGTTAAGATTTAACACACATGGCTGAATCCTTATTAATTGTAACGGGAGTCACTCAAATAATTAATGGATGTGAAATGCAGGGTAAGAACCTGAGCCTAGTGCTCATTATTGCAGATGGAAATTGAAGAGTTTCAATCCATGTTGTAGCTTTCATGCATACAGCTGATTGTTTCATTAACCTTCACCATATAAATAAGCCCGGGCTCCGGAGGATCAGAAAAGGCAAATATCCCTCAGCATTTAATTTCCATTTAGGAGCTCAGATCCAAGAAAGGTGGTTCAAGTCCAGCACATGAATCAGCTAGCCAGCGTTTCTTGCCTTGGCTTTCCCAGGGGGATTTACACAGCCCCTAGGTCCTCAGAATCCAGGGTTCTGACCCCAGGGTGGGGTGGGTAGGGCTGGCTCCCTGCTCCAGTGACCCTCTCAAAGGTGTGACTCTCAAACTCTGACACTGGTTACTCCCTCCCTCCTTGACTTTATTATGTATAAATATCTGCAGGTGACTGCACCGCCTTTCTTAGCCAGGCAGTGTTGACAGTGTCTCTGTTGATACTTTGGCTTCTGCAGGAGGCCTTCCCTTATTCATCCTAGACTTACTCCCTGCATTTCCTAATGGGTTCTCTGTGTCCTAAGTGTTTCAGAATTTGGGAAGGATGACTGTATATGAGCCATTGGTGATCTTAGAATTTCTTGGGATGGTGCTGATCAGTCTTTGCATGAGGGAGATGACTGGGTGATTAGTGTTTGGTTGGGCTCTAGAATCAGAGTGTCCGAGTTCAAATCCCAGCTCTGCTGCATACTGTCTTTGTGTTTGCGTGTATAACTTAAGCTTCCTCTGTGTTCTAGCTTAATCTGTATAATGGGGATGATACTGTTTTCTGCCTCATGGAGTTGTTGTAAACTAAATAAGATAATCCATATAAGTTGCTTAACACAATATGTGACAAGTATCAGCCAATATTAAGATACATGTGGCTTGTAGGTTAGCAGAGAGTGTAAACACGGAAAATTTGTCTCTTTCAGGGTGTTGGTCTTCAAGTGCCATTTCTAACAAAGCAGACACACCCATTGTTGCATTTAATTTCGCAGCTTCACCTGTTTCAGTCTTCAGGTGGAAGGTGCAGGTAGCAGGACAGAAGCTTGGAGCAGGGCATTGGAGCAGAGTCCTTGATAATTCACAATGAGGGTGCAGGCCCCTGGGTGCTGAGCTGAATCTGCAGGTGACTGCACCGCCTATCTTAGCCAGGCAGTGTTGACAGTGTCTCTGTTGATACTTTGGCTTCCATCCTGATTTTTGGTTTACTTAATTGGCAGCTACTGACATCGTTAAGGGGCTCCTTAAGCCATCACCATGACAGCTGTGAAGTCCCAGAAGTAATGGATTGCTCTGCTTGTTGGCTTTATAACAAGTCCCCTCTGATGGATTCAGAGGCTTGCCTGTGGAGAATAGAGGCTGTCTTTCAAGGAAACAGATGAGCAACTCGAGTATTTTATTCTAATTCAGCAGGTATATTTGAGCACCCACTGTGTGCCCGGCACTGGGGATAGAGACCTAAATAAAATACAGTCCTTGCCTCTGAGGAACTCAGGGTCTTGCTAGAGAGAATGACAAGTAACTAGGTAAGGACCACAGGGTGACCTAAGTGTCTTGGGATATGCCACCCAGCTACAAATATGGGGGCCTTCCAAGAGGAGGCAGAGTGTGAGCCCTGAGGATGGGTAGAAGCTACCAGGGGCGAGGCAGCTGCGGGGAGGAGAGTAACAGGGAATGGACGTTCCAGGAAGGGGGCTGTGGCAGGTGCAAAGGCCCAGAGGGCAGAGAGGCAGAGAACGTCCACCGACGGGTGGACTGTGATGGGTATCAGCTACTTTACCCGCAGATGCTTTCGCATAGATTATGCACATTATCCAGCGTTTTACATAACTTCTCATAATTAAATAAACACGAACACGCTCATGTATCCAGAGAGGAATTCACATACACTCTTTGCACATCCTTATCCAGATCAAAGATGCTGCTTGGTTCTCATTTGCTGAGCTCCCAGAAGAGCCCTTCCTCAGCTTTCTGCTTTTTCTGCTGGAACCACAGGGAACAGACACAGGAAGGCAGGTCTGCCTGTGTGAACCTTGCCCCCACCCCAGCACTTCACAGCTCCAGGCCTCCCTGGAGGCTCCAGGTCTCTCTTCCCTCACTCTGCACACTCTCTGTCTTTGTCTGTCTCTCTATCTCCTTCTCCTTTCCCTTTCTCTCACTTTCTCACACATCACTCTGTCAACCACAGGTCAGTGCTCCATGGTAGAGGGATTGCTCAAAGCTGTGACTCAGGAAATTAGTCAGGAGGTGTGAGTTGAAAGAGAAGGAGGGACCCTCAGGAAGCCCCATGGTGCACTTACAAAGAAGTAGCCCCACCTTTCCCCTGCCTTCCTGTCCCGCCCCCGCACGGGGTCAGCCTAAGCATGATTGGTTGGTCTCTGTACCCATTAGAATGGGAGACAGTATTAAAGCATATGACTTACAGTTTTTGCTACTGCGGTATTATTTATTGAATGCTTACTTTGTGCCAGACCCTGGGCTGAATGCTTTACATATTTAGCTCATTGAATTCTCATGACAAACCTAGGAAGTAGATACAATTATCGTTCCTCTTTATAGAAAGGGGAACTGAGGCCCAGAGACTTCAGTGGCAGCTGGGATTTGAACTTGAGTATGGCTGACTCCAAATTCCATAATACTAACACCGGGAAGTGCTCATCTGATAGAAATACCAACTGCTCTGGCACGTGCTCTAAAACCCTGAGCGCGACCCTGAAGGGGCAGGTTCAGGGTCCTTCCTGGTGAAGAGGAAGAGAGAGATGAGGGCCTGTTGGTAAGAGTCAAAGGTGCTGAAACCGTGTGAGGCGGTACCCTGTGTATCCACACCAGGGGCAGGCCGGGAGTAAGACTGGCTGAGCCCAGAGAGCTGAGTTTGCGCCGCGCTCTTAAGTTACCAGCAGGTGCGTTGGCATCAGAATGTTGGGGGAAGTCATCCCTAATGGGGTGTGCCATTCCTGTTGCTCCCAAGGCCCTAAGCCTCTTATTTAAGTGCTGTCCACTCCCCCCACATCCTTTTCAGTCTTATGACTTTCACCGAGGGGCCATCCACCTCTATTCTGTAACAGGTCCCCCTCCCCCATGCAGGATCACTGTCTTCATGGTGAGAAGTTATGGGAATGGGTGGGAAGCAGAGGGTCTGCAGAATTTCCCCCTGCGGTGGCTGGGACACCTGGCAGCTCACTCCTCAGATACACAGAGAAACTGAGAGTGGCGGGATGAGGCTGCATTGCTTTTGACATCTGAATTCCAAAGGGGCCAGCACGGTGACTGCTGTTCATGGTGCACTGGCTTTTAGCAAGCGTGATTTTCGGGTCTGTTTGCTGTGTTGGAGCTGAGGCATACTGTATAGCTGCAGAGTGATGCTGAGTTAACAACTCTCTGTTCCTGGATCCTTCCAAAGCTTTCGTCCACAAGCACACCTAAGCCACTTTGGTCCGTGGATTGGCTCATAGAAGAGCTCACGTATTCATTTATTTATTCATTTAATCAACAAAAAAGAATAGTGCGGGCTTCCCTGGTGGCGCAGTGGTTGCGAGCCCGCCTGCCGAGACAGGGGACGCTGGTTCGTGCCCCGGTCCGGGAGGATCCCACGTGCCGTGGAGCGGCTGGGCCCGTGGGCCATGGCCGCTGGGCCTGTGCGTCCGGAGCCTGTGCTCCGCAGCGGGAGAGGCCGCGGCAGTGGGAGGCCCGC
>NW_006788200.1:4373473-4389103 GCF_000442215.2 Lipotes vexillifer
AAAAAAAAAAAAAAAAAAAAAAGAATAGTGCATTTACGCCATGCCGAGCACTGTGCTGGCACCCTGGAGATAAATGAGAAGCAAGGCAGGCGTGGTCTCTGCCCATTAGACCTGCGTTTCTTTACATTCAGCCTCATAGTAATTCCTGGGAAAACATTACCTTCCAAATAAGCCCAGTTGGCAAGCAGTAGAAACGGTAAGAGTCTGTTAGATGGAAAGCTTGAGTGCTTTCCAGTAATCCGTCCTTACAAAATGTTCCAGCCAGTTCAGCCTGGGCTTACTGTGCTTTCTGTGTCCTAGAAGCTGTGCCCAGCACTGGAGATGCAAGGAGGAGTGAGATGCGGTCACTGCCTACCCATGGTGAGACGAGACGTTAACCCAGTTGTTCTAATATTATATGGCAGTGCTGGTCACTCATTCAACAAATAGTCATTGGGTTCCCACCCTGTTCCAGGCACTGTTCTCAATCTTTGAATACAGCCATAAGCAAAACAGACTCCCTGCCCTCGTGGAGCTTCTGTTTTACGGGGGGCCTGGGGACTTCAGGTTTTCTGTTTTACATTGGTGGTTAGGCAGGAACTCCCTGAAGAGGCGATTTTGTACAGAGAGTTGGTGAAGGAGGGAGCTGTCTACGTAGATGCGTATGAGGAAGGAGCGCTCCAGGCAGAGGGTCACGGGTACAAAGAGGGAGAAGAGGGCAAAGCGGAAGAGGGAGAGCACCTGGCGTTTCTGAGGACCAGCGAGGAGGCCAACCACTGGGGCAGAGTGGGTGACGAGGAGAACGAGGAGAGAGGTGAGGCCGGAGCAACTGCAGGCGACAGCTGGCCAGAGCCCTAAGAGTCACCTGTAGCACTGTGGCTTTTTCTCTGGGGAGCTAGGGAGTCATTGGAGGGTTTCAAGAAGCGGCGTTAGCAGGATCTGGTGTATGCTTGAAGGGGAGCACCCTGGCTGTTGGGATGGGATGAATCGTGAGAGGCAAGAGCAGAAGCCTGAAGACCCAGTAAGAGGTTGTTGCAATTATCCAAGGGAGAGATGAAGGTGGCCTGGACCAGAAAAGTAAGTGCTCAGGGGGAGAGAAGTATACAATTCTAGATGTCTTCGAAGGATAGAGCCGAGAGGATTTATCGATGGATTGGACATCAAGAAAAAGCAAGAGAAAAGTTAAGGATGAATGAGGTTTTTGGACCAAGCAACTGGAAAGAGAGTTACCATTTATGACATGAGCACTGTGTTAGATGGGCTCCTTGTTTAGCAGATGTTTCCTTCCTCCTTCCCCGTCTCCTTGAGACGAGCACACTTCCTTCCCCATTGGTAGGGAACTTGGTCATGGAGTTGCTTTAGTTCATGAAATTACAGTGTGTGACCCTTAAACTTAGGGCTTAAGAGGCATCATGTATTTTCCCATGTCTCTGTGGGAGTTCTGACCTCTACCCTTGGAGTGCCCTTGGTTTCCACTGTCCATCCAGCCTGGATCCCAGAATAAGACATGTAGAGCAGCCTCCTCCTCTGACCCAAAGACTTGTGAACATGACAACAAATGTTGACATGTAGACTGCTGTGTTTTGGGGTGTTTTGTTACACAACATCATTGTGGCAATAACTGAATGATAAAGGGACAGAAGTAGGCTGAGTGCTTTGGGACATCATCATCAAAGATGGGCTCTTAGCTCTACCTGGGTATTCAGGGAAGTTGCCCTGGAGAAAATAAGCTGTGACTGGATCTTGAAGGGTAAATCAGAGTTACCGAGTTCAAGAAGTGGAGGAAGCATATTCCGAGTTGAGGACATAGCATAAACAAAAGCACAAAAAACATGCTATATGAATATACAGGAAACTATGCAAGTAGAGGCACAGGGCAGCAGAAGATGAGTCTGGGGAAGTAGACAGGACCATGGAGGGCCATGGAAGGTTTTGTCTTCCATGATAATAAGCTTGAACTTCATTCCACAGGCAGTGGGGAGGCACCAAAGCTTTTTAAGTGGGAGAAAGGCACGGTCTGATTTGCACTTCAGTGGGATCCTTCTGGCCCTATGTGGAGGACAGCTTCACCTGTGTGGTGGAAGCTCTTGTGATCATCTGATCAAGACGAGTGGTGGTAAGGATGCAGGGATGAAAATGGATTGGGGATACATTTAAGTTTTAGTACCAGCAGGATTTAAAGTACAGAAGGAAAGCAAGAACTCAGTATGTGGTGTGCTTTGGACGTCAAACGCTGGAAGGAAATTAGTATCTGATGGGATTATAACATGGTAGTATCTGATGGGATTATAGGTGAATTTTCTTTTTCTTATAAACAGTTTCATTTTCTACATTAATTGCACATTTACCAACGTAAGCAAAAAAATTTGAGTGAGTTACAATGTTTAAACCTGCCTGTTTTCCTTTGGGTGAATTTGCTAAACCCTTAAATCTCAGTGTTGGAGAGGAGTGTTCACCCTTGGTGCTGTCTTGGCCAGGACTGCAGTCTTGTCTACTTGATATCTAATAACTTTGTTGTCTTTAAACATCAAATTAAAAGGAGATCCAAAATGAGATTCAGAGCAAATATGACCTATGCATCTTATTGGTACTTATCGTATATTGTGAAAACATTTCAGAGAAACACTAATTTAGAATTGGCATTAGCAGATAACATACCCTTCCAGAGGATTATGTCATGATTCACCTGATTATAGATTCAGAATAGTAGATGTTCAGGAAACTTCTTTTAAAGAGTAATTATAGCGCAGCATATGTATAGAAGTAATTTTTTAAAAATTTACTTGTGATTGCTGAAAAGTGCTATTGATTAAGAGGGGCTAATGACTAGATGGCAAGGTAGGAATTAAAAAAATGTAGAACGCTGCTAATTATAAAACAAAACCCCAAAACCAAATTAGGCACGTCAGTACTTATGATTTCTCTGATCAAAAGAGCATACATACACCGTTCTCTTCATCTCAATGCCTTTGTCCATCGTGTTCCCAAGTCTGGACTGATGCTCCTCTTTACTTCCTCTAAGAACCTCTACTCTTCTTAAGACCAGGCGGAAGGTAACTCCAGGATGGCTTTCCTGATATCCCTGGGGAGATCCACTGTTTCATGCTTAGGCACCCACTGCATTTTATTCTTAGGGTCCAGCAGACCTGTCAAAGTGCCCTCTGTATTTTTGGCACATTCATACTTGACTAATTAACTTCATTCATTTGTATATCTCAGCCCAGGGCATGCCACATTATAGGACTTGGTAAATGTTGCATAAAATGACCATACATATACTCTGATTCAAGAATTTTATTTATGGGAAGCTGAGGCACAAATAAGTGCTGGTGTGTGGCTACCAGGGAACAGATCTAGGAGGTGCGAATGGGGGTCTATTCTTGGCTCTCAGAGATGGTCTTGGAGCCAAACTTGCCTGTTCAAGGCTCATTATCTTGTGCATAGCAAACTGCACTGACTTTCTAGAAGTCCCGGAAGACACGGGTAAAAGATGAGTAAGTGATTGCATTTAAATAAGTTCAAATCTAACCAGGAAAATAAGATTCTAGTTTTTTGACTGATTTATCCAAAGAATGACTTAATAACACTTGGAAGTAGGACTTAAAGCTGTTTTGTAAAAATATAGATAGAGAGAGACCAAGGCTTTGATATGCTTTCATTTCTCTCTACAGCTTCGATTGTTACCTATGTGCTGATGACTCCCAGGTTTTTACCTCCAACTCCAACCTGTATTCTAAGGAGCAGATTTCAATATCCAACTGCCAAGTGGTCATCTACACTGGTAGGTCCCGCAGACACTTCAAACTCTGCATGCCCCAAGCTGAACACATGGGTCTTCCAAACATCCAAACCCGATGTTCTGCTTTCTGCTTCAGGAAATAGAGGCCCCATCCACTCAGCCTCCTGAGCTAGAAGTCCTGGGTTCATCTTTGTTTTTGCCAATTAGTTGCCAAGATCTATGGATTCTGATCTAAAGAATCTCTACTGTCTGAGCCCTACTGCCCACACTCACAGTCGTGATCTTAATTCAAGTCCTTATAATTTAGTGTCTAGACTTTTGAATTAGCCTCCTGATTGGACTGTTTACCGACAACAGTTCCTTCTACCCGGATGCCAAACCACTATCCCCATGGTTAAAAAGCTACAGGATAATATCCATGCATCTTTATTACCATATTTCAATATACCTCCCTAAGATTAGCCCCCTTCCCTTAAACCCATCCAGCTGCACCTGCCCACCAAGAACACTGGGCCATTCACGCCTCTGCACATGGTATTCGTCTGCCTTTTTGTCTTTCTTTCCCTTCTCCATTTGCCAAACTCATCCTTCGAGAACCACTTCAGAATATCATCTTTTCCAGGAATGCTTATCTCACATCACCAGGCAGTTTGCTGCGCTCTTCTTTGTGTTCTCATAGCATATTGCTCCTACTCTACTATGTTGTATTTATCCCTCAATACTCCAGTCTCTCCCATTGCTTTGAGGACAGAGTTCAGGTCTCTTCCACACTTGTAGACCTAGTGCCTAGTACAGTATCTGGCACACAGAAAGAAGACCACCATTTGCTGAAAACCATCTAACCATTCTCAGTCCGTTTCCTCAACTGTAAAATGGGAATAATCATCTCTTCTTAAATCTCAACTTAGATGTTTATGAAAATGCCCTGTAGAGATGAGAAGCAGAAAGGCCTAGAGAAGTGGGGACTCAACAAGGGATTGTTAGTTAAAGTACCTGGTTTTATTCATGAGGAAGATGAGCTGCAGAGAAGTAAAGTGACTGAGCCAAGGTCACAAGTCAGTTCCTGGTGGGGCCCTGGGTCTCCTCACTCAGCGCCCCCCATGCTAGCATTGCCCCCGAGGATTGTCTTTTATGGTGGCAAATCGCCTGTGTGACATATGCTGTGCCCTGGGCAGAGTGTGACCATAAGGCTCCAAGCTATTTGGTTACCTCAAGTAATCTCTGAAATCTGACTACCATGAGCACACTCCTCACATATTTGCTTTAGGTAAAGAAAAGATCTAACCCTGTGTTTAAAATCTGCTTTCTACTTTTGTAATCTTAGAGGGAATACCATTTGGGGAAATAAACTCTTGCTCCTAGTTTTCTTAAGCCAAATTAAAACATTTTTTCCACATTTCCTGGTCTCATCTCCATGCTTACATTAAAATATCAGGTTTAAGCACATAAAAAATCAAGTTTCTGATGTGCTTCAGGAAGGTATTAGGTGAATTCTTTGGAGAATAAACTTTAAGCAAAATTAATAATCACCAGAAAAGAGAACTTGTCATCAGAAAGATTCTTGAGCTGCTGCTTTCAAAGTATATGTAGGAGAAGCTGGAGAGAGCTATTAACTCAACAGGCAAAGCCCTGGTCTTCAACATGTATCAGTAAAAGGCGTGCTATCCTTCCCCAAGATGCAAACATGAGTTCTGATGCCCCAGGTCCAAACACCTGTATTACTGGTAAATGGAAGTGTATTGTATTTCCAGGATGTGTGTGTGGGGGTGAAGAGAGGAAGAGAGAGAGAAGCTTAGCATCTCAGCATGGCCCTTCTTAATGTTCAAAGCACTTATCCATCAGTAATTAGTAAACCTGCTCTGCAGCCCAGAAAAACAGGTCATTATTATTAATTTCACACTGTAGGTATGGGAGATGGAAAGAACATAATAATATGAAAGATAATCATGCTACCAGGCATTTGGGGAGTGCTTTTCTGTTTGAGAATTGATAGTATTTGGAAAATTTTAGCCTCAGTCATTCTTACATCACTGTAATTTTAGGACTAGGTACACAAGATTAGTTTCCTTATTTTTCCAGGGCCTTATACCATTCTGCATCTGTGGTGACCAGAGCCTGTACTCCAACTCCTCCAGGCTCCTGGGGTCGGCAAGAGTGCAGACGGTACCATACCACCTGATCTGTCTTACTGAGAGCTGATGGAAAAGTCCATGGCCTTCTAGTGCTAGGGTAATACACGTTTTGAAAGGAAGCCTGTGCCAGGATATTAAAAGAGTGTTTATTATCCCTACACTGTGTTTGAGTGTATAACACTTACGGTAGGTACTGATCACATAGTTTATAAATGAGAAAGAAAGAGAGAGAGACACTAGTTCATCAATGCCTAGCGAGATTTCTGAATGATGGAAACTTTTTTCCCTTTGCAATCAAATGCAGTTCTCTCAGTTTTCCTAATTGGTACTAAATGGAACTCTACCTGGAATCCAAGAGCTGCTATTGTATTTTCCAGCTTCTTACAATTCATGGGCTTGAAGGGTAGCAGAATCTGCCACCCTAAAATGTGCCACTTTGTCTTAAGGATTCTTTTGAGCTAAAGGCAATTAAGAAGCAGCAGATACAAGAAAAGCTCTCTGCACTCTCCTATTTGGCTAAAAGCAGAGCATAAATTTGTAAAGGGTGTCCCTCCTCCGCTCTCTACCAAGGAAAACAGATGTTAATCACCAGAGACAACTCTAGACCCTTACCAGCCCAGAGACAGCACCAGAGGTATCTACGCAGCAACCTTGTTAAATCTAGCTCTCATCTACCATTAGTTTCCCCATATATTTACCTTCCCACAATTTGATGCCCCTAGAAGCTCAGAGTTCTTTTCTGTTGTCTTGTCATGTGTCTAAAAATTTATCCTTTTATTACGATGTTATGTAAGCCCAAGTTCTAACCACCCCTTTGAGTTACTTATCTCTGAGTTCTCTCATCTGTTTGCATGATACACTTGAAAAAACAGCAAATGCAGAGAGAGGCTTTCTCTGAATGCCGCTTTTCTGCCTCAAGACAGATCCTCCAAAAGGAACTTGATGGCCATAAATCCCTTCCCTGGGAGCTTCTTGAACCAGGGAAGATGGGCTGTTGTCACGCGCCCATTCGTGTTTCCTAAAATTCATTTACGCTCCCCTAAAAGGCCTGCACCCCTTCCCCCATCCTCCATACCTTTCCCTATTAGATGGTATTTAATCCTGAATTCTAAGCCGCTTCAGAGAGTTACTCATTTTTCCCTTGGTATTTCTCATGTATGCACAAGGTATATGTGCTTCTGTACTTGTGTTTGTTTTTCTTTTGTTAATCTTTATCACAGGGGTCTCAGCTATGCCCTCAGAAGGGTGGAGGGAAAATTCCTCCCCTACACAGGCAAATCTGTCTCTCCCTGGGCACGACTCAGACACCCTCCTTCACATGGCCCTTCCTTAGTCCCTGGGGCCCAGCCTCACCTCATACTGGTCCACAGGAGTTCTGTGATGGGACTCAGAGGTTTAGTTTTCATGAGTATGTGTAGGCACTCTCAAAATCATCAAAATGACATGAAGATTATTTTAAGTTAAAAACATCTGAACAAACAGTAACTAAACTTCGTTTGCTAACTTGAGGAGAGCCTCCCAAAAATACAGTTGCCATAAATCCCCTCTGTGGAGGGGCTGGGGGCGTGGTTTACAGCCAGAAAGGAGACTGACCGCCTGGATGAGAACAAACTTCATGAGCTCTCAAGCCTTCCCTTTGTTTCCCTAAAAGCCCATGTGTTTCCTAAACATCCTGTTTTTCCTCAAACCCTTTTCTCCTCTTCCTTGCCCTGCTAGGTTGGTATATAAACCCCTGTCTTTAGCTGTTTAGGGAGCCACTTCTCTTATGCACTTCTGTGTGCATGTGAATAAACTCGGTCTTTTCTCCCTAATCCGTCTTTTGTTAGTTAATTCACAGGCCCCCAACCATTGCAACCTAAGATGGTAGTGGAAGAGTTTTCCTCAGGACACATGACACTAAAATTTTCTAGGAACTGTTATTTGTAATGTGTTGATATCACATGGGGGAATGCCACAATATTCGGTGTAAATACATTAAATACATTGAAGTGGGTGCTTTTTTGGGGGCTGAGGGAGAATAGGGGATAAAGTATGAAGGGAAACAAAAATATGACAGTATTGATCCATCAAGTAATTATAGTATTAATTCAATTTTTGTACCTGGGGGTAGAGGGAGCACTAGGAGCAAACATACCAAAACATAAATTACTTTTTTAGACGCGGCAGAGCTAGTGCTGGCCTTTTTTTTTTTTTTTGCGATACGCGGGCCTCTCACTGTTGTGGCCTCTCCCGTTGCGGAGCACAGGCTCCGGACGCGCAGGCTCAGCGGCCATGGCTCACGGGCCCAGCCGCTACGCGGCATGTGGGATCTTCCCGGACCGGGGCACGAACCCGTGTTTCCTGCATCGGCAGGCGGACCCTCAACCACTGCGCCACCAGGGAAGCCCAATGCTGACCTTTCTGTTCCCTCTACTTTTCTATATTCTCTAAAAGTTTTCTAATCCGTGTGTTTTATCTTCATTATCCCCAAACCCAACACTTGAAAATGTTTTTTTCCTACTGGATAGGGGTCGTGGCCCATTACTGTCTCCCCCATTGCTTCTGTCAGCTACCTCCCACTTCTTAGCCACCCTGCCTCTCCTAGACACACACACGCGCACACACACACACACGTACACACACACGGACATGCGCACACACGTACATACATGCACACATAACCTACACACACATACACACCTAAACATACACACGTACATGTGCACACACATACATGCAGATACACGTGCACACACACGGAGACACGTACACACACGGAGACACGGACACACACGTACACGCTCACACATGCGTACATGCACACAGGTACAGATGCACACACATACACATGCGTACACAGATGCACACACATGCACACACGGAGAGACGTACACACACGTACACACACACACACACACACACACACACACAGAGGCTTTTACAGAATTAGCCTGTCTCTTTCTCAGCTTGTGCCTTGGTCAGTAGAAAGCATCAATAGTCTCTGTCCTTTCTTCCAGAATGACCTCCTAGTTTTAGGACTGTCTTTGGTTCCCAGAATAACTGACCTTTGCGCTTTTTTCCTGCCCTGTTCTGTGGGTCTGCCTAGATTCCTGGTGTCAGCCTTCCTCAGTTTCTCAGCCTGCTGCTACCTATTGTATAGGGTTGAGTAGTGTCCCCACCGAATTCACATCCTTCCTAGAACTCCAGAATGGTACCTTATTTGGAAATAGGTTTTGCAGGTATAGTTAAAACAAAGTCCTACTGAGTGAGCCCTTAATCCAGAATGACTGGTCCTTCTAAGAATGTCCTTACAAGAAGACGGCAAGAGACAAACACACAGGGAGATCATTATGTGACAACAAAGGCAGAGATTGGAGTGACGTATCTATAGGCAAAGGATTGCCAAGGAAGCACGTATCCAACCCTGGAGCCTTCAGAGCCAGCATGGCCCTGGTAACACCTTGATTTTGGACTTCTGACCTCCAGCACTGTGAGAAAATAAATTTCTGTTGTTTTAAGTCACCACATTTGTGGTACTTTGTTTCAGCAGCCCTAGGAAATTAATATATCCACCTAGACTCAACTGGGATTTCACCAAGGAGGATTCTGGGTACCCAGAAGAGCCTCATCTGCCTCCAGTATCCTCCTGGTCTGGTATTCTCAACATCCAGAGTCTTGGAGGAAGACGAGGGAGCCGTCTCCTTCGTGCCTTTATTTATGCTAAAATGAGCTCCAGTTGAACACAAATCAGAGATGAGATTAGATATTTTCCTCTACTTTAATGTAAACTTTACTTGGGCCATGCAGCAAGCACAGGGGGAAAGATGTCTTGAGAATCTGGAAAAGCGCAGTGGAAAGATTGACATCTAGTGGAAAACTTTTTATACTGGGGTTATCACTTCTGAACCCACTTTCCGATACCTTTGTGCTGGCAGTGCTATGCCGTGAATAGTTTGGCCAAGCCTGGGGCACACCCTTCTGTACCTCCAAAGTTCAAGGTAGAACATCAGAATCCTCATCACTGTCCTGCCCTCCTGCTACTCCACTGGGCTTCCACCTTGGAGAAGAAATAAAGAGCCGGCTCTGTTCTCTCTCTCCTCCCTGTGTCTCTCTGGAGAGCACTGAGAGGCCCTAGGGACAAAGAAGTTCCTGGGAACTCCTAGATAAGACAGCTGTCCTGGAAACAGCCAGGAGCCTGTGCTGTCACTCCAACTGCAGTGAGTCACCTGCTGGTTGAGATGTGCTGGTCCTTCTGCCACTCCCCCCGCCCCCTTCCTGGGAGGACTATGCCTTCCTACAGCAGTTGTCCAACTCCTGCCAGTCTTGTCCCCTCCAAGCCACTTTGTGCACTAGGCAGAGTGGATCTTGCCAAGCTGAGTCACTCACTCACCTGCTGAAACCTTCAGATAGCTCCCCATTCACCCTACAGTGAATTCCAACTTCTTACCGAGGCTGCCAAGTAGTAAGGCCATGGCTGAGTGGTTCTTTAGCACCTCGATCACCTGTCACCTCTTCTGTTTACTCCCTATGATAGGGAGCTAGTCACAATTCTCTACACAGGCCTCTCTTTTCCCTCTCTTCACTAGGCTTTTTCATGTGCAGTTGCTGTGCCTGGAACCATCTTTCCCATTCCGTGCTGTCTATCTCCCTCATACCCTCCATTTTCATTTAAAAGTTGTCATCTCTGAGAAATCTTTAAACACATGCACACACTCACGCAGAGTCAGCTGTCCCAGTAAGTCATTGCTTTTAAAATTGCTCTTTTACTTCTTAGCACTCAGCATGATTTTTAAAGCTATTTGTGTGATTATATGAAGAACCCCTATCTCCTCCACTAGACTGTAAGGTCCTGAGGGCAGGAACTTACCTTTTCATCATTTCATCCCAGCACCCAACCCAGAGCCTGGCTCATACTAGAGGCTTAATTAAGTATTTTTTGCATGAATGCTGAATTTTCAGATAGCTCTGTAACTAGGGTCCATCCAGTTCTGATATTCTCCCGGTCTACAGACCATATTTCCATCCACCCTCCTGACATATATTTTCCACATTTAATCTACATGTGAATTTGCTGCTAGTAAAACACATGCCTCCCTGTTGTTGGTATATTATGATTAATTTATATATAGAACTGTAACTTTTTTTCAGAGAAAAACTACATTTTCATCATTTCCTTTTGATATAATTTGTGCTACTACTCATTGCCTGATATCCTCTAAGAACTGCCTCCATTTTCTCCATATCTCTGATATTTCAGACTGATAGTTGCACTTGTATAGGAAATGATTTTTTCCCAGTTTTTTTTGTGTGCAGTGATGAATCTTTAACACAGAGATATTTTTCAAAAAATAATCTCCGTCTGTACTTGGCAGGAGCTCAGTTTGCCCATTTTCTCCCTCCCCCTCTTTGCAGCCTCTGTCTTTCCTGCCCATGTTGCTTCTTTTCACAGCAATATTTTAGCAGCACGCCAGGCTGCTTCAGTTTCAGTGGTCTGCATTTTTCCAATTGGAAAATACTCCCTTGACCTATTGTTAATCATGGAGCTCATACGTACAGCCTATACTTTTTCTTATCCTGGAAATATCTTTGGGGTTGGGGAGGGAAGCTTAGCAGAAATCAGGAAGACCCTCTGAACAGAGGAGGTGTTGAAATTTAATTTGTGTTTATTGGGAAGAAAAGTTGTGGTGCTGAAAATCCAGTGGGCTTTGGGGAACAAAAAGGGATCCCCACTGCGATCTCTGGGGAAAATTATGTACTTACTATGGGTCAGGTCCTCTTCAAAGAGTTTTATATTCTTCATCTCATTTAATCCTCACCAACACCCTCAGAGGTCATTATTCATTAATTCAGTCACTGACTCATTTATTTACTGAACTAATATTTACTGAGTACCTAATATGTGCCAGGACATTCTGGAGGTTGAATGGGATGAGGCATTGAAAGCTCATAACAATGGGGTGAATCGAGATGTCATTTACAGAGATTAGGGCAAGGGCAAGTGTTTGGGTGGGGAAAACAAACATTCCATTTCCCACACGTAGCAGTTCTTTCCTAACACTTGTTCCCTCCCCCATCTCCATTTTTCAAATAAGAAAACAAACTTCCAATAGATGCCCAAGATTGTATGGTTGCTAGGAGAAGACTCTGAACTGGAACCCAGGTCATTCTGATTCTGGAGCCAAGCTCTGTGCTTTCGACTCCATAGCCTTTAGAAAATGAAGCATGGCTGCACTGGGTGCTCACCCGAAGCCTGTCCCCTGTCCTTGTCTAGCATAGTGGCCTCCTTTTTCCCATCTGAATACCTGTCACCCAACTTACACTTGTCTCCCTGTATTTTAGAGGCTAATACTCTTGGCATAAAGAGTAGAAGAGGAAAAATCATTTAAGGCATTAGTTGTGACCCAATGAAAAACTGTCATTAAAGGACACATTAATTAGCTCATTTTCCTGTGATGACTCATTAATGAATGCTCTGGTGAAAGTGCTCCTCCAGACACTTAGGTAGAAAAATAGAAAAAGACAAAGCTAACGTGGGCAGAATCACCTCTGTCTCTTCTCCTGGGATAAGCCAGTCCCTGGATCTTTCTCTCAGGTATGGAGACCAGCGCACATGCTCTGGCCACATTTTACCTGTGTGTGCTTAGTAGGGGGGCTATCCCATTATAGCTCATCACCTGACATCTGTGATCTATCTCTTCTGTGCTTACATTCTGCATCCTCAGATGCTCAAGCAGAGGGATTGCGTGACACAGTCAGATCCCTGAGGGTCTTTTGGATGGTATATAAATAAGTGCTTTGAGGAGGTTTCTGCCTGATTCTCTTAAACAACAGCAAAAACAACTTGCTTTTAAGACCTGTAGCCTTCACAGCTTAAAAATATTTTCCCAAAGGAAAAGGAAACAATTTTCAAGTCATTTCCTGCATATTAAGCAGGCATTTGTTTACACTACCAGCCAAGCTTTCAGACTTCAAGGAAGTGTATTTTCCCAGGATGTTGGTCTATAAAATTTAAAACTCCTAAAAATATTCAAAGCATATGAGAAACAGGTGCAAACACAGATTCCTCCGGAGGCTGGGGGCAATGGGCTTGTTCAGCTTTTGGTACTGCCCCAGGCCCAGAGAGGGCTTTGCTCAAGCTTCGTGGCTCCAGGCTCCAGGGTTCAGATGTGTTCCACAATACGAAGTCACTCCTTCACCTTCTCCCCTTCTCTTCCCTTTTCCATTTGGATAAGTTTGCAAGCAAATTGCAAACTGTCGTCTCAACATCTTTACCTTCACAATGGGATCTCACTAGAGATCGTAGCAGGTGGCAAATTGGTCCGATTTATCATTATTTGCATTTTTAATTTGTGGTATTTTAGGCCCAGAGAGTTTTTTATGGGTCTTAAAATGGCAACAGAAACCTTGATACATAATTCATTATCTATTTTTCGTAATGCATGTCGTTAACAACCCATCGACAAACAGAAAAATCATCAGCACTTCAAGCAAGATGAAGTTACAGCTTTAGCTGTCTTCCCCCACTACTCTTCCCCGCTGTGGTCTCCAAGAATAAATTGCTTGTATCTGAAGCACAGTCTGCAGCCGCCATGCTGATGTTTTGTCAATAGGAAAAGCCTTCTTAGTTGCAGCTTATTATTCAGAATGACCAAATCTTAAATAACTAAGGTAAAGTGTTTGCTGGGCTTCCACAGTTTCTTGACTTGGGAACACTGGGTACTTTTTCAATTTAAGCAAAAGGTGAGAAAGCACGAGGAATACCTCCAATCCTGATCCTGCTTTCTCTTTCCTTCCAAACCCCTAAACCTCCCTCTACAGTATTCCTTTGTCATACTTTCCTTCCCCATCCCCTCCCCACTCCCACCAGACATTGCTGTTGGCATAACTCTAAGTTGGAAGAAAGAGAAATCCTTTTGAAACAAATCTGTAATCCTTTTGAAATAACAGCTCCACAGATAAACAATACACCTAGACAGGATGCCCAGGAATTTGACTGAGAAGATACCAGCAAAATAAAGGGGACCTTGAGCAATTTTATCAGAAGGATGATCAGTGAAGAAAACCATGCAGGCTAATCCAAGAGAAATGTAAAGACCTTATTGTGTTCATGGTGGCAGAGCTGTAACTCAACTGAGATAGGCAGATTCCTTATTTTTCCAGGCTACTCCAGGCACCTCTACACAGAAAGCCCATTCCATCAGGATGAAACACCTCTGAAAAGTCTATCCGATAGAGTTTCCCTTTCTTTGTCTCCTACTGTGTAGATAAATCAGTTTACCAAAATGCCATTTGTGGGCAGTGCTCCAAGATGACACATGTCCTGTTCTGTGTGGGCAAGACCAGGAAAACACTCTCTGCCCTCCAGGAGTTGAGTGGTCATTGACACCAGACGGTGCAGCATATGATTGGTCTTCAGTTATTTAACGTGTGTTAGTTTTCAACCACCTTGTAATCTTTAGAGCTTCCTCATTTCACCAGGTCCATCAAATACCTCTGTTAAATCCATAGTTGTTGGAAGAGTTTAAATCATAGATAAAAGTAATCACTTGCTTCATCAGTGATATGATTATCCTTCCAGGATTTCCTTTGTTCAAGGATTTATGGAGTGCTTACTAGATTACTGGACACCATTCATGGCATTAGGGAGGCCTCACTGCCACATCAAGTTTTAATATCTTTCTAGACCCAAGAAGATTAGAGACACATAAGAAAACACGTGCATAATTTCCACACTACAAATAATGGCTTGCTAGCAGGCATCTGACTCCAGCCAGAATTTACTGGAGATCTTGACATTGGCTCTACTTACTGCTAATGACTAAACTTTCTTCTGGTGGTAAATTAAAAAGACTCTAAAAACAATAACTTGGGGCTTCCCTGGTGGCGCAGTGGTTGAGAATCTGCCTGCTAATGCAGGGGACACGGGTTCGAGCCCTGGTCTGGGAGGATCCCACATGCCGTGGAGCACCTAGGCCCGTGAGCCCCAAGTACTGAGCCTGTGCGTTTGGAGCCTGTGCTCCGCAACAAGAGAGGCCGCGATAGTGAGAGGCCTGCGCACCGCGATGAGGAGTGGCCCCTGCTCACCGCAACTAGAGAAAGCCCTCGCACAGAAACGAAGACCCAACACAGCAAAGATAAATAAATAAATTAATAAACTCCTACCCCCAACATCATCTTTAAAAAACAAACAAACAAACAAAAAAACCCGATAGCTTGGGCAACTGAATCCAGGTTTTCCTGCATGATATTTTCTAGTCAGGAAGAGTCACTCCCAGAATGAGTGTTTTAGAGGATCTGGGGGACGACTTATGACATCTCCAGTGAGAACCTGATCGCTTTTTTATACAGTTGATGGCATTTGGTCATCTCCATGACACATGGCTGCACTCATCAATGTGTAGTCCCTCTAAAGCAGAACAGACTCCTGAAGAGTACATTTTAGAACACATCACTTGCTCTTTACTCTTTTATTGCAGTTTGACTTCCCTCTTGCTAATACGCTGCTCTTTTCTCTGAGAAGATTTATAATGTCAGGAATGCACATGCAAGAACAGTTTAATAAATAATAAAGTTCTAAAGGAAGGCTTATGTTAATTTATAATGCACCATTTGTCGACAATCTGAAAGACATTATTTCAAACAAAGGTAACTAGGGGGATGTTAATAGCCAGCAAATGTATTTATGCTAACTCTTATTCACTGCATTGTAGAAAAGATTTGTCATTATGTTAGTCATGTTCTTAATTGTACATAATTTTCATAATTTACTTTTTTTTTTTTTTTTTTTTTTTTTTTTTTTGG